>NC_059221.1:8128557-8435432 GCF_020615455.1 Coregonus clupeaformis | reverse complement strand
ATACATATATTAATACTCAGTTTTAGCCATATAGAGATGCATCACACATTGGACAACCTTTAGGCTTACATTTAGAGCAGTGTTCCGGAATTTAACACCTGAAAGATTTGTGTCTTTTTGAAATGTAAGCCTAAAGGTTGTCCAATGTGTGATGGCTAAAACAGAGTAATAATATACTTGGTAGACAAAAGAGGGAGAGTTCACAACAACATGGAGGGCTTTGGAGAGTCAATATGTCAGCGTTTATTGATGTCCCGCAGAGCTCCGCAGGGTTGTCAGGCTCTCTTTCCAGGGCCAAGTGGCCTCCTGAGGTGCTGCCTCCATTGGGCCTGAAAGGACTGGGAGGCCCTGAGTCCCTCTGTTGTTTAAGGTGAGCACAAACTCACACAGACGCGGCAGCCTTCATTCACATAACCAGACACCTAAAAGACCATCACTCATCACCTCTCCTCCTTTACTTTTTCTATTTACTCTCTCCCCTCCAACTTTTCCAGGACGCTTTAAAACGAAAGTAATTGCTTTTTGTGGAAGCAAGAGATTATAGAACCATCCTCCATCTTTTCCCTCCCTAGCTCACTTGCTTCTTCTTCTTCTTCTTCTTCTTCTTCTTCTTCTTCTTCTTCTTCTTCTTCTTCTTCTTCTTCTTCTTCTTCTTCTTCTTCTTCTTCTTCTTCTTCTTCTTCTTCTTCTTCTTCTTCTTCTTCTTCTTCTTCTTCTTCTTCTTCTTCTTCTTCTTCTTCTTCTTCTTCTTCTTCTTCTTCTTCTTCTTCTTCTTCTTCTTCTTCTTCTTCTTCTTCTTCTTCTTCTTCTTCTTCTTCTTCTTCTTCACTTCTACTTCTACTTCTTGTTAGTATTACCTCAACCATAAAATGAGACAAATGGGAATCAAAGGAGAGAACTTTGAGTATGAGCATAATTATTACATGCATGAATTTGGTGCGATGAACATTAAGTTAATTTATCTGTCTAAGCAAGTGAGTCTTCCTGATCTCCATTATCCACCCTCTCTCCTATCCCATCCCATCTGCTGTGGTGTCCTGTAGACAGTGAGTACAGTGAACTTCAGATCTCCTGCAGGGAGGTGGGGGAGGCAGGTTTGGGTATATTTACATTTTTACATTTTAGTCATTTAGCAGATGCTCTTATCCAGAGCGACTTACAGTTATATCTAGCCCCAAGGCCTGAAAGACTGGAGAAATAGATGCATGTCAGAGATAGGACAGCATAATGGCCTGTTTGTACAGTGTTTTCTCTCTCTCTCTCTCTAAACTGACAAAAAGAAGGGTTGCACAATGACAACAACTAAATGCATGAACGCAGAAGGATGAACTTGTTCACAATACAGTTATTCTTGAGAGAAAAAATGCTTTGTTGAGAGTGACGCATGGCGTGGAGTTATTCAGTTACCTAAAACTGGTCAATGGTTGTGTATAACTGAAAGCAGGGCTTGATTGTAATTATACTGGAACTAATATGCTTTTCAGAATGACCCATGATGAGTGCATGCTGCTCTCTCCAGAGCTGTTGCTCTTTGTCCCTCTGTCTTGGTTGACGTCCGGAACCAACAAACTCATGTCAACAGTCATCAAACATAGATGTTTCAGCAATGTTTACATTTACTTTACATTAGACGTGTCTCTTGTGGGAACAAACACATGCTCTTGGTGTAAAGTCCATGATAGTAATTAAGCTGTTAAGTGCAGAGAAGATGATTTGCAACATATTTACAATGCATTTACAACATGCTCATGATACACTGCTAATAATACCCACCCAAAAGTCAATAATAATGACATCGTCTCAGTGACATTTGAGGGTGATTGAAACATATTCAAAGAGGACATGTAGGGGAGTACAAATGACAGAATAATATGTTGTGCGTAAACAACATGTTCTCTAGTATGATAAATACATATTATATTTAATAGGTAATGTTCATTTCCTTTACATGGGTACTGTACACTATAGTTCTAGACCAGGGGTGGGCAAACTTTTTGTCTCGAGGGCCACATCGGGATTCCAGAAAAAGGGCAGTTATTTAAAAATATATAGGTATGTATATAGAACATTTTTTAAATAATAATAATAATAATAATGAAAAATCAAATATATAGGTCCATGATCATTTCTATCTAGTTTCAATTTTCTCCTCAGGGAGCCCCAGCTGTCCCAGGGCTAGCACACCTGATTCAACTTGTCAATTAACACAATAATAACATCTATGGAATTGAAACAATATATTTTGGCTAACCAAAATAAAACAAAAACCTGTATGGTTCTTTGGAAGGTTCTAAAAAGAAGCTTTAAGATTGAGGAAGGTTCTTTATAGAACCATTCTCCATCAAGGTTCTATAAAGAACCATAAAAAAGCCCAAAATGGTTGTAACCATAGCGGAACCCTTTTTTGGTGTTATAGAGAGCCTTTTATTAATGGTTCTTTAGGGAACTTTATGAAAGGGTTCTTTATAGCACCATAGAGGTTCCATTTGGAACCTTATGAGCGTGGTTCTTTATTGAACATTCAAAAAAGGGTTATATAGCACCAAAAAGGGTTCCGCTATGGTTACAAGCCAAAGAACCCCTATTTGGCACTATTTAGAAAATTATTCACAAGAGATGTTGAATTCCAACCGGAAGCTATCAGTTATATAACTATTCATCTGCACTCTTAGAAATAATGTTTTCGAAAGGGTTCTTCGGCTGTCCCCATAGGAGAGCCTTTGAAGAACCGTTTTTGGTTCCAGGTAGAAACCTTTTTGGTTCCAGGTAGAACTCTTTTGCATTCCATGTAGAACCCTCTGTGAAAAGGGTTCTACATGGAACTCAAAAGGGTTCTACTTGGAACCTAAAAGGGTTATTCAAAGGCTCTCCTATGGGGACAGCTGAAGAACCCTTTCCTAGCAGGCAGCAGTATATCCAATTGATTGCTGTTATCACAACAAGATGATCCCATTGAGAAACACCAGCCCCCAATATAGTTAATTAACAGGCTTATTTAATTAGAGTGAAATGAGACAATTTAGCTAATGTTCGTTAATTCCTGTTTCATATCGATTCCTCAATTAGAGAGAAGGTTGCAAATGTACTTTTTTGTGCAAACATATGGCACTGCAGAATGGTGTGGACCCTGGAGGAGTGTACACACTCCCAGATACTTAATTAGCCTCTAATATGATAATAAACGCTGAGCCTCCACGAGATTTAATCACTCCCCCCAGAACTTTCACATGGAATTACAGCTATTGTTATTTAGTCTTTATTTAGTCATCACAATGAAGAACTGCCTTCAATTTCGGACCCTAAAGATTTAATTAGATTTGTTTTTGTGGGTGCGCGTGTTTGTGTGTATGCATTGCATATGCGTTGCATGTGCGTTTGTCTGTTTGTTTGTAAAGAATATAGAATGTGATAGTTCTGTGCTATTTATCCCATTCAAAAGGCAGAATTGTCATCATTATAACCAGCCCTAGCACGGCTGTATCCGACTGTCCCTTTATAGTGAATCCAAAACACTGGGGCAGGCAGCATATGTCTTAAATTTATGCCGTGGCACATTCGCCCATTGTCCCCCTGCATCAGGGGTGGAGGAGCTGCCATGGTCCCATTTGTGTGATAAGACCTAGCACGCCAATCGTGGGATCTGGCGGAGACAAAGATCAGGGCCAGCATGAGCCTCTCTATCGACGAGCAGCGTCTATTTCATTACCATAATCTCCCAATCCTTTATCGTCAGAGTTTCTGACCTTCCAGTTCCAAGACACAGTTTGGAGATGTGGTGGCGGAATACGGTAGTATCCCCTTTGCCAGCTTCTTCACTTCATGTTTAGGTTCGTCGCCTCAGCTTATTTTCAGTCAATATCATAATAAAATAGAAAAACACATTAGAGAGAGAGAGAGAGAGAGAGAGAGAGAGAGAGAGAGAGAGAGAGAGAGAGAGAGAGAGAGAGAGAGAGAGAGAGAGAGAGAGAGAGAGAGAGAGAGAGAGAGAGAGAGAGAGAGAAGAGAGAGAGAGAGAGAGAGAGAGAGAGAGAGAGAGAGAGAGAGAGAGAGAGAGAGAGAGAGAGAGAGAGAGAGAGAGAGAGAGAGAGAGAGAGAGAGAGAGAGAGAGAGAGTCATATGGTCAGATGAAACCAAAATAGAACTTTTTGGTAAAAACTCAACTCGTCGTGTTTGGAGGACAAAGAATGCTGAGTTGCATCCAAAGAACACCATACCTACTGTGAAGCATGGGGGTGGAAACATCATGCTTTGGGGCTGTTTTTCTGCAAAGGGACCAGGACGACTGATCCGTGTAAAGGAAAGAATGAATGGGGCCATGTATCGTGAGATTTTGAGTGAAAACCTCCTTCCATCAGCAAGGGCATTGAAGATGAAACGTGGCTGGGTCTTTCAGCATGACAATGATCCCAAACACACCGCCCGGGCAATGAAGGAGTGGCTTCGTAAGAAGCATTTCAAGGTCCTGGAGTGGCCTAGCCAGTCTCCAGATCTCAACCCCATAGAAAATCTTTGGAGGGAGTTGAAAGTCTGTGTTGCCCAGCGACAGCCCCAAAACATCACTGCTCTAGAGGAGATCTGCATGGAGGAATGGGCCAAAATACCAGCAACAGTGTGTGAAAACCTTGTGAAGACTTACAGAAAACGTTTGACCTGTGTCATTGCCAACAAAGGGTATATAACAAAGTATTGAGAAACTTTTGTTATTGACCAAATACTTATTTTCCACCATAATTTGCAAATAACTTCATTAAAAACCCTACAATGTGATTTTCTGGAGAAAAAAAATCTCATTTTGTCTGTCATTGTTGACGTGTACCTATGATGAAAATTACAGGCCTCTCTCATCTTTTTAAGTGGGAGAACTTGCACAATTGGTGGCTGACTAAATACTTTTTTTCCCCACTGTATATATCGTCGCTATTGTTATTTTACTGCTGCTCTTTAATTATAATTATTATTATTATTATTTATTTTTTACTTATCTATTTTTTACTTAACACTTCTTTTTCTTAAAACTGCATTGTTGGATAAGGGTTTGTAAGTTAGCATTTCACTGTAAGGACTATACCTGTTGTATTCGGCACATGTGACAAATACAATTTGATTTGATTTGATAAACAACCCAAATACCAAGCTAATTTGATGAACCATTTATTTAAACGTTTTTTTTTTGTGGCGCTTTCCATATAGTCAACTGATCAAATCGCCCTCTAGTGGCTTCATGGGTGGAATGCTATTCATATGTTTTATAATTTCATAATTAATAAACATTATTAATTTTTTACGTCAAAAATCAGGTGTTTCTATGTCAAACGTTTTTTTTTAAATGTTTCAATCTTTTGTGATGTACAGTGCATTCGTAAAGTATTCAGACCCCTTGACTTTTTCCACATGTTTTTATATTACAGCCTTATTCTAAAATTGATTAAATAAAAACGTTCCACATCAATCTACACACAATACCCCATAATGACAAAGCGAAAACAAGTTTTTAGAAATGTTTGCTGATAATAAAAAATAAAAAAATAGAAATACCTTATTATTCAGACCCTTTGCTATGAGACTCGAAATTGAGCTCAGGTGCATCCTGTTTCCATTGGTTCGTCCTTGTGATGTTTCTACAACTTTATTGGACCGAGTGGCGAAGTGGTCTAAGGCACTGTATTGCAGTGCTAGCTGTGCCACTAGAGATCCTGGTTCGAATCCAGGCTCTGTCGTAGCCGGCCGCGACCGGGAGACCCATGGGGTGGCGCACAATTGGCCCAGCGTCGTCCAGGATAGGGGAGGGAATGGCCGGCAGGGATGTAGCTCAGTTGGTTGTGGGTTCGATTTCCACGGGGGGCCAGTAAAAAAAAATATATATATATAAAAAGAATAATGTATGCACTGGATAAGAGCGTCTGCTAAATGACTAAAATGTAAAATTGGAGTCCACCTGTTGTAAATTCAATTGATTGGACATGATTTGGAAAGGCACACACCTGTCCATATAAGGTCCCACAGTTGACAATGCATGTCAGAGTAAAACCAAGCCATGAGGTCGAAGGAATTGTCCGTAGAGCTCCGAGACAGGATTGTGTCGAGTCACAGATTGAAGGTCCCCAAGAACACAGTGGCCTCAATCATACCAAGAACCCGTTGGTCACTCTGACAGAGATCCAGTGTTCTTCTCTGGCAGAACCTTCCAGAAGGACAACCATCTCTGCAGCACTCTGCACCAACCATCTTTGCAGCACTCTGCACCAATCCGGCCTTTATGGTAGAGTGGCCAGACGGAAGCCACTACTCAGTAAAAGGCATGACAGCCAGCTTGGAGTTTGCCAAAGGCATTGAAAGGACTCTCAGACCATGAGAAACAAGATTCTCTGGTCTAATGAAACAAAGATAGAACTCTTTGGCCTGAATGCCAAGCGTCACATCTGGAGGAAACCTGGCACCATCCCTACGGTGAAACATGGTGGTGGCAGGCTGGGAGACTAGGATGGGAGACTAGGCAGACTGGGAGACTAGTCAGGATCAAGGGAAAGATGAACGGTGCAAAGTCACGGTTCTTCCATGACACCATAGTAAGCCTCCCACATTTGTGGTTAAATTTCATTTTGAAATGGGTAAATATATCAAATGTAAAAAATTATATACATTGCTCAAAAAAATAAAGGGAACACTTAAACAACACAATGTAACTCCAAGTCAATCACACTTCTGTGAAATCAAACTGTCCACTTAGGAAGCAACACTGATTGACAATAAATGTCACATGCTGTTGTGCAGATGGAATCGACAACAGGTGGAAATTATAGGCAATTAGCAAGACACCCCTAATAAAGAAGTGGTTCTGCAGGTGGTGACCACAGACCACTTCTCAGTTCCTATGCTTCCTGGCTGATGTTTTGGTCACTTTTGAATGCTGGCGGTGCTTTCACTCTAGTGGTAGCATGAGACGGAGTCTACAACCAACACAAGTGGCTCAGGTAGTGCAGCTCATCCAGGATGGCACATCAATGCGAGCTGTGGCAAGAAGGTTTGCTGTGTCTGTCAGCGTAATGTCCAGAGCATGGAGGCGCTACCAGGAGACAGGCCAGTACATCAGGAGACGTGGAGGAGGCCGTAGGCGGTCAACAACCCAGCAGTAGGACCGCTACCTCCGCCTTTGTGCAAGGAGGAGCAGGAGGAGAACTGCCAGAGCCCTGCAAAATGTGTCTGCTCAAACGGTCAGAAACAGACTCCATGAGGGTGGTATGAGGGCCCGACGTCCACAGGTGGGGGTTGTGCTTACAGCCCAACACCATGCAGGACGTTTGGCATTTGCCAGAGAACACCAAGATTGGCAAATTCGCCACTGGTGCCCTGTGCTCTTCACAGATGAAAGCAGGTTCACACTGAGCACATGTGACAGACGTGACAGAGTCTGGAGACGCCGTGGAGAACGTTCTGCTGCCTGCAACATCCTCCAGCATGACCGGTTTGGCGGTGGGTCAGTCATGGTGTGGGGTGGCATTTCTTTGGGGGCCGCACAGCCCTCCATGTGCTCGCCAGAGGTAGCCTGACTGCCATTAGGTACCGAGATGAGATCCTAAGACCCCTTGTGAGACCATATGCTGGTGCGGTTGGCCCTGGGTTCCTCCTAATGCAAGACAATGCTAGACCTCATGTGGCTGGAGTGTGTCAGCAGTTCCTGCAAGAGGAAGGCATTGATGCTATGGACTGGCCCGCCCGTTCCCCAGACCTGAATCCAATTGAGCACATCTGGGACATCATGTCTCGCTCCATCCACCAACGCCACGTTGCACCACAGACTGTCCAGGAGTTGGCGGATGCTTTAGTCCAGGTCTGGGAGGAGATCCCTCAGGAGACCATCCGCCACCTCATCAGGAGCATGCCCAGGCATTGTAGGGAGGTCATACAGGCAGGTGGAGGCCACACACACTACTGAGCCTCATTTTGACTTGTTTTAAGGACATTACATCAAAGTTGGATCAGCCTGTAGTGTGGTTTTCCACTTTAATTTTGAGGGTGACTCCAAATCCAGACCTCCATGGGTTGATACATTTGATTTCCATTGATAATTGTTGGTTGATTTTGATGTCAGCACATTCAACTATGTAAAGAAAAAAGTATTTAATAAGATTATTTCATTCATTCAGATCTAGGATGTGTTATTTTAGTGTTCCCTTAATTTTTTTGAGCAGTGTATATAGATAGATAGATATATACATATATACAGTTGAAGTCGGAAGTTAGGTTGGAGTCATTCAAACTCGTTTTTCAACCACTCCACAAATTTCTTGTTAACAAACTATAGTTTTGGCAAGTCAGTTAGGACATCTACTTTGTTCATGACACAAGTAATTTTTCCAACAATTGTTTACAGACAGATTATTTCACTTATAATTCACTGTATCACAATTCCAGTGGGTCAGAAGTTTACATACACTAAGTTGACTGTGCCTTTAAACAGCTTGGAAAATTCCAGAAAATGATGTCATGGCTTTAGAAGCTTCTGATAGGCTAATTGACATCATTTGAGTCAATTGGAGGTGTACCTGTGGATATATTTCAAGGCCTACCTTCAAACTCAGTGCCTCTTTGCTTGACATCATGGGAAAATCAAAAGAAATCAGCCAAGACCTCAGGATAAAAAAATGTAGACCTCCACAAGTATGGTTCATCCTTGGGAGCAATTTCCAAATGCCTGAAAGTACCACGTTCATCTGTACAAACAATAGTACGCAAGTATAAACACCATGGGACCACGCAGCTGTCATACCGCTCAGGAAGGAGACGCGATCTGTCTCCTAGAGATGAACGTACTTTGGTGCGAAAAGTGCGAATCAATCCCAGAACAACAGCAAAGGACCTTGTGAAGATGCTGGAGGAAACAGGTACAAAAGTATCTATATCCACTGTAAAATGAGTCCTATATCAACATAACCTGAAAGGCCGCTCAGCAAGGAAGAAGCCACTGTTCCAAAACCGCCATAAAAAAGCTAGACTACGGTTTGTAACTGGACATGGGGACAAAGATCGTACTTTTTGGAGAAATGTCCTCTGGTCTGATGAAACAAAAATAGAACTGTTTGGCCATAATGACCATCGTTATGTTTGGAGGAAAAAGGGGGTAGCTTGCTAGCCGAAGAACACCATCCCAACCGTGAAGCATGGGGGTGGCAGCATCATGCTGTGGGGGTGCTTTGCTGCAGGAGGGACTGGTGCACTTCACAAAATAGATGGCATCATGAGGAAGGAATATGATGTGGATATATTGAAGCAACATCTCAAGACATCAGTCAGGAAGTTAAAGCTTGGTCGCAAATGGGTCTTCCAAATGGACAATGACCCCAAGCATACTTCCAAAGTTGTGGCAAAATGGACAAAAAAGTCAAGGTATTGGAGTGGCCATCACAAAGCCCTGACCTTAATCCTATAGGAAATTTGTGGGCAGAACTGAAAAAGCATGTGCGAGCAAGGAGGCCTACAAACTTGATTCAGTTACACCAGCTCTGTCAGGAGGAATGGGCCAAAATTCACCCAACTTATTGTGGGAAGCTTGTGGAAGGCTACCCGAAACGTTTGACCCAAGTTAAACAATTTAAAGGCAATGCTACCAAATACTAACTGAGTGTATGTTAACTTCTGACCCACTGGGAATGTGATGAAAGAAATAAACGTTGAAATAAATCATTCTCTCTACTATTATTCTGACATTTCTCGTTCTTAAAATAAAGTGGTGATCCTAACTGACCTAAGACTTTGGAGGCAAACAGGGATAGAGGCAGGGTAATAAAGCTTCTCAGCACTGAGATAGAGGCCAGAAGCAGGGAAACTGACCTCCCAAATCTATCCCACTCTCCGCTCCCTCCCTAACTTCTTCTCTCTTTCGTTCTCTCCGTCCCTTCTCTCCACCACTCAAGAGCCAGCATTGCCACCCGCAACTCCTCCCATAATCGCCTGGCCACAGATTGGGCAGCCTGGGACCTGCACCCTTCTCTTTCCCCTCCACTCCTCTACCCCTCCTCTTGGGGTTGCCCTGCCTCTTTTCCTCCCTCCTCCATCCCCAGCTCCATGCATACAGTGCCTTCAGAAAGTATTCATACCCCTTGACTTATTCCATATTTTGTTGTTACATCCTGAATTCAAAATAGATTTTTTTTTAAATGCTCACCCATCTACACACAATACCCCATAAAGACAACGTGAAAACATGGTTTTTGAAATGTTTGCAAATTTATTGAAAATGAAACACAGAAATACATTCTGTATTCACACCCCTGAGTCAAAACTTGGTGGCGATCACAGCTGTGAGTCTTTTTGGGTTGTTACGACTTCCGCCGAGGCTGCCTCCCCTCCTTGTTCGGGCAGGCTTTGGCGTTCTTCGTCACTGGCTTACTAGCCACTGCCGCTCCATACAGTGGGGAGAACAAGTATTTGATACACTGCCGATTTTGCAGGTTTTCCTACTTACAAAGCATGTAGAGGTCTGTAATATTTAGCATAGGTACACTTCAACTGTGAGAGACGGAATCTAAAACAAAAATACAGAAAATCACATTGTATGATTTTTAAGTAATTAATTTGCATTTTATTGCATGACATAAGTATTTGATCACCTACCAACCAGTAAGAATTCCGGCTCTCACAGACCTGTTAGTTTTTCTATAAGAAGTCTTCCTGTTCTCCACTCATTACCTGTATTAACTGCACCTGTTTGAACTCGTTACCTGTATAAAAGACACCTGTCCACACACTCAATCAAACAGACTCCAACCTCTCCACAATGGCCAAGACCAGAGAGCTGTGTAAGGACATCAGGGATAAAATTGTAGACCTGCACAAGGCTGGGATAGGCTACAGGACAATAGGTAAGCAGCTTGGTGAGAAGGCAACAACTGTTGGCGCAATTATTAGAAAATGGAAGAACTTCAAGATGACGGTCAATCACCCTCGTTCTGGGGCTCCATGCAAGATCTCACCTCGTGGGGCATCAATGATCATGAGGAAGGTGAGGGATCAGCCCAGAACTACACGGCAGGACCTGGTCAATGACCTGCAAAGAGCTGGGACCACAGACTCAAAGAAAAACATTAGTAACACACTACGCCGTCATGGATTAAAATCCTGCAGCGCACGCAAGGTCCCCCTGCTCAAGCCAGCGCATGTCCAGGCCCGTCTGAAGTTTGCTAATGACCATCTGGATGATCCAGAGGAGGAATAAGAGAAGGTCATGTGGTCTGATGAGACAAAAATATAGCATTTTCGTCTAAATTCCACTCGCCGTGTTTGGAGGAAGAAGAAGGATGAGTACAACCCCATGAACACCATCCCAACCGTGAAGCATGGAGATGGAAACATCATTCTTTGGGGATGCTTTTCTGCAAAGGGGACAGGACGACTGCACCGTATTGAGGGGAGGATGGATTGGGCCATGTATCGCGAGATCTTGGCCAACAACCTCCTTCCCTCAGTAAGAGCATTGAAGATGGGTCGTGGCTGGGTCTTCCAGCATGACAACGACCCGAAACACACAGCCAGGGCAACTAAGGAGTGGCTCCGTAAGAAGCATCTCAAGGTCCTGGAGTGGCCTAGCCAGTCTCCAGACCTGAACACAATAGAAACTCTTTGGAGGGAGCTGAAAGTTCGTATTGCCCAGCGACAGCCCCGAAACCTGAAGGATCTGGAGAAGGTCTGTATGGAGGAGTGGGCCAAAATCCCTGCTGCAGTGTGTGCAAACCTGGTCAAAACCTACAGGAAACGTATGATCTCTGTAATTGCAAACAAAGGTTTCTGTACCAAATATTAAGTTCTGCTTTTCTGATGTATCAAATACTTATGTCATGCAATAAAATGCAGATTAATTACTTAAAAATCATACAATGTGATTTTCTGAATTTTTGTTTTAGATTCAGTCTCTCACAGTTGAAGTGTACCTATGATAAAAATTACAGAGCTCTAAATGCTTTGTAAGTAGGAAAACCTGCAAAATCGGCAGTGTATCAAATACTTGTTCTCCCCACTGTATATCATCATTCCATTTTTCTTGTCTTGTCAATTACATACATCTGGTTTATATCCCCTCATTAGTCTGTGTATAAGTGTTCCCTCTGCCCCCTTGTGGGTGATTGTTTTATGTGAGTTGAGTGTAGCTCGGTGGAGCTACTCGTACCTTGTATTGCCGGGGTAGATTATTCCCCTGTGCCTGTATTTTGTTGGAGCCACCCGTACCTTCTATTGCCGGGGTAGATTGTTCCCCTGTGCCTGTATTTTGTTGTCGCTATCCAGCGCAACTGTGTACGACGGAATAAACTCTGTATTCGGTGATTTACCCTCCTGCGCCTGACTCCTTCTAATCACACTCATCACAAGTCTCTAAGAGCTTTGCCTACCTGGATAGTACAGTATTTGCCAATTATTCATAAAACATTTTTTCAAGCTCTGTGAAATTGATTCTTGATCATTGCTAGACAGCCTTTTCCAAGTTGTGCCATAGATTTTCAAGCTGATTTAAGTCAAAACTGTAACTAGGCCACTCAGAAACATTCAACGTTGTTTAATTAAGCAACTCCAGTGTAGATTTGGCCTTGTGTTTTAAGTTATTGTCTTGCTGAAAGGTGAATTTGTCTCTCAGTGTCTGTTGGAAAGCAGACTGAACCAGGTTTTCCTCTAGGATTGTTCCTGTGCTTATAGCTGTATTGCGTTTCTTTTTATTAAAACTAAAACCTCCCTAGTCCTTGCCGATGACAAGTATACCAATAACATGACGCAGCCACCACCATGCTTGAAAATATGAAGAGTGGTACTCTGTGATGTGTTGGATTTGCCCCAAACATAACACTTTGTATTAAGGACAAGAAGTTCATTGCTTTGCCTTGTTGCAAACAGGATGCATGTTTTGGAATATTTTATTATGTACAGGCTTCCTTCTTTTCACTCTGTAATTTAGGTTAGTGTTGTGGAGTAATTACAATGTTGTGGATCCATCCTCAATTTTCTCAAATCACAACCATTAAACTCTGTAACTGTTTTAAAATCAACATCGGCCTCATGGTGAAATCCCTGAGCAGTTTCCTTCCTCTCCGGCAACTGAGTTAGGAAGGATGCCTGTAACTTTGTAGTGACTGGGTGTATTGATACACCATCCAAAGCCTAATTAATAACTTCACCATGCTCAAGTTGATATTTAACGAATGCTTTTATAATTTTTTTTACCCATCTAACAATAAGTTCCCTGGTCTTTGTGGTTGAATCTACTACTCGATTGAGGGACCGTACAGATAATTGTATGTGTGGGGTACAGAAATGGGGTAGTTATTCAAAAAATAATGTTAACCACTATTATTTAACACAAAATCAGTCCCATGCAACTTACAGTATTGAGCAATTTGTTAAGCACATTTTTACTCTTGAACTTATTTAGGCCTGCCATAGTAAAAGGGTTGAATATTTATTGACTCAATACATTTCAGCTTTAAATTTTGTCTACAAAGAAAATTCCACTTTGACATTATAGGGTATTGTGTGTAGATCAGTGACATAAAATCTCAATTGAATACATTTAAAATTCATGGTGTAAGTAAAGTGGTGTGAATACTTTCTGAAGGCACTCTATCTAATGAGTGCAGCGAGAGGAGGCAGTGCAGCCATCCCTAATGTGGAATGGCTTAAACGCAGGGAGAAGCAATAGACAGGATTAGGGCCCTGTGTCTGGAGAGCTGAGCCTCTTCAGGCTGCCGTGGGTGTGGAGGGACATTTGGAGAAGGATCAGCCCCCATGCACACTCACTGATCCTCTCTGCAGTCCGCAAGGGTGGGGGGACAGAAGAACAGACCTGACTGTCAATGATACCACTTTACTCAGGTGTACACGATGTCCACTGCAAACAAGAGTGTTTTAAATTTGAATATTTTTACCCCTTTTTCTCCCCAATTTCGTGATATCTAATTGGTAGTTACAGTCGAGGTCAGCTTGCAGGCACCCTGCCTGCCACAAGGAGTCGCTAGAGCGTGATGGGACAAGGACATGCTGGCGGGCCAAACCCTCCCCTAACCCGGATGATGCTGGGCCAATTGTGCACCGCCTCATGGAACTTCCGGTCACGGCCGTCTGTAGTGATGCCTCAGGCACTGCGATGCAGTGCCTTAGACCGGTGCGCCACTCGGGAGGCGAACAAGAGTGTTTTTGATACAGTGCAAGAATGCATTATTATTATGGTTTGATAGTGGTATAGTGTGTCGAGTAATGGGTCAACATTCAGTCATGTCCAACTGGCCAACCTGAATGAATGTGTTTGGTGAAATAGCCTAAATTTCATTTGGAACAGCATGTTCGAATTAACATGTCACTAACAAGGGACTTTATGGAATCTCACCACTGTGAAGTCACTCACAGTTTTCACTGGTGTACATACGTCCACAGAGATGCTATTAAATTATAGACAGTATGTAGCTAATTCTGTGCGTATGGCATCACATTACCAGTTACCACTCGTTCTATTTACATCCCAATTTACACATTTAGTTAGAGACAATGGAGTCTCAACTTCACACCTTATCCTTTGCATGCGCTCCTCCAATGCTCAAACGTAATTAAAACTGATGGCTATACATACCAATAACCTGCCACCATGGTTATTTTAAAACACCAGCATGGATATACAGTGAGGGAAAAAAGTATTTGATCCCCTGCTGATTTTGTACATTTGCCCACTGACAAAGAAATGATCAGTCTATAATTGTAATGGTTTATTTGAACAGTGAGAGACAGAATAACAACAAAAAAATACAGAACAACGCATGTCAAAAATGTTATAAATTGATTTGCATTTTAATGAGGGAAATAAGTATTTGACCCCCTCTCAATCAGAAAGATTTCTGGCTCTCAGGTGTCTTTTATACAGGTAACGAGCTGAGATTAGGAGCACACTCTTAAAGGGAGTGCTCCTAATCTCAGCTTGTTACCTGTATAAAAGACACCTGTCCACAGAAGCAATCGATCAATCAGATTCCAAACTCTCCACCATGGCCAAGACCAAAGAGCTCTCCAAGGATGTCAGAGACAAGAATGTAGACCTACACAAGGCTGGAATGGGCTACAAGACCATCGCCAAGCAGCTTGGTGAGAAGGTGACAACAGTTGGTGCGATTATTCACAAATGGAAGAAACACAAAAGACCTGTCAATCTCCCTCGGCCTGGGGCTCCATGCAAGATCTCACTTCGTGGAGTTGCAATGATCATGAGAACGGTGAGGAATCAGCCCAGAACTACACGGGAGGATCTTGTCAATGATCTCAAGGCAGCTGGGACCATAGTCACCAAGAAAACAATTGGTAACACACTACGCCGTGAAGGACTGAAATCCTGCAGCGCCCGCAAGGTCCCCCTGCTCAAGAAAGCACATATACATGCCCGTCTGACGTTTGCCAATGAACATCTGAATGATTCAGAGGAGAACTGGGTGAAAGTGTTGTGGTCAGATGAGACCAGAATGGAGCTCTTTGGCATCAACTCAACTCGCCGTGTTTGGAGGAGGAGGAATGCTGCCTATGACCCCAAGAACACCATCCCCACCATCAAACATGGAGGTGGAAACATTATGCTTTGGGGGTGTTTTATGCTAAGGACACAGGACAACTTCACCGCATCAAAGGGCACTCTATCTATGGACGGGGCCATGTACCGCCAAATCTTGGGTGAGAACCTCCTTCCCTCAGCCAGGGCATTGAAAATGGGTCGTGGATGGGTATTTCAGCATGACAATGACCCAAAGCACACGGCCAAGGCAACAAAGGAGTGGCTCAAGAAGAAGCACATTAAGGTCCTGGAGTGGCCTAGCCAGTCTCCAGACCTTTTTCCCATAGAAAATCTGTGGAGGGAGCTGTAGGTTCGAGTTGCCAAACGTCAGGCTTGAAACCTTAATGACTTGGAGAAGATCTGCAAAGAGGAGTGGGACAAAATCCCTCCTGAGATGTGTGCAAACCTGGTGGCCAACTACAAGAAACGTCTGACCTCTGTGATTGCCAACAAGGGTTTTGCCACCAAGTACTAAGTTATGTTTTGCAGAGGGGTCAAATACTTATTTCCCTCATTAAAATGCAATTTATAACATTTTTGACATGCGTTTTTCTGGATTTTTTTGTTGTTATTCTGTCTCTTACTGTTAAAATAAACCTACCATTAAAATTAGAGTCTAAACATGTCTTTGTCAGTGGGCAAACGTACAAAATCAGCAGGGGATCAAATACTTTTTTCTCTCACTGTATAGTATATTGTGTAGCGCTGATTTCATTTATTCACCGCCACACACTAATATATTGGCAATATTTACATGCTGCCAGTTTGCTGTCACATTTCGCCACGGGCGCAAGGTGGTCTGGAGAGATTAGCACCTGCCTCCAATCTGAGCTACCCGTCTCAGGGCATTCTGGGGGATGTGTACTGATACAGGATTGTGTTGACAGAAAAGGCTCCCTCATAAATAACCAGACAGTGAAGTAAATACAGTCGTATTCCCGTTAGAGGAGCCATAGGAGCCATCGTTCCCATCTATCTTCCACTGCCTCCCCCTGTGAACAACATCTCTCCGTGGTTCTTCCTAAATATCTTTCTTGCACTGAAACCCGCACTTGTCAGATATTGGCTAGTTTAAAGAAAGTTTTACTTGCAATGACTGTGATATGTGGTTGTTTTGCCTACCTAAGTTGAATGCACTGACATTGCTCTGAACAAGTGTGTCTGTTAAATGACTGAAATGTAAGTGTAGGAATGTAGAAACGGCTACTATGGAAGGTTTTACCTAATTGTGATATGTGGTTGTTTTACATACTTGTACATGCCATAAATGTCTTATAAACTACGTAAAAAAATATGTGAATTGAGACTGGTGAACTGCACTTCACTTCAACAGTATGGTGTCCGTATAAGAACAGCCTGAGGACTTAAAACCAATGGTCACTTAGCCCGTCAACTGAATTACATTAAGACCAACTCTCTGTCTCTATTCCCGATGCAGGTAGCCGGATGGACGACGCCTCGGATGTGGAGTCTGAGCCGGACCTGCCCCTGAAGAGGAAACAGAGGCGCAGTCGCATCACCTTCACGGCCGAACAGCTAGAGGAGCTGGAGAAGGCCTTTGATAGGACACACTACCCTGACATCTACACCAGAGAAGAGCTTGCCCAGAGGACCAAGCTCACAGAGGCCCGTGTACAGGTAGGACATGCTGTAGACACAAGCACGCACACAAACACGTCTGGGTAGTGTGTCCTCTCAAAAGCCTTCTCCAGTTGCTCACACATGCACGCACACACACATGCATGCATGCGCACGAACACACACACACACACACACACACTCACTCATACACACACATACACACGCACGTATACATACACACCCACACAATTATCACAAGCTCAGAAGTCCCACATGTGGCACTTTCATGTCTGAGGTTCTCTAGGTCAAGAAGAACAGAGAAGGGGCCAGAGCCAGCACCTACAGCGAGAGCACAGTGGGATGATGACACCCTATTGGATTATTCCTCTCTGTAGGGAATGAGTATGGGCTTTAGTGTGAGGTCAACCAGATCTGACGCAGGGGTATGGAATGCAAAATAGCTGTCCTAGTTCCAAAAGAGATGAGGAGTGTTTTATTCTTGTAGCCTTCCTTCCAAAATTCCCTAATTGCAGAGCTTCCATGTGAGGGGGGAAGAACAGAGTGGGGCTGTAAAATGTAAAATTTGGGATACAGTATGCATTTCATGTGGCTTGGAACTAGGGCTGTGGCAGTCATTACATTTCGTCAGCCGGTGATTGTCAAGCAAATAACTGCCGGTCTCACGGTAATTGACCGTTAATTAACATAAACACATTTAGCATCTCCTGGCTTCCACGCATAGCCTACAAGCCACTGATGCAGACCTTTGGAACCTCTAATAAATCCATGTAAAATAGCCTACACCATGACAATAACTCCATTATTTATTTTAGACAGGTCTAAAGAAACATGATATGAAGAAAATGTAGTCTATTTCAGAAGAACAGAATAGCATTCTCTGAGTTGTCCTTATGTTAGGCCCTGATCTGGCAATGCCATATGGTGGTGGGCTACACTAGGTCATTTAGCAGTCAAGATTTGATTAGAATTCAGTGGCATTATTTTATAGTATGAAGAATACAATTGAAAATAGCTGAATAAAATAGAAAGGAAAATTTCTCCAAACGATTTGAGTGATTGCGCACATGCATCTATTCTGTGTTGAGCGGTTAACAAAGAAACAGGTACTCTTATATGCTTAAATTATAGTAATTTATGTAACTTTAGTTGTGATACAAACGTTGGCACTTGATAAAGCTGCACATTTCCCAGCAGCATCTCCTTTGTGTGGCCGAAATGCCCCCTAAAAAAATCCATGCCTTTTGTGGCCAGTGGCCGTTGTGCCCTTGGGCTCAGTTGCTGTGAACGCCACTATCTGTCCCGGGATCCTACCAGATTCCATGTAAAGAGAGAGAGCTGTGTTTACTTTGCTTTAATCCGGGACAATGTGGACCGCCCAGACTTTCAATGTAGCAACTGTTTGCTTGCAGAGAACTACAGGGGCGAAGTGGCTACTCTTAGCAAACAAGTAGCAACCCTACACAAGCTACTGGGGAATCCATGCCTGCCTACTTTTAATTTTTCTTCTACCCCAGTAGCCGAACACCGCTCTGGTCTGGTGGAGGTGTCACCACCGTGTCGGCTCTCCACAGCCGTCTGGCCAGTACTCTGCAGGGATCCCTCCATGAAGGGGTCTCCCCCTTCCTTGGAGAACGGCGCTAGTAGGATGCTCCTGGATGACTTGGGGGATGTTCTTGTTCTCGACCCAACCAACCAGCCATGGAGATATGTCACTCGCTGTGGAAGAAAGCGTCCTCTGGCAATGGGGGCCTCCTTGGAGATGTTGAGCCCGGACCAGACACAGACCAGAAACGGCTTTGCTGCTCTGGATCCAGAGGTTCCGGCGCCTTCTTCCTTGAAGCTTCCGAATTGAGAGCTGATCCTGAGGTACCTGAGCCTTCGTCCTCTGTTCTGTCTCCCTATCCGGTGGCTTCTACCTCTGGTTCAGATCCTCAGAGCTCCCACCCTCATCAGACCGTGAGGCTGCCTGAGAGACCGGCCCATTCATCATCCACGATGGATACTACAGCCGGCTCAGGTCCATCGGGCCCCACCGCCCTTCGGTCATCGAGGGGTCTTCTAAACCACTCAAGGTGATAGAACGGCCGGACCTTCTCGGCAGCTCTATGGTGAGAAACATCTTGGTTGCCAGTGCCCAATCTCACGAGTACAGGACATTACAAGGCTGCTTCCAACCGTTCTACGACAGATGCTGGGAGCTGACGCTGTCGTAGTCCATGTGGGGTCAAGCGACATCAGGAGGGCTAGCTCGGAACTTCTGAAAATTGATTTTAATTAACTGATTCTAGCAATGAAAGATTTCAAAAAGCGGCCAATCATTTCAGGTCCGGTACCATCTTTGGGTCGCGGGTGTGAAAAATTCAGCAGGCTACTGGCATTACACACTTGGCTAAAATATTACTGTAGCTCTGTTGGAATCACTTTTATAGATAACTTTGACACCTTCTGGAATGACGGAGTCCATCCAAATAATCTTGGCTCCTGGACTCTGTCCACGCATTTCAAGGCTGTGTTGAGACAATGACATATCAATGACCCAAGACCAGCTCAGTTAATCCCTACCATTGTGACAATGAGTTGTCATAATACTGCATCAAATGTACATTATCCCAGGGGTGTTGGCAGACACAACTTAATTTATGTCTCCCTAACTTATATGCAGTAAACATGTGCCTATGAACCAGAGTTACACTGATAGCACTGAGGTGGTGTGCCCCCTATCAACAATGACAAGCCACCGGGATCTGACAACCTGGATGGAAAATGACTGAGGATAATAACGGACAATTTTGACACTCCTATTTGCCATATCTTCAATTTAAGACTACTAGAACGTGTGGGCCCTCAGGCCTGGAGGGAAGCAAAAGTCATTCTGCTACCCAAAAATAGTAAAGCCCCCTTTAATGGCTGAAATAGCCGACCAATCAGCCTGTTACCAACCCTTAGTAAACTTCTGGATAAAATGGTGTTTCATCAGATACAATGCTATTTTACAGTAAACAAATTGACAACAGACTTTCAGCACGCTAATAGGGAAGGACATTCAACAACCACAGAACTTACACAAATGACTGATGATTGGCTGAGAGAAATGTATGATAAAAACATTGTGGGGGCTGTTTTATTAGACTTCAGTGCGGCTTTTGACATTATCGATCATAGTCTGCTGCTGGAAAGATTTATGTGTTATGGCTTTACACCCCCTGCTATATTGTGGATAAAGAGTTACTTGTCTAACAGAACACAGAGGGTGTTCTTTAATGGAAACATCTCCAACATAATCCAGGTAGAATCAGGAATACCCCAGGGCAGCTGTTTAGGCCCCTTACTTTTTTCAATCTTTAATAATGACATGCCAATGGTTTTGAGTAAAGCCAGTGTGTCTATGTATGCAGAGGACTCAACACTATACATGTCAGCTACTACAGCGACTGAAATGACTGCAACACTTAACAAAGAGCTGCAGTTAGTTTCAGAATGGGTGGCAAGGAATAAATTAGTCCTAAATATTTCCAAAACTAAAAGCATTGTATTTGGGACAAATCATTCACTAAACCTAAATCTCAACTAAATCTCGTAATGAATAATGTGGAAATGTGAGCAAGTTGAGGAGACTAAACTGCTTGGAGTAAGCCTGGATTGTAAACTGTCATGGTCAAAACATATTGATACAACAGTAGCTAAGATGTGGAGAAGTCTGTCTATAATAAAGCGCTGCTCTTGCCTTCTTAACAACACTATCAACAAGGCAGGTCCTACAGGCCCTAGTTTTGTCGCACCTGGACTACTGTTCAGTCGTGTGGTCAGGTGCCACAAAGAGGGACAAAAGGACATTATAATTGGCTCAGAACAGGGCAGCACGGCTGGCCCTTAAAAGTACACGGGCAGCTAACATGAATGATATGCATGAAAATCTCTCATGGCTCAAAGTGGAAGAGAGATTGACTTCATCACTACTTGTTTTTGTAAGAAGTCTTGACAAGCTGAATGTACCGAGCTGTCTGTTTAAACTACTAGCACACAGCTTGGACACCAATGCATAACCCCACAAGACATGCCACCAGAGGTCTCTTCACAATCCCCAAGTTCAGAACAGACTATGGGAGGCGTACAGTACTACATAGAGCCATGACTATATGGAACTCTATTCCACATCAGGTTCCTGATGAAAGCAGTAGAATCAGATTTAAAAAAGGTTAAAAAAATACACCTTATGGAACAGCAGGGACTGTGAAGAGACACACACACAAAGGTACAGACACGTGCATACGCACACAAGCGCTAGCACACACACTCTACACACGTACATTGTAATGTTGTTATATGGTGCTATTATACATTTTGTATTGTAGATATGTAGTGGTGTAATAATGTTATATGATGTATTGTTTTATGTTTTGTTTTATATGTAACGTAAGTGCCTTAATGTGTTTGGACCCCAGGAAGAATAGCTGCTGACTTGGTAGCAGCTAATGGGGATCCCTAATAAATACAAATACAAATACAAAAACTCTGCGAGTCCTTATCCAATTCCGAGGCGCATATTGAAGATATTGGAAGAACTGTCCAAGATGAGTAGGCCTAACGAACAGCAAAAGCACTAGCCTACGTCAATCTACTATACCCCGTAGTATAAAGGTTGACCTATTCTGTGCGAGAAATAAATATTACAAACATAGTCTGGGACAGTTGTGGGATGGGATGAATCCCAAATAATTACAACCACCAGCATCAAAAAAACGTTTTTAAGCAATGAGGCTGACACAACAGATCAGAACGTTTAGCTTACAATGTTGATTATAGGCTATATGATTTGAAAAAGTTGCATGTGTTTGTTGCCTTACAGCACACGAGCTGGGCATCATTCACAAGTGATAATACACTGCTCAAAGAAATAAATGGAACACTAAAATAACACATCCTAGATCTGAATGAATGAAATAATCTTATTAAATACTTCTTTACATAGTTGAATGTGCTGACAACAAAATCACACAAAAAATATCAATGGAAATCAAATGTATCAACCCATGGAGGTCTGGATTTGGAGTCACACTCAAAATTTAAGTGGAAAACCACACTACAGGCTGATCCAACTTTGATGTAATGCCCGCAATGCCCGCATTGTCGGTGGTCGGGAGAGGTTGTGTTTTCTCTAGCAGGAGGTAAGCTTGGCTTCTTATATGATGTTGAGTAAAGCTTAAACCATGTATTTAGATTGTAGGTAGGTATTGTAGTCAGGTATTATAGGTAGTTTACTTAGGTAGTTATTGTAGGTTATTGTAGGTTATTGTAGGTAATTATTGTAGGTAAGTATTGTATTCGGCGGACCCCGGCGAAGCACGAGTGCTAGCTAACCCACTACTTGGACCAACAAAGCTAGCTAGCTAGCGGGTAGCTACTGGTAACTTTTAGCAACTGTGGTTAGTCGTTTCCAATGTTATCTCACGCTTAAGAGTACCTGTAATTGAGCCAGCTAGCTGCCTACCATTCAGCTGTTTTTCTAAACTCATTATCCGAGGCATTAACGTTAGGTGGTTGGTAGCTGCTGTACTTAATTACAGCTACTGATTGCAGTCTGCCACCCAGATAGCTGGCGTTGGGTAAGTTTGGCTTTATACATAGCTTGGGCTTTGTCGAGTAAGGCTTAAACTATGTATTTAGATTGTAGTTAGGTACTATAGGTAGGCATCGTGGGCTGTATATTATTAGGTATTATAGGTAGGCATCGTGGGCTGTTGTGGGTAGTTGTTGTATGTAGTTATTGTAGGTTACTTTTGTATTCGGCGGTGCCGGGTGTAGCACGAAGCTAGCTAGCTAACTCACCTCCTGGACTAGCTGGCTAGTAGCTATTAGCAACGGTAGCAACTAAATACAATATCCTTTTAGCCAGGTACATTCGTTCGCAGCGACGCCGTTTTTCAAACAAAGTCAACACAGCAGCCATTGCTAGCTAGCCAACACTACCAGCTAGCTGTACTGTAGTAGCTAAATACAATATCTTTGTGCTAGCTAGCCAACGTTTAATCATTGCTGCGTTATGAAAGAACTAGACACGGACACGAATTATCTGTTTAGTGTGTTAACACACTATTGGTAGTTTGTTGTAACCAAGTATTGGTGCTAAACTGTGTGTTATTGGATGCTAGCATGCTAGTTAGCTATGGCGTCATAGTTAGCTAGCTGAATAAAGTAAGTTGAGTCTAGTCCTTGAAACATTGAACCGCTGTAGTTTACAACAATTCTAATTTCTAAAGTGGAAGTTGGGAGAGTTTTATTCGGGTGGTTCAGTGAAACAATTATAGTTTCTGAGGTGGAAGTTGGGAGAGTTATATTTTTTTGGTGAGGGAGGCCTTGCTCTCTCCTTTCCCAGATGTTTAGTTCATTTCATTCCGATCTCCTCTGCATTATTGTAGCCATCTGCTACAGCCTGTCAACTATGCCTCTGCCTATCCCTGTTCTCTCCTCTCCGCACAGGCTACACAAACGCCTCACACCGCGTGGCTGCTGCCTCTCTAACCTGGTGGTCCCTGCACGCACCACACACCTGGAGTTCCAGGTCTCAGGCAGCCTCTGGAACTGCCGTTCTGCTGCCAACAAGGCTGACTTCATCCCAGCCTATGCTACCCTCCAGTCCCTCGACTTCCTGGAGCTGACGGAAACATGGATTACCACTGAAAACACTGCTACTCGTACTGCTCTCTCCTCGTCTGACCATGTGTTCTCGCATACCCCGAGAGCATCTGGTCAGAGGGGTGGTGGCACAGGAATCCTCATCTCTCCCAAGTGGTTATTCTCAATTTTTCCCCTAACCCATCTGTCTATCTCCTCATTTGAATTCCACGCTGTCACAGTCACTAGCCCATTTAAGCTTAATATCCTTGTCATCTATCGCCCTCCAGGTTCCCTTGGAGAGTTCATCAATGAGCTTGACGCCTTGATAAGTTCCTTTCCTGAGGATGGCTCACCCTTCACAGTTTTGGGGGATTTCAACCTCCCTACGTCTACATTTGACTCATTTCTCTCTGCCTCCTTCTTTCCACTCCTCTCCTCTTTTGACCTCACCCTCTCACCGTCCCCCTACTCACAAGGCAGGCAATACGCTTGACTTCATCTTTACTAGATGTTGCTCTTCTACTAATCTCACTGCAACTCCCCTCCATGTCTCCGACCACTACTTTGTATCCTTTTCTCTCTCGCTCTCCTCCAACACTACTCACTCTGCCCCTACACAGATGGTAACGCGCCGCCGCAACCTTCGCTCTCTCTCTCCCACTACTCTCTCCTCTTCCATCCTATCATCTCTTCCCTCTGCTCAATCCTTCTCCCTCCAATCTCCTGATTCTGCCTCCTCAACCCTCCTCTCCTCCCTTTCTGCATCCTTTGACTCCCTGTGTCCCCTATCCTCCCGGCCGGCTCGGTCCTCCCCTCCAGCTCCGTGGCTTGATGACTCATTGCGAGCTCACAGAACAGAGCTCCGGGCAGCTGAGCGGAAATGGAAGAAAACTAAACTCCCTGCCGACCTGGAATCTTTTCACTCCCTCCTCTCTACATTTTCTTCATCTGTTTCTGCTGCTAAGGCCACTTTCTACCACTCTAAATTCCAAGCATCTGCCTCTAACCCTAGGAAGCTCTTTGCCACATTCTCCTCACTGCTGAATCCTCCCCCCCACCCCCCCCCCCCTCCTCCCTCTCTGTGGATGACTTCGTCAACCACTTTGAAAAGAAGGTTGACGACATCCGATCCTCGTTTGTTAAGTCAAATGACACTGCTGGTCCTGCTCACACTGCCCTACCCTATGCTTTGACTTCTTTCTCCCCTCTCTCTCCAGATAAAATCTTGCGACTAGTGACTGCAGGCCGCCCAACAACCTGCCCGCTTGACCCCATCCCCTCCTCTCTTCTCCAGACCATCTCCGGTGACCTTCTCCCCTACTTCACCTCGCTGATCAACTCATCCTTGACCGCTGGCTATGTCCCTTCCGTCTTCAAGAGAGCGAGAGTTGCACCCCTTCTCAAAAAACCAACATTCGATCCCACTGATGTCAACAACTACAGACCAGTATCCCTTCTTTCTTTTCTTTCCAAAACTATTGAGCGTGCCGTCTTGAGCCAACTCTCTTGCTATCTCTCTCAGAATGACCTTCTTGATCCAAACCAGTCAGGTTTCAGGACTGGTCATTCAACTGAGACTGCTCTTCTCTGTGTCACGGAGGCTCTCCGCACTGCTAAAGCTAACTCTCTCTCCTCTGCTCTTGTCCTTCTAGACCTGTCTGCTGCCTTTGATACTGTGAACCATCAGATCCTCCTCTCCACCCTCTCCGAGCTGGGCATCTCCGGCGCGGCTCACTCCTGGATTGCGTCCTACCTGACCGGTCGCTCCTACCAAGTGGCGTGGCGAGAAGCTGTCTCCGCACCACGTGCTCTCACCACTGGTGTCCCCCAGGGCTCAGTTCTAGGCCCTCTCCTTTTCTCCCTATACACCAAGTCACTTGGCTCTGTCATATCCTCACATGGCCTCTCCTATCATTGCTACGCTGACGATACACAACTAATCTTCTCCTTTCCCCCTTCTGATAACCAGGTGGCGAATCGCATCTCTGCATGTCTGGCAGACATATCAGTATGGATGACGGATCACCACCTCAAGCTGAACCCTGGCAAGACGGAGCTGCTCTTCCTCCCGGGGAAGGACTGCCCGTTCCATGATCTCGCCATCACGGTTGACAACTCCGTTGTGTCCTCCTCCCAGAGTGCGAAGAGCCTTGGCGTGACCCTGGACAACACCCTGTCGTTTCTCCGCTAACATCAAGGCGGTGACCCGATCCTGCAGGTTCATGCTCTACAACATTCGGAGAGTACGACCCTGCCTTACACAGGAAGCGGAACAGGTCCTAATCCAGGCACTTGTCATCTCCCCGTCTGGATTACTGCAACTCGCTGTTGGCTGGGCTCCCTGCCTGTGCCATTAAACCCCCTACAACTCATCCAGAATGCCGCAGCCCGTCTGGTGTTCAACCTTCCCAAGTTCTCTCACGTCACCCCCCTCCTCCGCACACTCCACTGGCTTCCAGTTGAAGCTCGCATCCGTTACAAGACCATGGTGCTTGCCTATGGAGCAGTGAGGGGACGGCACCTCCGTACCTTCAGGCTCTGATCAGTCCCTACACCCAAACGAGGGCATTGCGTTCATCCACCTCTGGCCTGCTGGCTCCCTTCCTCTGCGGAAGCATAGTTCCCGCTCAGCCCAGTCAAAACTGTTCGCTGCTCTGGCACCCCAATGGTGGAACAAGCTCCCTCACGATGCCAGGACAGCGGAGTCACTCACCACCTTCCGGACACATTTGAAACCCCACCTCTTTAAGGAATACCTGGGATAGGATAAAGTAATCCTTCTACCCCCCCCCCCCACTGGCTATAGGGTGAATGCACCAATTTGTAAGTCGCTCTGGATAAGAGCGTCTGCTAAATGACGTAAATGTAAATGTAATGTAATGTCCTTAAAACAAGTCAAAATGAGGCTCAGTAGTGTGTGTGGCCTCCACGTGCCTGTATGACCTCCCTACAATGCCTGGGCATGCTCCTGATGAGGTGGCGGATGGTCTCCTGAGGGATCTCCTCCCAGACCTGGACTAAAGCATCTGCCAACTCCTGGACAGTCTGTGGTGGATGGAGCGAGACATGATGTCCCAGATGTGCTCAATTGGATTCAGGTCTGGGGAACGGGCGGGCCAGTCCATAGCATCAATGCCTTCCTCTTGCAGGAACTGCTGACACACTCCAGCCACATGAGGTCTAGCATTGTCTTGCATTAGGAGGAACCCAGGGCCAACCGCACCAGCATATGGTCTCACAAGGGGTCTGAGGATCTCATCTCGGTACCTAATGGCAGTCAGGCTACCTCTGGCGAGCACATGGAGGGTGGGCGGCCCCCCAAAGAAATGCCACACCACACCATGACTGACCCACCGCCAAACCGGTCATGCTGGAGGATGTTGCAGGCAGCAGAAGGTTCTCCACGGCGTCTCCAGACTCTGTCACGTCTGTCACATGTGCTCAGTGTGAACCTGCTTTCATCTGTGAAGAGCACAGGGCGCCAGTGGCGAATTTGCCAATCTTGGTGTTCTCTGGCAAATGCCAATCGTCCTGCACGGTGTTGGGCTGTAAGCACAACCTCCACCTGTGGACGTCGGGCCCTCAAACCCCCCTCATGGAGTCTGTTTCTGACCGTTTGAGCAGACACATGCACATTTGTGGCCTGCTGGAGGTCCTTTTGCAGGGCTCTGGCAGTGCTCCTCCTGCTCCTCCTTGCACAAAGGCGGAGGTAGCGGTCCTGCTGCTGGGTTGTTGCCCGCCTACAACCTCCTCCACGTCTCCTGATGTACTGGCCTGTCTCCTGGTAGCACCTCCATGCTCTGGACACTACGCTGACAGACACAGCAAACCTTCTTGCCACAACTCGCATTGATGTGCCATCCTGGATGAGCTGCACTACCTGAGCCACTTGTGTGGGTTGTAGACTCTGTCTCATGCTACCACTAGAGTGAAAGCACCGCCAGCATTCAAAAGTGACCAAAACATCAGCCAGGAAGCATAGGAACTGAGAAGTGGTCTGTGGTCACCACCTGCAGAACCACTCCTTTATTGGGGGGTGTCTTGCTAATTGCCTATAATTTCCGCCTGTTGTCTATTCCATTTGCACAACAGCATGTGAAATGTATTGTCAATCAGTGTTGCTTACAAGGCTAATATAGTCTCCCATCAGACTATTCTTGATTTAATTTTGTCTTTACATATACTAAATAGTATATGTGTGACATTTATGTATTTTTTTGAATGGACCATTATAATGCTCCTGTCTCGAAACAGGGGCAGGGGGAAAAAAACATGTAATCTATGCACTTACAATCCATTCAGAAAGTATTCAGACTCCTTTACTTTTTCCACTTTGTTACATTACAGCCTTATTCTAAAACTGATTAAATCGTTTTTTCCCCTCATCAATCTACACACAATACCCCATAATGACAAACCAAAAACAGGTTTTTAGAAATGTTTGCCCAAAAAACAACAACTGAAATATCACATTTACATAAGTATTCAGACCCTTTACTCAGTACTTTGTTGAAGCGCCTTTGGCAGCGATTACAGCCTCGAGTCTATTTGAGTATGACGCTACAAGCTTGGCACACCTGTATTTGGGTGAAATTCTCCCATTCTTCTCTGCAGATCCTCTCAAGCTCTGTCAGGTTGGCTGTGGAGAGTCGCTGCACAGCTACTTTCAGGTCTCTCCAGAGATGTTAGATCGGGTTCATGTCCGGGCTCATGCGTGGCCACTCAAGGACATTCAGAGACTTTTCTCAAAGCCACTCCTGTGTTATCATGGCTGTGTGCTTAGGGTCGTTGTCTTGTTGGAAGGTGAACCTTCGCCCCAGTCTGAGGTCCTGAGCGCTCTGGAGCAGGTTTTCATCAAGGATCTCTCTGTACTTTGCTTCGTTCATCTTTCCCTCGATCCTGACTAGTCTCCCAGTCCCTGCCGCTGAAAAACATCCCCACAGCATGGTGCTGCCATGCTTCACCATAGGGATGGTGCCAGGTTTCTTCCAGATGTTATCCTTGGCATTCAAGCCAAAGAGTTCAATCTTGGTTTAACCGGACCGTAGGTCGTCGTTGGAGACTCTGGACTGCCGACCGTCGCTGGAGACTCTGGACTGCCGACCGTCGCTGGAGACTCTGGACTGCCGACCGTCGCTGGAGACTCTGGACTGCAGACCTTCGCTGGAAACACTGGAATGCAGACCGTCGCAGGAGGCTCCGACCCATGGACCATCACTGGAGGCTTCGTGCCATGGATCATCACTGGAGGCTCTGGGCCATGGACCATCACTGTAGGCTTCGTGCCATGGATCATCACTGGAGGCTTCGGGCCGTGGATCATCACTGGAGGCTTCGTGCCGTGGATCATCACTGGAGCCCGGCAAGTGTGGAGCACTGGCACAGGACGCACTGGGCTGTCAAGGCGCACTGGCGACACAGGAGGTCTGGAGCGTAAGGCTGGCACAACCTGTCCTGGCTGGATGCTCACTTTAGCCTGGCAAGTGCGTATCACTGCATAACAGGGTGCCTGAACGGTCCCACGCTCCTTAAAGCGAGAGCGGGGATTTGGCTCTGGTCTGAATCCTGGCTCTGCCAACCACCCTGTGTGCCCCCCCAAAAAAATCTTTGGGGCTGCCTCTCGGGCTTCCGTCATGGTCGTGACCTTTGGAGACGCTGTTGATCCTCCCTCGCTGCCTCCTTCTGCTCCCATGGAAGGCGATCCATTCCTGCCCGGATCTCCTCCCATGTCCAGGATACCTTTCCGTCCAAAATATCCTCCCATGACCACAATGTCTGCTCCTCCTGGCCACGCTGCTTGGTCCGTTTGTGGTGGGATCTTCTGTCACGCTCGTGGATTGACGGCTCGGACCAAGGTGCAGCGTGGTAGGCGAACATTTTAATTAAAATAAATGAACACAGACCAAACAACAAAATACACACAAACGTAAAGTACTGCAGGCTACAAAGCCACTACACAAAACCAAGATCCCACAAACTAAGGTGGGAAAACGCCTGCCTAAGTATGATCCCCAATCAGAGACAACGATAGACAGCTGCCTCTGATTGGGAACCATACCCGGCCAACAAACAAATAGACAAACTAGAATGCCCACCCAAATCACACCCTGAGCTAACCAAATAGAGAATAAAAGGGATCTCTAAGGTCAGGGCGTGACAGAGTCTGAATGCTTTCCGAATGCACTGTAAATGGCGAATGGAGGACGCTTTTCCCATGGTTCATTTTCATGCCAGCCAGGTAGGCTATACTCCTGTAGTAAAGAGAAGCAATGTGCTTAATATTAGGAAAGTTGAGAAATAAATATAGTAGGCCTAGCCTATAGAAAGCTGATGGGATCCTCCTCTTTTTAATAGAGGCCATCACTCTGTTGTCGCACGCAATTGCATAGCCTATAGAAATGTGCTGCAACATGAGCTCATCTGTTGTTGTGCAACACTTGCATAACAAGTCAGCTATATTTTCAGCACCAGGCGCTGTTCATCTCCTATTGATTGTGCTGGGGTTGCAGCTTTACGTTTCAGCACCACAAAATGGTCCGCTGCCTGCTTTATTAGTTGACTGTCTCCTGCATTCTCTCTCCTCATGAATGAAGTTAAAATGTAACTTTTGCATTATTTAGGTAGGGTAACTTCCTTCTTGGGACATTGCATTTGGGAGTTTTTGCATCTGGTGTCCGAGATTTTTGTAATATATTTTTATTTATTTGAAAAAAAGATTCATAATTAATTTTGGGAGCTTTGGGGGACCAAATAATATTGCTGGTGGGGCAGATTTGGCCCGCGGGCCGCCAGTTGGTGAACCCTGTTGTAGGGATTCATACATTTTACTTTAGGGCAAATCAAGTCTGAAATTTTAAACTGGAAATTACAAACTTTAGAAGCTTATTTAAACCTTGAATAGACTACAAGTTTGCATTTCCTACAATTCTCATCAACAAAAGAGTGATCAAATTAAGATCCTACATCTGTAAGTCAACTAATGACAGGACCCTGTGTTAAACACATCTTTGCCAAACATAACAGCACGCTAATTCTTTCAACTGTCTCATTAAGGGACTGTACATTATTTATAATGAGGGATACCTGGAGACAATCTGACCTCTCTGAAATGAAAATGGATGGCCCTCCCTTCAGTAAAATATATTTTTACCCAACCCTCCCTGTGACCCTCCCCTAGGACAGAGCCTTAGATATGCAGTTTTTAATTTTGTAACCATTACATGGAAAAGTAGCCAGATGGTTGTGGATTCGCAGACCACTGCGGACAAGGGTAGGAGTGAAAGGATCTCCATTATAGTAAAAGCACTGCATGAATCTATCATCTTATTTGTTGTCCGAGAAAAAAAATATCCTTTTATAAATGCATTTCATGCAATTCTATGTCATTTTTCATGACTAGAGACAAGCAAAATATTTTTTAATACCACAACAGAGCATGACAACTAATGAGCGCATGCACCAGAGACGTTTTGATTTCTACAGGATACAGGCTATTGTTAAAAAAGAGGATAGTCTAGGATTGGAACAGTGCTAAAGTTGTCTATCAACTGTAGAAATGTTGCGCAACAGAACCAGTTACAACTGAAGTATCTGATCAGCAATTAATTTAATACAGCAGCCGCACATCATCAGGTAAGCCTATATGCACTTCCCATTTGGGAAACTATAATTTTCTAATTTATTCCATTTTATTCCATGATATTGTTTTTACAAAATAGATTTGTGTTGACTGTGATTAGGGCATGGGAATATAAGAGCATCTGCTAGACTACATTTAGGCATGCATAGCTCATGATCCTCAAACCAAAGACTGGCCAAACTTGTGTTTCTAAAAGTTAATTCAAAAGGCACTGTAGAATGACTTTAAAGCCTAATAAGGCATTTTTCATTTCATTATTATTTAATTCTAAGTAGTAATTGTTGTAAATGTCATTTTATCCAGCCTAAATGCGACATTTATACACATGTTGTTGAAGTGCTGTTGTTGATGCTGAGCACTCCTGCCAGCCTGTAGTGTGTCACAAATGTGACCAACCGGCTCGATTCAGTCTTAAGTAGCAAAATTTGAAATTGTGTTTTTTACATTGGATAAAAGTAGAGACTCAGAACTAGAAATTTGTAGACAGTTGAGGAACAATGGGAAAGCAATTCTGCTTTGAAAGTTGCTAAACTTGTAACCCCACTTTTGAGAAAATGGCCCTTGAATGTTTTGGTACACGTACTGGCGAGCTCTTCTTTGTCTACACCCATTCAGCATCGTTCACACCCTCTTAAGCCTTAGCCCCACCCTTCTCTTTAAGGATTCACATGCATGACATCAGCAGCCTGGTGGTCCAAAATAGCATAACTGGTGTATTTTAACACCAATAAACCCATCCGTTTAAAAATGAATGTAGTATAGGTCAATCTAGCAAACGAGGCATGTAAAAGCAACTTTCTAAACAATGTTTTGGTTAGTTTATAGCTTGTTAGCTAGCTAGCCAGTTCAAATAATGACCATATCATATAGCTGACAACGTATTAACTTTAGCTAATTGGTATTCATTATTACAGGAAAATAAACTCACAACAAGATCATTATTTACAAGTTCATGGAAAGCTAATTACAGAAAATAGCATACGGTTGCGAGTGTGACGAAATAAAAGCAGGCCATTCTACCTGAGAATTTCACAACATGGACACTGTCTTGTTGGCCTAACGTTATATCCTAATTTGACTTTGGTGCCGGTCATGTTGTTCTTCACATTACCGTCTCTGCTAAACACACGCTATATCAAATAAAATCAACGTTTATTTGTCACATGCACAGGATATAGAAGGTGTAAATGGTACCTTGTCTTTTGTTTACACATAATCCCAACTCATAACTTGCATGAATCTGCAGGTAGCTAACCAACTAGATTAAATGTTAGCTAGCTAGCTAACATTAGGCTATAACTAGCAATGCAAATGGCTCTGAGATACGAATAATATTACTACACAGATCATACACGTAACATTAGCTAGCGAGCCAGCCAGCTAACGTTAGCTAGCTGTTATGATGAGTTTCTCAGGTATCAAGGAATTCAATATGCAAGAAGATATTTAACACTGAGATGGAGAGTTGATACAATGTATTTAATAGATACGGTACCGGGTTCGCATCACAAACGGCACGTGCGTTGCCCCTTGTCATCTGAACTACTAGACAAAAGGACATCTCTCAGTTACAGTATATATCCCCATTACACATTTCTTCAACAACCTCTGGTAACCATCAGTTGGCACTCCCCACCCTGATGTTATCCCCATGTACCTAATGCAGTATATTCCATCTATCAATCATTCTAAGATAAACACCAGTAAGCTCCCTCGACATACTGGAATCCTTCGCATTCAGACTCTGTGGCACCAAGAGTTGCCTATCTAATGGATTTAACCTCGTTCCTACAACACTGTGAAAACACATCATATCACTAGCTAACTAACAGTATGCTTTAGCTTGCAATGAAAAATACTTTCTGACAAAATTAGAAACGTATAATATCTGAAAATGTAGCTAGCTAGACTCTCTTACCCGTATACATGGATGAACGCTTCTCCCTCTTCTTGCCATTAGTTTGAAGATGTAATCCTGTGATGTGTGATTTGAAGAAGTCAGGCGCAGGAGGGTAAATCACAGTATACAGAGTTTATTCCGTAATCCAGCGTAACTAGTCTAGTGCGCAAAACAGGCACACTGGGACAAACATGCACACAGGGAAAATACCCCGGCAATACAAAATACTGAGCTCAACCGAGCTACTAATCCTCACAATGAACAATCACAAGGGGGGCAGAGGGAACACTTAAACACATACTAATTACATTTTAGTAATTTAGCAGACGCTCGTATCCAGAGCGATTTACAGGAGCAATTAGGGTTAAGTGTCTTGCTCAAGGGCACATCGACAGATTTTTCACCTAGTCGGCTCGGGGATTAGAACCAGCGACCTTTCGGTTACTGGCACAACGTTCTTAACCACTAAGCTACCTGCCGCCCCAATGCCGCCCCTAATGAGGGGAATATGAACCAGGTGTGTGTAATTGACAAGACAAGACAAATGGAATGATGAGATATGGAGCGGCAGTGGCTAGAAGGCCGGTGACGACGAACGCCGAAGTGTGACACAACCCCCCCTTGACGCGTAGCTCCAGCAGTGCGCAGACCCCGGCCTCGGGGACGGCCAGGAGGACGCGGAGCAGGGCGAGCCGGATGGCGACTGAGGAAAGCCCGCAACAGGGAGGGATCGAGGATATCCCTCACCGGGACCCAGCACTGTTCCTCCGGACCGTACCCCTCCCACTCCACGAGGTACTGAAGGCCCCCCACCTGACGCCTCGAATCCAGGATGGAAGGGACGGAGTACTCTGGGGCCCCCTCGATGTCCAGAAGAGGCGGAGGGACCTCCCGCACCTCAGACTCCTTGAGCGGACCAGCCACCACCGGCCTGAGGAGAGACACATGAAACAAGGGGTTAATACGGTAATCATGTGGGAGTAATTACCTAAAGGTAACCTCGTTGATTCTCCTCAGGACTTTGAATAGCCCCACAAACCGTGGGCTCAGCTTCCGGCAGGGCAGGCGGAGGGGCAGACCCGATCACCCGGTACGAAGACCGGGGCCTCACTGCGGTGGCGGTCAGCGTTGGCCTTCCGACGACACACGGCGCGTTGGAGGTGGACGTGGGCAGCGTCCCACGTCTCCTCCGTGCGCTGAAACCAGTCATCCACCGCAGGAGCCTCGGTCTGGCTCTGGTGCCATGGTTCCAGAACCGGTTGGTAACCTAAAACACATTGGAATGGTGTTAGGTTAGTGGAGAAGTGATGAAGAGAGTTTTGGGCATATTCGGCCCATGGCAGGAACACCGACCACTTCCCCGGCCGGTCCTGGCAGTAGGACCACAGGAACCTACCCACATCCTGATTTACCCGTTCCACCTGCCCATTAGACTCGGGGTGGAAAACAGAGGTCAGGCTGACCGAGACCCCCAGACGTTCCATGAACGCTTTCCAGACCTTGGATGGGAACTGGGGACCCCAGTCAGACACTATATCATCTGGTACACCCCTTAGTGCCGGAAGACGTGTGTAAACAGGGCCCCCGCAGTTTGCAGGGCTGTGGGGAGACCGGGCTGAGGAAGGAGGCGGCAGGCCTTGGAAAAGCGGTCCACAACGACCAGGATGGTGACGTTACCTTGGGAGAGGGGAAGATCGGTAAGGAAATCAACACTCAGGTGAGACCATGGTCGTTGTGGAACTGGTAAAGGTTGTAACTTACCCGCTGGGTGGTGCCTAGGTGCCTTACTCTGGGCGCACACTGAGCAGGAGGAGACATACACCCTCACGTCCTTAGCCAAGGTAGGCCACCAGTACTTTCCGGTCAGGCAGCGCACTGTACGACCGATACCTGGGTGACCAGAGGAGGGTGACGTGTGTGCCCAGTAGATCAGACGGTCACGGATAAGAGCAGGCACGTACTGCAGCCCAGCTGGACACTGAGGTGGAGACGGCTCTGTGCGTAACGCCTGCTCTATATCCGCGTCCATCGCCCATACTACCGGCGCCACAATGCAGGAGGCCGGGAGTATGGGGGTGTTGTCTCTGGGCCTCTCCTCTGTGTCATACAGCCGTGACAATGCGTCTGCCTTCACGTTCTTTGTACCTGGGATGTATGATAGTGTGAAATCAAACCGGGTGAAGAATAGGGCCCACCTGGCCTGGCGAGGATTCAGCCTCTTCGCTGTCTGGATGTACTCCAGGTTACGGTGGTCCGTCCAGACGAGGAAAGGGTGTTTCGCCGCCTTCGAGCCAATGCCTCCACACGGTCAGGGCTCGGACAACAGCCAACAGCTCCCGATCACCAATGTCGTAGTTCTGCTCCGCCGGGCTAAGCTTCTTAGAGAAGAAGGCTCAGGGGCAAAGCTTGGGTGGCGTGCCCAAGCATTGAGACAGGAGAGCGCCTATCCCTACCTCGGACGCATCCACCTCCACTACGAACGGTAGTGATGGATCGGGGTGGGCCAGTACCGGGGCTGAGGTGAACAGACCCCTCAGGTTACTGAAGGCCCTGTCCGCCTCAGCAGACTAGTGGAGATGTACATCTTCAACAGAGATGTAATGGGAGCTGCAACCTTGCCAAAGCCCCGGATAAACCTCCGATAGTAGTTGGCGAAGCCAATAATGCGCTGCACCTCCTTAACCGTGGTTGGAGTCGGCCAATTACGCACGTCTGAAATGTGATCTCCCTCCATCTCCACACCTGAGGTGGTAATGCGGTATCTGAGGAAGGAGACGGACCGCTGGAAAACAGACACTTTTCTGCCTTGGCATAAAGGTCATTTTCCAACAGTCGGGCCAGCACTTTGCGAACCAGGGACACATGCTCGGCACGGGTAGTGGAATACACCAGAATGTCATCGATGTAGACCACTACACCTCGACCAAGCATGTCCCGAAACACCTCGTTCACAAAGGACTGGAAGACGGATGGAGCATTCATCAAACCGTAGGGCATCACCAAGTATTCATAATGCCCCGTGGTTGTGCTGAATGCCGTCTTCCACTCATCCCCCTCTCGGACATGCACCAGGTTGTACACACTCCAGAGATCTAATTTAGTGAAGAAGCGCACCCCGTGCATTGACTCGATCACGGAAGGAATGAGGGGGAGAGGATAACTAAATCGTATCGTCTCCTTGTTCAGTGATCGATAATCAATGGAACGGCGCAGACCTCCGTCTTTCTTCTTCACAAAATAGAAACTTGAGGAGGCGGGTGAAGTGGACGGACGTATAAACCACTGGCACAGGGACTCGGTGACGTAGGTTTCCATAGCCTCCGTTTCAGCCTGTGACAGGGGATACACATGACTCCCGGGAGGCACAGCGTCTACCCGGAGGTTTATCGCGCAATCCCCCGCCTGATGAGGTGATAACTTGGTCGCCTGCATTTTGGAAAACGTGTGTGGCAAATTGAGGTATTCGGGGGGAATGCGCACGGTGGAGGTACTGTCTGGACTTTCTACCGTGGTTGCACCAACGGAAACACTGAGACACCTACCTTGACACTCTCGCGACCACCCCGTGAGAACCCTCTGCGGCCATGAGAATGTGGGGTTGTGGAGTGCTAACCAAGGGATACCTAGTACCACAGGGAAAGCAGGAGACTCAATGATAAAAAACGTAACTTGCTCGCCATGAGTCTCGTGGGTAACCATGGTGATTGGTGCGGCAGCCTCTGGAACTGCCGTTCTGCTGCCAACAAAGCTGACTTCATCCCAGCCTATGCCAACCTCCAGTCCCTCGACTTCCTGGCGCTGACGGAAACATGGATCACCACTGAAAACACTGCTACTCCTACTGCTCTCTCCTCGTCTGACCATGTGTTCTCGCATACCCCGAGAGCATCTGGTCAGAGGGGTGGTGGTACAGGAATCCTCATCTCTCCCAAGTGGACATTCTCAGTTTTTCCCCTAACCCATCTGTCTATCTCCTCATTTGAATTCCATGCTGTCACAGTCACTAGCCCATTTAAGCTTAATATCCTTGTCATCTATCGCCCTCCAGGTTCCCTTGGAGAGTTCATCAATGAGCTTGACGCCTTGATAAGTTCCTTCCCTGAGGATGGCTCACCCCTCACAGTTTTGGGGGATTTCAACCTCCCTATGTCCACATTTGACTCATTTCTCTCTGCCTCCTTCTTTCCACTCCTCTCCTCTTTTGACCTCACCCTCTCACCGTCCCCCCTACTCACAAGGCAGGCAATACGCTTGACCTCATCTTCACTAGATGCTGCTCCTCTACTAATCTCACTGCAACTCCCCTCCATGTCTCCGACCACTACTTTGTTTCCTTTTCTCTCTCGCTCTCCTCCCACACTACTCACTCTGCCCCTACACAGATGGTAATGCGCCGCCGCAACCTTCGCTCTCTCTCTCCCACTACTCTCTCCTCTTCCATCCTATCATCTCTTCCCTCTGCTCAATCCTTCTCCCTCCAATCTCCTGATTCTGCCTCCTCAACCCTCCTCTCCTCCCTTTCTGCATCCTTTGACTCTCTGTGTCCCCTATCCTCCCGGCCGGCTCGGTCCTCCCCCTCCAGCTCCGTGGCTTGATGACTCATTGCGAGCTCACAGAACAGAGCTCCGGGCAGCGGAGCGGAAATGGAAGAAAACTAAACTCCCTGCCGACCTGGCATCTTTTCACTCCCTCCTCTCTACATTTTCTTCATCTGTTTCTGCTGCTAAGGCCACCTTCTACCACTCTAAATTCCAAGCATCTGCCTCTAACCCTAGGAAGCTCTTTGCCACATTTTCCTCCCTCCTGAATCCTCCCCCCTCCTCTCTCTCTCTGTGGATGACTTCGTCAACCACTTTGAAAAGAAGGTTGACGACATCCGATCCTCGTTTGTTAAGTCTAATGACACTGCTGGTCCTGCTCACACTGCCCTACCCTATGCTTTGACTTCTTTCTCCCCTCTCTCTCCAGATAAAATCCTGCGACTTGTGACTGCAGGCCGCCCAACAACCTGCCCGCTTGACCCCATCCCCTCCTCCCTTCTCCAGACCATCTCCGGTGACCTTCTCCCCTACCTCACCTCGCTGATCAACTCATCCTTGACCGCTGGCCATGTCCCTTCCGTCTTCAAGAGAGCGAGAGTTGCTCCCCTTCTCAAAAAATCAACACTCGACCCCACTGATGTCAACAACTACAGACCAGTATCCCTTCTTTCTTTTCTTTCCAAAACTATTGAGCATGCCGTCTTTAGCCAACTCTCTTGCTATCTCTCTCAGAATGACCTTCTTGATCCAAATCAATCAGGTTTCAGGACTGGTCATTCAACTGAGACTGCTCTTCTCTGTGTCACGGAGACTCTCCGCACTGCTAAAGCTAACTCTCTCTCCTCTGCTCTTGTCCTTCTAGACCTGTCTGCTGCCTTTGATACTGTGAACCATCAGATCCTCCTCTCCACCCTCTCCGAGCTGGGCATCTCCGGCGCGGCTCACTCCTGGATTGCGTCCTACCTGACCGGTCGCTCCTACCAAGTGGCGTTTTGAGAAGCTGTCTCCGCACCACGTGCTCTCACCACTGGTGTCCCCCAGGGCTCAGTTCTAGGCCCTCTCCTTTTCTCCCTATACACCAAGTCACTTGGCTCTGTCATATCCTCACATGGCCTTTCCTATCATTGCTACGCTGACGATACACAACTAATCTTCTCCTTTCCCCCTTCTGATAACCAGGTGGCGAATCGCATCTCTGCATGTCTGGCAGACATATCAGTATGGATGACGGATCACCACCTCAAGCTGAACCCTGGCAAGACGGAGCTGCTCTTCCTCCCGGGGAAGGACTGCCCGTTCCGTGATCTCGCCATCACGGTTGACAACTCCGCTGTGTCCTCCTCCCAGAGTGCGAAGAGCCTAGGCGTGACCCTGGACAACACCCTGTCGTTCTCCGCCAACATCAAGGCGGTGACCCGCTCCTGCAGGTTCATGCTCTACAACATTCGGAGAGTACGACCCTGCCTTACACAGGAAGCGGCACAGGTCCTAATCCAGGCACTTGTCATCTCCCGTCTGGACTACTGCAACTCGCTGTTGGCTGGCCTCCCTGCCTGTGCCATTAAACCCCTACAACTCATCCAGAATGCCGCAGCCCGTCTGGTGTTCAACCTTCCCAAGTTCTCTCACGTCACCCCCCTCCTCCGCACACTCCACTGGCTTCCAGTTGAAGCTCGCATCCGCTACAAGACCATGGTGCTTGCCTATGGAGCAGTGAGGGGAACGGCACCTCTGTACCTTCAGGCTCTGATCAGTCCCTACACCCAAACGAGGGCATTGCGTTCATCCACCTCTGGCCTGCTGGCTCCTTCCTCTGCGGAAGCATAGCTCCCGCTCAGCCCAGTCAAAACTGTTCGCTGCTCTGGCACCCCAATGGTGGAACAAGCTCCCTCACGACGCCAGGACAGCGGAGTCACTCACCACCTTCCGGAGACATTTGAAACCCCACCTCTTTAAGGAATACCTGGGATAGGATAAAGTAATCCTTCTAACCCCCCAAATTGTAAAGTGGTTATCCCACTGGCTATAGGGTGAACGCACCAATTTGTGAGTCGCTCTGGCTAAGAGCGTCTGCTAAATGACGTTAATGTGCCCTTGAGCAAGGCACTTAACCCTAATTGCTCCTGTAAGTCGCTCTGGATAAGAGCGTCTGCTAAATGACTAAAATGTAATGTAAATGTAACTTCCCTAACAAACCCGGACCCTAATGGTCGACTGTCAAGTGCTCTGATGGGGAGTGGAATGGATAGGGGAACTAATGAAATGTCTAGACTGTGTGAGAATGCCCTGTCCATAAAGTTCCCAGCTGCGCCTGAATCGACTAGCGCCTTACACTGGGGTACTGCAATGTGATCAGGAAAGTGGATGGGTAGGGTACAGTGCTCAGCAGAGGGCTTTGAACAAGTGTGGGTGTTCGATACCTGGGGTGATGCGAGAGTGCCCTGCCTAACGCCTCCAGACCCAAAAGAATGCTTACGACATTGTGCGGTGTAATGTCCCTTCGTGCCACCAGAGTGAAACTGGTGCTGTCGTCCTCCGCTCTCACGGATCGCGGCTCCACCCTACTCCATCACCTCGTGATCCGAGTCGGCCGGGGTTGGAACGGGCAGACCCCCTCCAGGACGTCCTCTGGCCGCCAGCAGTTTGTCCAAATGGATGGCCATGTCCACCAGTTGTGTGAAGGACAACCTGGTGTCCTGGCAGGTTAGCACCCTTCGGATGTCCTCCCGCAGATGGCATCGGAAGTGGTTGATAAGGGCCCGTTCGTTCCACCCGGACCCAGCTGCTAGAGTCCGAAACTCCAGGGCGAAGTCCTGCACAGTCCTTGTCCCCTGCCTCAGTTGGACCAGCCGCTCGCCTGCCTCTCAACCTTCGGGCGGGTGATCGAAGACATTCCGAAATAGGCGAGCGAACTCCCCGTAGTTGTCCAACGCGGCTCTTCCTTCGTTCCAGATCGCGTTGGCCCACTCCAGGGCTTTCCCCGAGAGGCAGGAGACGAGGGCGGACACCTTCTCCCGCTCCGATGGGGCCAGCCTGATGCTGGATAAGTAGAGCTCCAGTTGGAGGAGGAATCCCTGGCAGAGAGCAGCTGTCCCGTCGAACTCCCGTGGTCGGGATATATGGATCCCTCTGGGTGCCGGGCGCGGTGTCACGTGCCTGTAATCCAAGTCACTGGGAGGCTGAGGTTGGTGGATTGAGTGAGCTGAGGAGCTCTGGGCTGCAGCGCGATATATCGAATGCGTGACATACTAAGTTCGGTATCGATATGGTGTTCATGGGGGAGCCTAAGGTTGGTGATTCTGTGATGCGCCTGGTTTTAACTTAACACACCAAGCCATTCACTGACACTGAGATATTTAAGGAGTGCATGGTGACTGAAGGAATTGGCTGACAAAATCTATGGATAGATGATTCCAACACAAAGCCCCTCTTGTTGTTAGTAGCCGAAAGTCAAATTAAAATGACGACTGTTTCAATTAATTAGGCCTTCTCGAATTAGCCTACTTTCAGCACCCATGTGCTGTCCATCTCCACGGCTGACGCTTCATAGTAATGTAAGTTATGTAAAATACTCGAATATGGCTTATTGTGAGGTCAGTAACTCTGATAAATAGCTTCATTATGGGCAACAAAACATATTTTTTTAAATCAAATCAATTATGGCAGTAGCAAGCTTACCTCTGGTCCTCCTTCTCATCTTCGCACTCTCCCTCTCAAGCTGAACAGGACATCAGTAGGCCTAGTTCGTGCGCACAAATATAACATTGTTTGGGCCATTTATTTAGGGGGGAGGGAAGCCTTTGACTCGCCTCCTCAAGAGCCACCGGTACACAGCACAGCCATTGGTTAGGCAGCACAAAAGGGTTTACATGTGATGAGTGTGATAGAAGGAGTCAAGCGCAGGAGGGTAATCACCGAATGCAGAGTTTATTCCGTCGTACACAAATAGCGCTGGATAGCGACAAGCGAAACAGGCACAGGGGAAAATCTACCCTGGCAATACAAGGTAAAGGTAGCTCCAACAATAACAGGCACAGGGGAAAATCTACCCAGGAAATACAAGGTAACGGTAGCTCCAACAATAACAGGCACAGGGGAAATATCTACCCCGGCAATAATTAGGTACGAGTAGCTCCACCGAGCTACACTACTCTCACAAATAAACAATCAAACACAAGGACAAGGGGGGCAGAGGGAACACTTATACACAGACTAATGAGGGGATAAGAACCAGGTGTCTGTGATTGACAAGACAAGACAAATGGAATGATGAATAATGGAGCGGCAGTGGCTAGTAAGCCGGTGACGACGAACGCCGAAGCCTGCCCGAACAAGGAGGGGAGGCAGCCTCGGCGGAAGTCGTGACATTACATCAGCAAGAGCAGGGCAGGCCAGGGCTTATGATTGGGATAGCCTGTCCATGGCAGTGTGTAATGCAGTACCAATTGGGATTATGTACCAATTGGGATCCCACTTTTGACAGCAAATGTGGCAATTATAATTAGTGCTCAGTCTAGAGGTGGGACCAAGTCACTGTTGTTCAAGTCACAAGCAAGTCTCAAGTCACAAGGTCCTAGTCTCGGGTCAAGTCTCGAGTCAAGTGCATTCTAAGAGCAAGTCGAGTCACAAGTTTTTTCAAGTCAAGTCTCATGTCAAGTACAAAAACAATCTATACATGCAATGACTTGTCAACTACAAATCTTTGTCTATTTATTGAGTCTACCAGAAAGCCCTTTTAATTATTTTGTCTACAACATATTTTGATTATGTAATAATACATTTTAACAATATATTCCAAATGCAAGCTTCATAAGTAATTTATTTATAATTTCTAACAATTTTGACATATCAAAAGTCCAGTAGGCCAATGTTAGTAAATGTTGCTTGATGCCCCTTGCTGCTGAGCCCCTTGCTGGTGAACTTGCAAAGTAAAAAGTTAATATTGTTGATCACCAAAAAATTTTGGGCTGCATACAGTTGAAGTCGGAAGTTTACATACACTTAGGTTGGAGTCATTAAAACTCGTTTTTCAACCACTCCACAAATTTCTTGTCAACAAACTATAGTTTTGGCAAGTCGGTTAGGACATCTACTTTGTGCATGTCATTCTTCCAACAATTGTTTACAGACAGATTATTTCAATTATAATTCACTGTATCACAATTCCAGTGGGTCAGAAGTTTACATACACTAAGTTGACTGTGCCTTTAAACAGCTTGGAAATGATGTCATGGCTTAGAAGCTTCTGATAGGCTAATTGACATCATTTGAGTCAATTGGAGGTACCTGTGGATGGCCTACCTTCAAACTCAGTGCCTCTTTGCTTGACATCATGGGAAAATCAAAAGAAATCAGCCAATAACTCAGAAAAGAAATTGTAGACCTCCACAAGTCTGGTTCATCCTTGGGAGCAATTTCCAAACGCCTGAAGGTACCACGTTCATCTGTACAAACAATAGTAAGCAAGTATAAACACCATGGGACCACGCAGCCATCATACCGCTCAGGAAGGAAACGCGTTCTGTCTCCTGGAGATGAACGTACTTTGGTGAGAAAAGTGCATATCAATCCCATAACAACAGCAAAGGACCTTGTGAAGATGCTGGAGGAAACAGGTACAAAATTATCTATATCCACAGTAAAACGAGTCCTATATCGACATAACCTGAAGGGCCACTCAGCAAGGAAGAAGCCACTGCTCCAAAACCGCCATAAAAAAGCCAGACTACGGTTTGCAACTGCACATGGGGACAAAGATTGTACTTTTTGGAGAAATGTCCTCCGGTCTGATGAAACAAAAATAGAACTGTTTGGCCATAATGACCATCGTTATGTTTGGAGGAAAAAGGGGGTTGATTGCAAGCCGAAAAACACCATCCCAACCGTGAAGCACGGGGGTGGCAGCATCATGCTGTGGGGGTGCTTTGCTGCAGGTGGGACTGGTGCACTTCACAAAATAGATGGCATCATGAGGAAGAAAAATGATGTGGATATATTGAAGCAACATCTCAAGACATCAGTCAGGAAGTTAAAGCTTGGTTGCAAATGGGTCTTCCAAATGGACAATGACCCCAAGCATACTTCCAAAGTTGTGGCAAAATGACTTAAGGACAACAAAGTCAAGGTATTGGAGTGGCCATCACAAAGCCCTGACCTCAATCCTATAGAAAATGTGTGGGCAGAACTGAAAAAGCATGTGCAAGCAAGGAGGCCTACAAACCTGACTCAGTTACACCAGCTCTGTCAGGAGGAATGGGCCAAAATTCACCCAACTTATTGTGGGAAGCTTGTGGAAGGCTACCCAAAACATTTGACCCAAGTTAAACAAATTAAAGGCAATGCTACCAAATACTAATTGAGTGTATGTAAACTTCTGACCCACTGGGAATGTGATGAAAGTAATAAAAGCTGAAATAAATAATTCTCTCTACTATTATTCTGACATTTCACATTCTTAAAATAAAGTGGTGATCCTAGCTGACCTAAGACAGGGAATTTTTACTAGGATTAAATGTCAGGAATTGTGAAAAACTGAGTTTAAATGTATTTGGCTAAGGTGTAACTTCCGACTTCAACTGTATGTATTAATGGGAATCCTCTCACCCTACAATTTGACATTTGCGCTGCACCCGATCCTATAGCTGTAGCCTACAGCAAATTAGCAATCTGTTCGCTAGCTCACCCGACCTGTGTTGATTGACAGTTTGCTGGTCCAATCAGAGGGCCTAGTGTGCGTTTCACTAGCCAATCTGTTGCATGTTTTTTTTGCAAGTGCGATGCTGCAGGTACTATCTCTGGCTGCGTGGAGAGTAATCTATCGAGACTCAGTCAGATTCCAAGTCATGTGACTCGAGTCCACACCTCTGGCTCAGTCAAATTAAAGGAGTTGAACCTCACTGGGAATAGGAGGCAATTAACGGGACCAGAAGCTGAGCTCCATTGACTCCCAGTCATGACTTGGTGCGTGTTAAAACCTACTCCCTTCAGGGCACCTACTGAGAAGTGCTGTTATGATGACTCAGACACCCGCTGCTTCTGGGGTATCTGTTTTTACACTAGCCGTTGATAGTGCCAGAGACAGGGCAGACAGGGGCCTAAGGGGGACTAGAGTCAGGTACCTGGGGAGCCCTTGGAGAGGGTAAAGAAAGCACTGTAAAATAGAATGTCTCAAAACACCATGACTGTGAAATGAAACCATGAAAACGTATTCCTTGCCACCCATTCTGAAACTAACTGCAGCTCTTTGTTAAGTGTTGCTGTCATTTCAGTCGCTGTGGTAGCTGACGTGTATAGTGTTGAGGCATCCGCATACATACTTTACTCAAAGCCAGTGTCATGTCATTAGTAAAGATTGAAAAAAGTAAGGGGCCTAAACAGCTGCCCTGGGGAATTCCTGAATCTACCTGGATTATGTTGGAGAGGCTTCCATTAAAGAACACCCTCTGTGTTCTGTTAGACAGGTAACTCTTTATCCACAATATAGCAGGGGGTGTAAAGCCATAACACATACGTTTTTCCAGCAACAGACTGTGATGGATAATGTCAAAAGCCGCACAGAAGTCTAACAAAACAGCCCCGACAATATTTTTATCATCAATTTCTCTCAGCCAATCATCAGTCATTTGTGTAAGTGCTGTGCTTGTTGAATGTCCTTTCCTATAAGCGTGCTGAAAGTCTGTTGTCACTTTGTTTACTGTAAAATAGCATTTTATCTGGTCAAACACCATTTTTCCAGAAGTTTACTTGGTAACAGGCTTATTGGTCGGCTATTTGAGCCAGTTAAGGGGGCTTTACTATTCTTAGGTAGGGGAATAACTTTTGCTTCCCTCCAGGTCTGAGGGCACACACTTTCTAGTAGGCTTAAATTGAAGATATGGCAAATAGAAGTGGCAATATCGTCCTCTGTTATCCTCAGTAATTTTCCATTGAAGTTGTCAGACCCCGGTGGCTTGTCATTGTTGATCGACAATAACACTTTTTTCACTTCTTCCACACTTACTTTACGGAATTCAAAATTACAATGCCTGTCTTTCATTTTTTGGTCAAATATACTTGGATGTGTAGTTTCAGCGTTTGTTGCTGGCATGTCATGCCTACATTTGCTAATCTTGCCAATGAAAAAATAATTCAAGTAGTTGGCAATATCAGTAGGTTTTGTGATGAATGAGCCATCTGATTCAATGAATGATGGAGTGGAGTTCTTGCCCATAATTTCATTTAAGGTGCTCCAAAGCTTTTTACTATCATTCTTTATGTCATTTATCTTTGTTTCATAGTGTAGTTTTTTCATATTTTTATTCAGTTTAGTCACATGATTTCTCAATTTGCAGTACGTTTGCCAATAGGTTGTACAGTCAGACCTACAGTGGGGAAAAAAAGTATTTAGTCAGCCACCAATTGTGCAAGTTCTCCCACTTAAAAAGATGAGAGAGGCCTGTAATTTTCATCATAGGTACACGTAAACTATGACAGACAAATTGAGAAAAAAAAATCCAGAAAATCACATTGTAGGATTTTTAATGAATTTATTTGCAAATTATGGTGGAAAATAAGTATTTGGTCACCTACAAACAAGCAAGATTTCTGGCTCTCACAGACCTGTAACTTCTTCTTTAAGAGGCTCCTCTGTCCTCCACTCGTTACCTGTATTAATGGCACCTGTTTGAACTTGTTATCAGTATAAAAGACACCTGTCCACAACCTCAAACAGTCACACTCCAAACTCCACTATGGCCAAGACCAAAGAGCTGTCAAAGGACACCAGAAACAAAATTGTAGACCTGCACCAGGCTGGGAAGACTGAATCTGCAATAGGTAAGCAGCTTGGTTTGAAGAAATCAACTGTGGGAGCAATTATTAGGAAATGGAAGACATACAAGACCACTGATAATCTCCCTCGATCTGGGGCTCCACGCAAGATCTCACCCCGTGGGGTCAAAATGATCACAAGAACGGTGAGCAAAAATCCCAGAACCACACGGGGGGACCTAGTGAATGACCTGCAGGGAGCTGGGACCAAAGTAACAAAACCTACCATCAGTAACACACTACGCCGCCAGGGACTCAAATCCTGCAGTGCCAGACGTGTCCCCCTGCTTAAGCCAGTACATGTCCAGGCCCGTCTGAAGTTTGATAGAGTGCATTTGGATGATCCAGAAGAGGATTGAGAGAATGTCATATGGTCAGATGAAACCAAAATATAACTTTTTGGTAAAAACTCAACTCGTCGTGTTTGGAGGACAAAGAATGCTGAGTTGCATCCAAAGAACACCATACCTACTGAGAAGCATGGGGGTGGAAACATCATGCTTTGGGGCTGTTTTTCTGCAAAGGGACCAGGACGACTGATCCGTGTAAAGGAAAGAATGAATGGGGCCATGTATGAGATTTTTAGTGAAAACCTCCTTCCATCAGCAAGGGCATTGAAGATGAAACGTGGCTGGGTCTTTCAGCATGACAATGATCCCAAACACACCGCCCGGGCAACGAAGGAGTGGCTTCGTAAGAAGCATTTCAAGGTCCTGGAGTGGCCTAGACAGTCTCCAGATCTCAACCCCATAGAAATTCTTTGGAGGGAGTTGAAAGTCCGTGTTGCCCAGCGACAGCCCCAAAACATCACTGCTCTAGAGGAGATCTGCATGGAGGAATGGGCCAAAATACCAGCAACAGTGTGTGAAAACCTTGTGAAGACTTACAGAAAACGTTTGACCTGTGTCATTGCCAACAAAGGGTATATAACAAAGTATTGAGAAACTTTTGTTATTGACCAAATACTTATTTTCCACCATAATTTGCAAATAAATTCATTAAAAATCCTACAATGTGATTTTCTGGATTTTTTTTTCTCATTTTGTCTGTCATAGTTGACGTGTACCTATGATGAAAATTACAGGCCTCTCTTATCTTTTTAAGTGGGAGAACTTGCACAATTGGTGGCTGACTAAATACTTTTTTCCCCCACTGTATTTGCCATCTCTTTTTTCTCATCCCTCTCAACCATACAATTTTTCCATTCCTCATCAATCCACGGGGATTTAACTGTTTTTACAGTCATTTTCTTAATAGTTCCATGCTTATTAGTAAGTGGGATAAGCAATTTCATAAATGTGTCAAGTGCGGTGTCTGGTTGCTCGTCATTACACACCACAGACCAACAAATATTCTTACATTTTAGTCATTTAGCAGACGCTCTTATCCAGAGCGACTTACAGTTAGTGATTACATATTTTTTTTATACTGGCCCCCCGTGGGAATCGAACCCACAACCCTGGCGTTGCAAACGCCATGCTCTATCAACTGAGCTACATCCCTGCCGGCCATTCCCACCCCTACCCTAGACGACGCTGGGCCAATTGTGCACCGCCCATGAGTCTCCCGGTCGCGGCCGGCTGCGACAGAGCCTGGATTCGAACCAGGATCTCTAGTGGCACAGTTAGCACTGCGATGCAGTGCCTTAGACCACTGCGCCACTCAGGAATTCTTCACATTAACAACATAGGAATCACTACAAAACTTATTGTATGACCTCTTATACACAATATTAGGCCCAGCCTTTGGAACTTTGGTTTTCCTAGATATGGCTACTATATTGTGATCACTACATCCGATGGATTTGGATACTGCTTTAAAACACATTTCTGCAGCATTAGTAAAGATATGATAAAAACATGTTGATGATTTCATTCCTGTACTGTTTGTAACTACCCTGGTAGGTTGATTGATAACCTGAACCAGGTTGCAGGCACTAGTTACAGTTTGAAGCTTTCTCTTGAGTGGGCAGCCTGAATTTAAACCCAATATAAGTGTTTTAATACACAATGTTTTTTTAAACAGAAATGAAGTACTCTGAAACGCCCAAAGTGGTTCTTCAACCTGAATATTGGTGTTTTTTAGAGAGTATTGTGAAAACAATTTTGGGGGTTTCAGTGCATGTAAAATGCAGCATCAAAACAAAAAAACTGTGTTTCTCATAAAAGTAATGGTTTATAAATTAAAATGGTTTATATCCTAAATATTGATTGATGACTAGGGACTATGGAGAATATTTTTTGTGGAATTCCACCTTTATTCTTTCAATGCTTTATTTAGACAGATTAGAAACAGGAGGGGCAGTAAAATGGTACATTTTGTTGGAATTTGACCCACTCAACCACACAGCCACGCTGTAAGAATTTATTCTGGGGTGAATTGAAATGAAACTTGGTTCATTTGAAATGGTATTATGTTAATATTAAGTGGTAGCCAGGCTCCGCAAGAGAAGCTTTTGAAAATGGAAAAGCTTAATGGGAAGAAGATTAAAAACCATGTCGCTGGTGCTTATGCTAGATTGAGGGGAGTCATCACTGGGGTCCCAATATCTATGTCCACAGATGATATTAAAGAAAATGTGAAAGGAGGCAGAGTGATTGGGCAAAAAAGGTTGATCATTAGGAAAGAGGGTCAAAGATGTGATAGCTTATCAGTGATGCTGAGGTTTGAGAAAGTCTTGCCGGGAAAAGAACAGATAGGATTTCTTCGTTTCAATGTTAGAGAATTTGTCCCATATGCGCTGCAGTGTTTTAAATGCCAAAGAATGGGACATGTAGCTGCTCAGTTTAAAGGAAATAAAAGATGTGCCAAATGTGGAGGGGCACATGATTACGGTGAATGTGGAAGCAATGTGAAGGTTAAGTGCTGTAATTGTGGGGGAGAACACAGTGCAGCATTTGGTGGATGCCAGGTACAGAGAGAGGCTAGAGAGGCTCAGAGATATAGGATCAGTCATGATGTATCATATGCAGAGGCCGTAAAACAGATTGGTAGAACTACAGTGCAGACTGATGGAGCTTACATGGATGTATCATTGGATGTTATCAATACGACTCGGGTTGTGGAAAGCAGAAATGCCAGGTTGAAGGTTATTGTGGAGAATGCAAAAGAGATACAGTGGGTTTCCCCCTTGGCATTTTTCCTATTTTGTTGCCTTACAACCTGGAATTAAAAGTGATGTTTTGGGGGTTTTTATCATTTGATTTACACAACATCATTTTGAAGATGCTATTTTTTAAATTGAGAAACAAACAAGAAATAAGACAAAAAAACGGAAAACTAGAGCGTGCATACCTATTCACCCCCCCAAAGTCAATACTTTCTAGAGCCACCTTTTGCAGCAAATACAGCTGCAAGTCTCTTGGGGTATGTCTCTGTAAGCTTGGCACATCTAGCCACTAAGATTTTGCCCATTCTTCAAGGCAAAACTGCTCCAGCTCCTTCAAGTTGGATGGGTTCCGCTGGTGTACAGCTATCTTTAAATCATACCACAGATTCTCAATTGGATTGAGGTCTGGGCTTTGACTAGGCCATTCCAAGACATTTAAATGTTTCCCCTTAAACCACCTGAGTGTTGCTTTAGGAGTATGCTTAGGGTCATTGTTCTGCTTGAAGGTGAACCTCCGTCCCAGTCTCAAATCTCTAGAAGACTGAAACAGGTTTCCCTCAAGAATTTCCCTGTATTTAGTGCCATCCATAATTTCTTACATTTTGACCAGTTTCCCAGTCCCTGCCACCACCATGCTTCACTGTGGGGATGGTGTTCTCGGGGTGATGAGAGGTGTTGGGTTTGCGCCAGACATAGCGTTTTCCTTGATGGCCAAAAAGCTCAATTTTAGTCTCATCTGACCAGAGTCGCTTCTTCCATATGTTTGGGGAGTCTCCCACATGCCTTTTGGCTACATTTTATTTATTTAAGCAATGGCTTTTTTCTGGCCACTCTTCTGTAAATCCCAGCTCTGTGGAGTGTACAGCTTAAAGTGGTCCTATGGACAGATACTCCAATCTTTGCAGCTCCTTCAGGGTTATCTTTGGTCTCTTTGTTGCCTCTGATTAATGCCCTCCTTGCCTGGTCCGTGAGTTTTGGTGGGCAGCCCTCTCTTGGCAGGTTTGTTGTGGTGCTATATTCTTTCAATTTTTTAACAATGGATTTAATGGTGCTCCGTGGGATGTTCAAAGTTTCTGATATTTTTTTATAACCCAACCCTGATCTTATTTTTAAGATTTTTTCATACTGGCCCCCCATGGGAATCGAACCCACAACCCTGGCGTTGCAAACGCCATGCTCTACCAACTGAGCTACATCCCTGCCTGCCATACCCTCCCCTACCTTGGACAACGCTGGGCCAATTGTGCGCCGCCCCATGGGTCTCCCGGTTGCGGCCAGCTACGACAGAGCCAGGATTCGAACCAGGATCTCTAATGGCACAGCTAGCACTGCGATGCAGTGCCTTAGACCACTCCGCCACTCGGGAGACATGAAGTGCTTTGAGAGACTAGTCAAGGATCATATCACCTCTACCTTACCTACCACCTTAGACCCACTTAAATTTGCTTACCGCCCCAATAGATCCACAGACGATGCAATTGCCATCACTCTGCTCACTGCCCTATCCCATCTGGACAAGCGGAATACCTATGTAAGAATGCTGTTCGTTGACTATAGCTCAGCATTCAACACCATAGTACCCTCCAAGCTCATCATTAAGCTCGAGGCCCTGGGTCTGAACCCCGCCCTGTGCAACTGGGTCCTGGACTTCCTGACGGGCCTTCCCCAGGTGGTGAAGGTAGGAAACAACACCTCCACTTCGCTGATCCTCAACACTGGGGCCCCACAAGAGTGCGTGCTCAGCCCCCTCCTGTACTCCCTGTTCACCCATCACTGCGTGGCCAAGCGTGCCTCCAACTCAATCATCAAGTTTGCAGACGACACAACAGTAGTAGGCTTGATTACCAACAATGACGAGACCGCCTACAGGGAGGAGGTGAGGGCTCTGGGAGTGTGCTGCCAGGAAGATAACCTCTCACTCAACATCAACAAAACAAAGGAGATGATCGTGGACTTCAGGAAACAGCAGAGAGTGCACCCCCCTATCCACATCGACGGGACCGCACTGGAGAAGGTGGAAAGCTTCAAGTTCCTTGGCGTACACATCACTGACAAACTGAAATGGACCACCTACATAAACAGTGTGGTGAAAGAATGCGCAACAGAGCCTCTTCAACCTCAGGAGGCTGAAGAAATTTGGTGCGGTAAGCACAACGCATTACCGGTGGCAAACTACCCGCCCTCCAGGACACCTACAGCACCCAATGTCACAGGAAGGCTGGGACCGAGAGACTGAAGAACAGCCTCTATCTCAAGGCCATCAGACTGTTAAACAGCCATTGCTAGCACATTAGAAGCTGCTGCCTATAGACATAGACTAGAAATCACTGGCCACTTTTAGAAATGGAACACTAGTCACTTTAATAATGTTTACATATCTTGCATTACTCGTGTATATACTGTATTCTATACTATTCTACTGTATCTTTTAATTTTAATTTATTTATGGGGTAGATCAGCTTTAATATTGCAGATAGATTGTAAGTTCCATCAATGTAATTGTCTGCATCACTACGAATCCCCCATATGTTTTTTTTTCTCTCGCAAAAAATGATGGGAAATATATTTTAAAAAAGGATATATACAGTGAGGGGAAAAAAGTATTTGATCCCCTGCTGATTTTGTACGTTTGCCCACTGACAAAGAAATGGTCAGTCTATAATTTCAATGGTAGGTTTATTTGAACAGTGAGAGACAGAATAACAACAACAAAAATCCTGAAAAACGCATGTCAAAAATGTTATGAATTGATTTGCATTTTAATGAGGGAAATAAGTATTTGACCCCTCTGCAAAACATGACTTAGTACTTGGTGGCAAAACCCTTGTTGGCAATCAGAGGTCAGACGTTTCTTGTAGTTGGCCACCAGGTTTGCACACATCTCAGGAGGGATTTTGTCCCACTCCTCTTTGCAGATCTTCTCCAAGTCCTTAAGGTTTCGAGGCTGACGTTTGGCAACTCGAACCTTCAGCTCCCTCCACAGATTTTCTATGGGATTAAGGTCTGGAGACTGGCTAGGCCACTCCAGGACCTTAATGTGCTTCTTCTTGAGCCACTCCTTTGTTGCCTTGGCCGTGTGTTTTGGGTCATTGTCATGCTGGAATACCCATCCACAACCCATTTTCAATGCCCTGGCTGAGGGAAGGAGATTCTCAGCCAAGATTTGACGGTACATGGCCCCGTCCATCGTCCCTTTGATGCAGTGATGTTGTCCTGTCCCCTTAGCAGAAAAACACCCCCAAAGCATAATGTTTCCACCTCCATGTTTAACGGTGGGGATGGTGTTCTTGGGGTCATAGGCAGCATTCCTCCTCCTCCAAACGCGGTGAGTTGAGTTGATGCCAAAGAGCTCAATTTTGGTCTCATCTGACCACAACACGTTCACCCAGTTCTCCTCTGAATCATTCAGATGTTCATTGGCAAACTTCAGACGGGCATGTATATGTGCTTTCTTGAGCAGGGGGACCTTGCGGGCGCTGCAGGATTTCAGTCCTTCACGGCGTAGTGTGTTACCAATTGTTTTCTTGGTGACTATGGTCCCAGCTGCCTTGAGATCATTGACAAGATCCTCCCGTGTAGTTCTGGGCTGATTCCTCACCGTTCTCATGATCATTGCAACTCCACGAGGTGAGATCTTGCATGGAGCCCCAGGCCGAGGAAGATTGACAGTTGTTTTGTGTTTCTTCCATTTGCGAATAATCGCACCAACTGTTGTCACCTTCTCACCAAGCTGCTTGGCGATGGTCTTATAGCCCATTCCAGCCTTGTGTAGGTCTACAATCTTGTCCCTGACATCCTTGGAGAACTCTTTGGTCTTGGCCATGGTGGAGAGTTTGGGATCTGATTGATTGATTGATTGCTTCTGTGGACAGGTGTCTTTTATACAGGTAACAAGCTGAGATTAGGAGCACTCCCTTTAAGAGTGTGCTCCTAATCTCAGCTCGTTACCTGTATAAAAGACACCTGTGAGCCAGAAATCTTTCTGATTGAGAGGGGGTCAAATACTTATTTCCCTCATTAAAATGCAAATCAATTTATAACATTTTTGACATGCGTTTTTCTGGATTATTTTGTTGTTATTCTGTCTCTCACTCTTCAAATAAACCTACCATTAAAATTATAGACTGATCATTTCTTTGTCAGTGGGCAAACGTACAAAATCAGCAAGGGATCAAATACTTTTTTCCCTCACTGTATATGTGTATGTATGTACAGTTGAAGTCGGAATTTTACATACACCTTAGCCAAATACATTTAAACTCAGTTTTTCACAATTCCTGACATTTAATCCTAGTAAAAATTCCCTGTCTTAGGTCAGTTAGGATCACCACTGTATTTTAAGAATGTGAAATGTCAGAATAATAGTAGAGAGAATGATTTATTTATTTCAGCTTTTATTTCTTTCATCACATTCCCCAGTGGGTCAGAAGTTTACATATATTCAATTAGTATTTGGTAGCATTGCCTTTAAATTGTTTAACTTGGGTAAATGTTTCGGGTAGCCTTCCACAAGCTTCCCACAATAAGTTGGGTGAATTTTGGCCCATTCCTCCTGACAGAGCTGGTGTAACTGAATCAGGTATGTAGGCCTCCTTGCTCGCACATGCTTTTTCAGTTCTGCCCACAAATGTTCTATAGGATTGAGGTCAGGGCTTTGTGATGGCCACTCCAATACCTTGACTTTGTTGTTCTTAAGTCATTTTGCCACAACTTTGGAAGTATGCTTGGGGTCATTGTCCATTTGGAAGACCCATTTGCGACCAAGCTTTAACTTCCTGACTGATGTCTTGAGATGTTGCTTCAATATATCCACATAATTTTCCTTTCTCAAAATGCCATTTATTTTGTGAAGTGCGCCAGTCCCTCCTGCTGCAAAGCACCCCCACAGCATGATGCTGCCACCCCCGTGCTTCACGGTTGGGATGGTGTTCTTCGGCTTGCAACAACCCTGTTTTTCCTCCAAACATAATGATGGTCATTATGGCCAAACAGTTCTATTTTTGTTTCATCAGACCAGAGGACATTTCTCAAAAAGTATGATCTTTGTCCCCATGTGCAGTTGTAAACCATAGTCTGGCTTTTTTTATGGCGGTTTTGGAGCAGTGGCTTCTTCCTTGCTGAGCGGCCTTTCAGGTTATGTCGATATAGGACTCGTTTTACTGTGGATATAGATACTTTTTGTACCGGTTTCCTCCACCATCTTCACAAGGTCCTTTGCTGTTGTTCTGGGATTGATTTGCACTTTTCGCACCAAAGTACGTTCATCTCTAGGAGACAGAACGCGTCTCCTTCCTGAGCGGTATGACAGCTGCATGGTCCCATGGTGTTTATACTTGTGTACTATTGTTTGTACAGATGAACGTGGTACCTTCAGGCATTTGTAAATTGTGGAGGTCTACAACTTGTGGAGGTCTACAATTTTTTTTCTGCGGTCTTGGCTGATTTCTTTTGATTTTCCCATGATGTCAAGCAAAGAGGCACTGAGTTTCAAGGTAGGCCTTGAAATACATCCACAGGTACACCTCCAATTGACTCAAATGATGTCAATTAGCCTATCAGAAGCTTCTAAAGCCATGACATAATTTTCTGGAATTTTCCAAGCTGTTTAAAGGCACAGTCAACTCAGTGTATTTAAACTTCTGACCCACTGGAATTGTGATACAGTGAATTATAAGTGAAATAATCTGTCTGTAAACAATTGTTGGAAAAATTACTTGTGTCATGCACAAAGTAGATGTCCTAACCGACTTGCCAAAACTATAGTTCGTTAACAAGAAATTTGTGGTTGAAAAACGAGTTTTAATGACTCCAACCTACGTTTATGTAAACTTCCGACTTCAACTGTATATACTTGTTATGGACACTATGCTTTACATTAGTTATCTTGTTGTTAGTTGTTATTAGTCCCATCATTCAACTCCATTCAACACCACCCATGTATCTCTTAACACAATCCATATTGGATTTCTATTTGCCATATATTTTTCAACTGTACTGTGATGTTTTACAAAAGTTCTGAACCCTTCTATTGTCATGGTTTCTACAGATTGAAAATTGAAAAGAAACATTTTTGCTAAAAGTATTGTTATATTATTGATCGATTGACTATGACTTTTAGATCACCCAGTAGTGTTATCTGCAGGGTTAGCTCCAGGTAAATATTGCAATCCTTTAGTCATTCCTGGACCTGTGTCCAAAACAAGCTACAAATGGACAGTACCTATGATATAATTTACGAAGATTATACCTTTTTTAAACATTTATTCCAAACATAATGGTTTTGATCAATTAGTATATTTGAGTTTAACCGCAATATTTGTTGCATTATTTGTTCTGTCGTTTCTGGAGGATTACATTGATAATACTGTATCTTAGTTACTTTAAACAATGTTTACATATCTTGCAGTTCTCATATGTATATACTGTATTCAATACTATTCTACTGTATCTTTGTCCATGCCGCTCTGACATCGCTCGTCCATAAATGTATATATTCTTAATTAATTCCTTACCTTAGATTTGTGTGTATTTGGTATAGAGCGTCTGCTAAATGACGTAAATGTAAATGTAAATGTAATGTTGGGAAATTGTTAGTTATTACTTGTTAGATATTACTGCACTGTTGGAGCTAGAAGCACAAGCATTTCGCTACACCCGCAATAACATCTGCATGTGACCAATACAATTTGATTTGATTTGAACAAGTCTAAATATGTGTCATGACAGTGTTATGACCATATTATGACAGGGTTATGACAAGTTATGTCAAAACCCACCAAAATCTACAATGCAAAACATTCCATTAAAACATAGCCTAATTGTCAACAGTATTTGTATGTTGTATAACTTTTTCTGAAATTGACCACATTGAATTATAATTGCGCGCACATAGATGTCAGACATGCACCAAACCCAATGCTCTGTTGCTGATGACTTGGAAGAATGCAGGAGCAGATTTCAGGAGCAGGACAAGACACCCTCTTGATGACTGATGAGGGCATGTACATGATAGGCCTATCTGGCTTATATGATTCTGATGGTCATAATGCTTCTTGACAGTGTCAAAGTATATTTTCTTGGTCCAAGTAAAGTGACACAGGATGGTCATAATGCTTCTTGACAGTGTCATAGCGTAAAAACATGAATTTAAATAATTCATTACAACAACAACAAAGGATTTAAGAAACAAACTTAAACAAAAGGAAACTTCTTGGCAGGGAAAAAACACATTTGAATAAATGTGGGTTTTGACACTCTTATGTGGGTCATAACCAGCCATAAAATAACCCAAAATATGTCACAACAATATATGGGTCATGACAGTGTTATGACTTTATTATGACAGGTTATGACAAGTTATGTCAGCTGTTATGACATTATGACATGGTTATGACCGTGTCATAATGTGTTCTGACGCTAGATGTCAAGTAAAGTGTTACCCATTTGGCTGATTGTCAGAACAGAAAGAGTGAAACTTAAATGTACTTGAGGACTACTCTATACATTATTGGCTTTGTTACAGGAAAGATAGAAAGGAGAATATGACGTGATTTGCTTGTGTGGAACCTGAATGCAAGGGCAAGCGGTTGTGTATGATGTTATGATATTGATGTAACTTGCACTTTGTTTTCAGGTTTGAATGAGACAATATATGTGTCCTCCTCCCAGAGTGCGAAGAGCCTTGGCGTGACCCTGGACAACACCCTGTCGTCCTCCGCTAACATCAAGGCGGTGACCCGATCCTGTAGGTTCATGCTCTACAACATTCGGAGAGTACGACCCTGCCTTACACAAGACCTAATCCAGGCACTTGTCATCTCCCGTCTGGATTACTGCAACTCGCTGTTGGCTGGGCTCCCTGCCTGTGCCATTAAACCCCTACAACTCATCCAGAATGCCGCAGCCCGTCTGGTGTTCAACCTTCCCAAGTTCTCTCACGTCACCCAGCTCCTCCGCACACTCCACTGGCTTCCAGTTGAAGCTCGCATCTGCTACAAGACCATGGTGCTTGCCTACGGAGCTGTGAGGGGAACGGCACCTCCTTACCTTCAGGCTCTGATCAGTCCCTACACCCAAACGAGGGCACTGCGTTCATCCACCTCTGGCCTGCTGGCTCCCCTACCTCTGCGGAAGCATAGTTCCCGCTCAGCCCAGTCAAAACTGTTCGCTGCTCTGGCAGCCCAATGGTGGAACAAGCTCCCTCACGACGCCAGGACAGCGGAGTCACTCACCACCTTCCGGAGACATTTGAAACCCCACCTCTTTAAGGAATACCTGGGATAGGATAAAGTAATCCTTCTACCCCCACCCCCCCCTTTACTCCAACCCCCCAAAAAAAAAAATTATAACATTGTAAAGTGGTTATCCCACTAGCTATAAGGTGAATGCACCTATTTGTAAGTCGCTCTGGATAAGAGCGTCTGCTAAATGACGTAAATGTAAATGTAATATTCCCTTAACCTTATCTTTCACTAAAGTTATTGTTTTATTAATAAAACTCAATGCTTTCTGTATGTCACGTTCGTTGAATGACGGGTCAGACCAAGGCGCAGCTCCGCATAACACAGAGCCTGCCCAGTCATATGCTTCCTCGCGTGAGTACGGGGAGTTGGCTCTGCTCTGACACTAGGCTCCGCCAACCACCCCGTGTGCCCCCCCCACATTTTTTTATTGGGGCTGCTTCTCGGGCTTCCTCCTCGACCGGCCTCCTCCGTGTTGCCGTTGCACCTCTCCTGCCTGGGCATCTACCTTAGCCCATGGTCCTCTCCCCGCAAATATCTCTTCCCATGACCACAATTTGCCCACCTGTGACATGGCTATTCACTCCGCCTGGGCACGCTGCTTGGTCCTCGTTTGGTGGGATCTTCTGTCACGTTCGTTGAATGACGGGTCAGACCAAGGCGCAGCGTGAAATGCGTACATGTTTATTAAACTGAATAAACACACGACAAAACAATAAACCAACGACACGTGAAGTCCTAAGGTAACACACAACAAACCTTACACGGAACAAGATCCCACAACCCACTAGTGCCAATAGGCTGCCTAAGTATGATCCCCAATCAGAGACAACGAGCTACAGCTGCCTCTGATTGGGAACCACACCGGCCAACATAGATCTACACATCATAGATCAAAACATAGAAAACACCACAAAGAATATACACACCCTGACTCAACATATAAGAGTCCCCTGAGTCAGGGCGTGACACTGTAATTTGTTTTGGTGCAAATATACACTACAGTTCAAAAGTTTGGGGTCACTTAGAAATGTCCTTGTTTTCGAAAGAAAAGCAAAAAATAATTGTCCATTTAAAATAACATCAAATTGATCAGAAATACAGTGTAGACATTGTTAATGTTGTAAAGGGCTATTGTAGCTGGAAACGGTTGATTTTTTATGGAATATCTAAATAGGCATACAGAGGCCCATTATCAGCAACCTTCAGTCCTGTGTTTCAATGGCACGTTGTGTTTGCTAATCCAAGTTTATCATTTTAAAAGGCTAATTGATCATTAGAAAACACTTTTGCAATTATGTTAGCACAGCTGAAAACTGTTGTGCTGATTAAAGAAGCAATAAAACTGGCCTTCTTGAGACTAGTTGAGTATCTGGAGCATCAGCAATTGTGGGTTCGAATACATGCTCAAAATGGCCAGAAACAAATAACTTTCTTCTGAAACTCTTCAGTCTATACTTGTTCTGAGAAATGAAGGCTATTCCATGCGAGAAATTGCCAAGAAACTGAAGATCTCATACAACGCTGTGTACTACTCCCTTCACAGAACAGCGCAAACTACCAGTCTCAACGTCAACAGTAAAGAGGCGACTCCGGGATGCTGACCTTCTAGGCAGAGTTGCAAAGAAAAAGCCATATCTCAGACTGGCCAATAAAAAGAAAAGATTAAGATGGGCTGTCTGAGATATGGCTTTTTCTTTGCAACTCTGCAACAATTCGATCCTGACTAGTCTCCCAATCCTTTCTGCTGAAGGGATGGTGCCAGGTTTCCTCCAGACATGCCGCTTGACATTCAGGCAAAAGAGTTCAATCTTGGTTTCATCAGACCAGAGAATCTTGTTTCTCATGGTCTGATAGTCCATTAGATGCCTTTTGGCAAACTCCAAGCGGGCTGTCATGTGCCTTTACTGAGGAGTGACTTCCGTCTGGCCACTCTATCATAATGGCCTGATTGGTGGAGTACTGCAGAGATGGTTGTCCTTCTGGAAGGTTCTACCATCTCCACAGAGGAACTCTGTAGCTCTGTCAGAGTGACCATCGGGTTCTTGGTCACCTCTCCGACCAAGGCCCTTCTCCCCCGACCGCTCATTTTGGCCGGGGGGCCAGCTCTAGGAAGAGTCTTGGTGGTTCCAAAATTCTTCCATTTAAGAATGATGGAGGCCACTGTGTTCTTGGGTAACTTCAATGCTGCAGACATTTTTTGGTACCCTTCCCCAGATCTGTGCCTCGACACAATCCTGTCTCGGAGGTTTACAAACAATTCCTTTGACCTCATGGCTTGGTTTTTGCTCTGACATGTACTGTCAACTGTGGGACCTTTATATAGACAGGTGTGTGTCTTTACAAATCATGTCCAATCAATTGAATTGACCACAGGTGGACTCCAATGAAGTTGTAGAAACATCTCAAGGATGATCAATGGAAACAGGATGCACCTGAGCTCAATTTCGAGTCTCATAGCAAAGGGTCTGAATACTTATGTAAATTAGGTATTTGTTTTTTTTTACATCCATTTGCCAACATTTCTAAAAACCTGTCTTCGCTTTGTCATCATCGTGTGTAGATTGATGAGAAAAATTTATAATTTAATCAATTTTAGAATAAGGCTTTTGCGTAACAAAATGTGGATAAAGTCAAGGGAATACTTTCCGAATGCACTGTAAATCAGCCTTTTAACCCAGTCCTCAGGTCCAACCAGCCGTTCCATTATTAGATTTTTTGATGTAATCCAACACCATCGCACCTGAAACTAGTCATCAGCAAGCTGCTGTTAATTTGAGTTAGGCATTTTTTTAACAGTAATTTTGCTCATAGTGTGTAGGGCTCTCACACTGATGGTGTTAACTAAGATTTAAGTATGTTTGATTGACTCATTCGCAATTATCACCTCCAGAATAATACTGGGTCAACCAGTTTGGATTAACAGTTAAACAGTTAAATGCAGGTTTTTTGCCTTGGTCTTCCTCCTTCCCTTTTTATCTTAAGTCTATGTTTTCTCTCTCTCTGTCTCTCTTTCTCCTCCCTTCTGTGCAGTCCCTCATTCATTTATGAAAATTCTCTGTCTCTCTCTAGGTGTGGTTCAGCAATCGACGGGCCAGGTGGCGTAAGCAAGCGGGAGCCAATCAGCTGGCGGCGTTCAATCACCTGTTGCCGGGCGGATTCCCAGGCAGTGGCATGCCCACGCTACCCACCTACCAGCTCCAAGATTCTGGCTACGGCACAAGCACGCATTCACAAGGTATAGACATCTCTACCACCCCCTGCAAACACATGGTCCTAACATGTACTGTTGAGGTACCATTGCCATAGTTGGTTAGCCACGTAGAGTCATCTAATGCTCATTTACTGTAGCTCCTTGAGCTAATGCCTAGGATTTAGCTCAGTGGGAGAGAGAATGTTACCATAATGTTCCCCAGATGTTTGAGTGTCCAGTTTTCCATTAGTTAGGGGAACATTAAATGTATGTTAGCAAAAACCTCCTGAGAACCTATTTAGCATGTTTTGGCGTTAGAGTTAGGAGAACATTCCCTAATGTCAAACATAACTCAGAATATCCAATATGTATTTTTATTGGATTGTTATTATTCAGTTTTCTGAGAGTTAGGAGAATATTCCATCAACATCCCAGCAAACATATACAGAACATGGTTGCCATGTTCTCAGAATATAAGATATTAATGTTCTAGACACGGTTCATGGGAACATTGCAAGAACATTGCTGTGTCCAGTTTTCTGAGCGTTAGAAGAATATTCCATCAACGTCCCACCAAACATACACAAAACAAGGTTGTCATGTTCTCAGATGTCAGGCATCAGTGTGTAGCGGTAGGACGGAGTCAGGCGCAGGACACAGAGCTAGTAGACAACGTACTTTACTCGTAAATAACAAATGAACATAAACTCCACGCAGGGAGGACAATCCCGCTCACCAGTCGATAACACCAAACAATGAACAAACACGCACACAACACAGTGGGAGCCAGGGGGTTAAATAGGGAACAAATCATAGACATAATGGGAACCAGGTGTGTACAATGAAGACAAAACAAGTAGAACACAGAAACATAGATCGGTAGCAGCTAGTACTCCGGTGACGACGAACGCCGAAGCCTGCCCGAGCAAGGAGGAGGAGCAGCCTCGGCTGAATCCGTGACATCAGAACATAAGATAATAGTGTTCTAGACACGTTTCATGGGAACGTTTCAAGAACATTCCTGTGTCCAGTTTTCTGAGGGTTAGGAGAATATTCCATCAATGTGCCACCAAACATACAAAAATATGCGGTTGCTTCAAGTTGTGCATTTATGGTCTTTTATGTATTGCGTTGTCATAAACTCCAATTCGAATGTTACTCCGTTATGGCCTAGGTTGTTAAATAGCCTACAGAAACAAAATAACAAATTGTAGGCGTATCCCATATTTGCTAAATATAATAATAATAATAATAATAATAATAATAATATAAAATGCCATTTAGCAGACGCTTTTATCCAAAGCGACTTACAGTCATGCGTGCATACATTTTTTTTTGTGTATGGGTGGTCCCGGGGATCGAACCCACTACCTTGGCGTTACAAGCGCCGTGCTCTACCAGTTGAACAGTAATTGCCTGGCTTCAATAAAAATAATGGTCCCGCTTGAAATTACGCTCAGTTTATAAAGGCTTCATAAGCATTACATACATGTGTTACAAAGCATCTATAACCATACAGTATGTCATGCTTTATAAAGGTTTCATAAATGTGGCATAACTTTGTGACATAATCACCAATGTCAAACTTTGTGACATAAGCCACTATGTCGAATATGATATAAATGTGCTTTATAAAGGGTGACAAGTTGTACTGAAGGATGGCATACACTCTAACGTGATGTCATGTTAGTCACATTACACCTAATCTCAGACACTTCCGCCCAAATGCGCGGAAGGTCTGGTGGACCAACGCATCAAAGTTTGCCTTCATTAGTTAGGGTTCGGTTTAAAATCAAATTTTAAGAAGATAGATTGTGGTAATGGGCAGGGTTTAGCAATAATTATGACTTTTTGATTGTGTTAAGTAGTGACAATGACAAACACTTTACTCAGTCAGGTCACTCCTACAGAATTCTATGGTCACTCCCACTAAGGCCAACTTTGAATGGTTGATATCTCAGGCTTATATATGCTGTGTGTGCAATAGCCTGGGGACGACTTTACACCAATAAACACTTACCTACCAACCTAAAGAAATTGAAAGTGTCTTTCTTCTGGAACCAAGTTACATGTTCCTCAGTACACAAACATGCACACAACAAAAACTAGCCATACCGCTCACCCACTCCCAAGCTGAAAGATGAACAACAAAATGTTGGCGCCATTGTAACAGGTTGTAATCAAGACCTGGTTTCCAGCATGGTAACAGAGCCCCACCAGTTTTGAGCCCCACCTGTTTAGCTATAGCTAATTGGTTTGTTTTTTGCCTGTTTTGCATGTTATATTGGCATTAATATGTGTCACATATCAGTTTGCAAACAATGTAAAAATCTAATAATAATTGAGTTAATAAAGCCGCATACAAACATGGTCTCTTTTTTGCTTTCTTGAGTAAGGCAGCTCCAAAATGCAGGTGTTTCAGCCCAGCTCAGTGCTTTCTGTGGTGGTGGTGCAGCCAGTGGAAAATACGGAGCATAGGGGTTGGTAATGTTCTCTAGTTGCGCCGTGATTGGCTCAGTGTTCTGTCACTCATGGGGTCACTACGTCACTGCATCATTTACGGGGAGAGCTCAAGAATTCAATCCCCTTGGATGCTGCCATAGAGTTACATTAGAAGTGCCCATCCAAGAAGGCTCAAGGTCATTGGCCACAGATAAAATGACGTCAAATCACGTTATACCTACAGTAGCTTTGATTGGACTGATCATGTCAACATCATATTTTCTAAATCTTAACTAGCAAGCTAGCAGTCATCATCATGAATCAAGTCGACAATCTACTGGCAATTCCTTTTAAATCCTTGTCATATGAAGAGAAATTATGAAGAGAAATTATAGAGAAAATGTATCGGTGCTCATTGGCCGTTGGACATAAACATTACACAACAAGTTGGAAATCGCAAATTCAACAATGAGTGGTTTGGAAGGAATCAGTGGCTAACTGCAAGCAATGCAAAGCAATCACTAGCCTGCTATTCAGTGGAGTGGATGTGTGGTCCAAATCTGGGTTTAAGGGTCTCTTTTCCAAGCTTAAAACAATAAATATTCAACATTGGTCATGCTGTCAATCCAGCATGACTTCTGCCGCTTTCAAAACAACTGGAAACTCGTAACTGGGAATCTCAGACTTCAGTGAGTTCAAGACAACTGGAAACTCGTAACTGGGAATCTCAGACTTCAGTGAGTTCAAGACAACTGGGAACTCTGAAAAAAACGAGCTCCGACTGGTAAAATATGTTTTGAACGGTCATCCAACTCGGAATTCCAAGTCAGGAACTCTGGCCTCTTTTTAGAAGTCCGACCTGAAGATCACTAACATGATTCGACCATGTTTTTTTCCAAGTTCCCAGTTGTCTTGAAAGCACCATAAATCCAGAGATGGCCAGACTTTGATGACAAAGTTTGATGACAAAATTTGCCCACAAAGAACAACCGCACCACCTTCCTGTTCAAGTGAGCACAGCACAACAAGGTGAGTCCAAAAATGTATTGTATGCTGCTGTATAAATGATGTAATATGCCAAGGAGATATGTATACTGTAGGTAAGGTTGGACTATTCCAAATCATCTTGGTTCTGACACACATACACAAACGCAACCTTTACAGGTCCATCAACCCATTTAAATACCTCTCACACTCTACAGTAACCCGTGTATCATAAGATAACTTTCATAAATCAGCAGAACGTTAATAACCTATTTATTGACACTTTATGTAGTGTCCTGTAGTACTTTGTTTGAAGTGAGACAACTTCGGTCATTCATAACACATCCATAAAGACTCTATATTGCATGACGCTGTACTTACTATAAAGTCAGACACCTTTGGTCATTCATAAGACATACATAAAGGCTTAATGATGTAAACACAAATGTATTAACACTTAGGGAATTATCACTAACAGCTAAAACAAATAAGCATTAAAAGACCTGTTTAAACCATAGATTTAATTGTATTTGTACATTTATAAAACAATACAAATACATTGGAGTTTCAAAAACTCCAGCAATGCAATTACATTGAAGATTACACAGGACTGTGAATAGTGTAGCTTGTCCTTGAGCTGGCGGACCAATGGTTCTTGCCTCTTTTCCTGCTGGAGGTACTGCATGTTGGTTCCAACCGTAAAGTAACAACAAAGACAGTTAGCAGGTCTGTTAGGAAATGCCTTTGTCACACCATCCGGATAAGGGTATTTCTGTGCTGTGCCAGAAACTCTAAATGGGAAGATGGGAAACACCATTCAAATCGTATTATTATATTCCACTTTCATTTACAAATCTCATGACATGACTATGAGACATGGCTGTATCTAGGGGGATTTGTATTTAGCTGAGTCTGCTAGCTAGCTACTATATTTCGGCTAGTTAGCAATTGCTGTGAAGTCACCGAAATTATTTGAAAGAACGATTGAGTTAGCTACAGTATGTAATCTAACTCAACACTTAACTACTACAACTAATTGACATTTAAATTACAATAAATAAAGGTTAACTTACTTGTTTTTCACTGTCCAGTTGAAGCACAAGTGGTGCATTTGATTTGTGAACTCATCACATGATCAGCGTCTCATCAGCAACACAAAAAAAGTATGTTAGGGTCACGGAATTTCGGAAGTTTTCAAAATAAAGGTCCCCCACGTAATAGTAGAAAAGTGTCAATAACCATTCATGATATATAAACAATTATTTTCTGAACATTAACAATAATTCATATTTGTTCATATTTAAGTGACATTTGCATTACATTTGGGTTTTAAAACATGTTCCAAGGTAAAATAAATGTCCACAATGCGAATCACCTCCCCTAATTGGAGTAAACTAAACCTACACTACTTTTAATGCGGCACCCAGAATAGTTATTGCTCTAAGCCAATATGTATCACTCTCCTTCTTGGTCATATAACCCTTACACAGCCTGGAGTCCCATTAAGCGCAAATGATAGTCCCACTAAGTGCAAACCAGATGGGATGGTGTATCGCTGCAGAATGCGGTGGTAGCCATGCTGGTTAAGTGTGCCATGAATTCTAAATAAATCACTGATAGTGTCACCAGCAAAGCACACCCACACCATAACACCTCCTCCTCCATGCTTTATGGTGGGAAATACACAATGGTGTCCTTTAGTAGTGGTTTCTTAGCAGCAATTCAACCACGAACGCCTGATTCAAGCAGTCTCCTCTGAACAGTTGATGTTGAGATGTGTCTATTACTTGAACTCTGTGAAGCATTTATTTGGGCTGCAAATTCTGAGGCTGGTAACTCTAATGAACGTATCCTCTGCAGCAGAGGTAACTCTGGGTCTTCCTTTCCTGTGGCGATCCTCATGAGAGCCAGCTTCATCATAGCACTTGATGGTTTTTGCGACTGCACTTGAAGAAACTTTCAAAGTTCTTGACATTTTCTGGATTGTCTTAAAGTAATGATAGAATGTCGTTTCTCTTTGCTTATTTGAGCTGTTCTTGCCATAATATGGACTTGGCCTTTTACCAAATAGGGCTATCTTCTGTATACCACCCCTACCTTGTCACAACACAACTGATTGGCTCAAACGCATTCCACAAATTAACTTTTAACAAGGCACACCTGTTAATTGAAATGCATTCCAGGTGACTACCTCATGAAGCTGGTTGAGAGAATGCCAAGAGTGTGCAAAGCTTTCATCAAGGCAAAGGGTGGCTACTTTGAAGAATCTCAAATATTAAATATATTTTGATTTGTTTAACACTTTGCAAAGAAAAAGCCATATCTCAGACTGCCCATGTTAATGTAGTGTCTAAAAGACACACCTTTGCTGGTCCATGCTTGTGATGATAAGGAATCCGCCGACACTGTACTCTGTTTATAAAGGTTTATTATAACAAAGTGTATTCAGCATCGAAATTTACAAACACCTGCAGATGTCTGGGACAGCACAGCCAAATATGTAATTTGCTATTCCGCTATTCTATTGTTCAAGACATGGTTTTATATCATTTATGACGTAATATGGTGTGATTCTAAAAAACCAATCCCTGGCCTTTTCCACGTCTCTCCCCATATCATCTTTCCATGAACTACAGTAATGTTTTCCAGATGTTTCCAGCACTGTAGAGTACAGTTCATCCGTTGCACCATTTTGCCACATCAGCAAAATCTTAGAGCCAAGTTTCCTACTTTTTGCAACGGTCAGCATATTATAAACTCTAAGACACTACATATTTCCTCCCTTCGAGACTAATTAAGTCTCGAAAACAAAAAGAATAGGATTATGACAAATAACAATTCTTGTTCTTGAGTAACTTTAACAATAAACCACAATTTATGGAGATTAAACACATGTTTATATAGACACATTTTTGTATGTAATGTAAATACATTATTATGGAGTGTAAATAAATTGTCATGGAGTGTAAATGAATTGTCATGGAGTGTAAATAAATTGTCATGGAGTGTAAATGAATTGTCATGGAGTGTAAATAAATTGTCATGGAGTGTAAGTAAATTGTCATGGAGTGTAAGTAAATTGTCATGGAGTGTAAGTAAATTGTCATGGAGTGTAAGTAAATTGTCATGGAGTGTAAGAGCGAAAAACCTGTCTGGCAGCTTTCATTCCAAATATCCATCAGTCAGTCAAGACAGGAAAATTCTCTCACGGCCCCTCTGCCCTAGGCGACCACCTAAGTACTCCAGATCAATTCACACATCTTCATGAATACATTTTAAGCTATGATGCAATTGAATACATATGAAAACCCCAGCAAACAAAATACAATCAAAATGTCCACATTCAGGCTGGTCGACCCATCGGACCCTCCTGTGGATTCTCTCTGTCCTTGCCTAGACCCCATATCCCTAAACTTCAACGAAATAAACAAAAACATCTGAGGTCCCCACATGTACCCAACAACAGAAAACATAATTCTTCAAAAATTAATACAGAAAGAATATAACACTGGAATGTAGTCCACTACACTTCATCTCCTCCACAGTGTCGTCTTTCAATGCGACGTTGATGATGGAATCGGAACATTTCCACTCCTTCCTTGTTCCACTTCCTCCAGTCCATTCATATTGTCCATGTTTGAGTATTTGAGTCCCTCTACATATTCCCCCATATGCTTCTGGAAGAAAAGAAAATACCAAACAGTATCTTTTGCAAAACAACACATGCAAATTAAAATATCAATATCAACTAAAAATGATATAAGAATTCCAAAAATGATATAAGAATTCCATTTCCCCCCTTTGATTCATCACAATAATATAATCATCCCACAATCAGATATTCCAAATTTCCTAGAGTTATTTCAACCCTAGTTTTCATAACATTTTAGTCTGACTTTTTCCAATTTTTATTTTTCTCAATTTTTTTTATTTTTTATTTTTATTTTTTCAAAAACCCATGTCACTGATTTATTCACAAAACTCTTTCCCATTTTCTGAGGATATTAAATCGGGAAATTCCCACCTGCTTATGACTTCTTTACACAACAACTTTGCAACCGACTGAGCATCTTTTATCTTAGTTGAACATCTTATGCACCTCTTGGTATATAAATGTAACCAAGAATAACAGTCACACATTATTTTTCAGACAGATTGTGCACCTGCCTATGACATAGTCAATCTATTCAAGAAAATATGGTTCCCAAAAACTCTACTCCTTTGTGATTTTTATCCTAATCTCCCCTTTACAACATAAGCTAACCCATAGCTTCCTAAATCATCATGGTTTCTCCAAAACAATAATTGATTGCTACTCTAACGATTTTTTCTATTGTCTTCAAAACACCTGCTTTTGAAAGTCCTTCAATTTCTGGTTCAATCCCTTGGATTGCTTCATCTTTCAATGGATACTGATTCTTCCAAGGAGGTCTGCCTCCTCAACTTTCACCTCAATTGAGCTGATTTCACAAATCCAATATCAGTCCTACTTTGATATCTCAAACATTCTTGAACTTTTTTCAACATCTCTTCTTCCATAGATTCTCAATTCATCTTCACACTTCAAACAGATTCATTTGTCTTCCGTACAGCTTATGACTCTCCTTGTCCTTGAGCCAAAATCATCATTTTCAGAAATCTTGATCTTCACTCCTCCAAATCCTTCTCCTAATTTATTGATTTGACATGAACACAGATAAAAGCAGCTCCGCTATCCATCATCACTTCCCATAGTCCATTGTTTATTTTCACTTCAATTGTTGGATCTTTTTCCCTAACTGGTGCTACCAGCTGAAACCCCACTTTCGGATCTTCTGGGCACCTCTAGAATCCTTGCTCCTGGCCCCTATAAGGTTCACCTGTCCTCCAGATGATCTTCACTTGTTCCTGTATCTTCCTCTGAAATTCTTTCTTTCCAGAAACTATCTATGGAGATGAAACAACTTGTACCACTAGTGGTGGCTGGTACAGTTGCATTTGACCTTGTTCAGTTGAAGCTGTAGCCGTGATTGTTGATTTGGTTTACACTGATTCTGCATAACCAAAGCTTTTCTTATCCTTCTTCTTCACCAGTTGCATTTGATTGAGTTTTCTGAGAGTTTCTTGGTCCTGTTCTTTCTGGTTGTGTTCCTTTTTCCGGTACAGATCCACTTGATGGGCTATATGATCTGTATAGACACCTTTTGTCATGCTCCCAAGTCCAACCACTTCTGCCAGTTTGCTCCTTACCGGTAAGGGCAGTCCCATCTGTAGTTTAGCTCTCAAGATTGACTGCTCAATTTGACTCACATCTGGATCATTTCCGGTAATATTTCTCCACACTTGATGAACTCTTGACACGTAGGCTCTCGGATTTTCTTGTTGTCCTAGTGGGTCAATCAGAATGTTGTCAGGATGCACATTTGTTGGAAACGTATCTTTCAGTGCTCTCCACAGCCGATTCCTGCTTGCAGCCAACAATTCAGGATCATTCACAGCAGTTCCCACATATCTATGAAGTCCAGCTCTCTGAAAAATTTCTTCCATGCCTGGAATCCCAAGGAGATTAGCCAAAAGTCTCTTAATGTCTCCTATGGCAGACTGTGTTCCCACCGTAATTTCTTCCAACTTTGAAATCCAAGGATATGCTCCATCTTGAAGAGTAGGCAGTTTCTCAAGTATATCTGACATATCGGTATTCTGCAAAGGCTTATATTCTAGGTTTTGTCCTCGAATGATCACCGGCATAATTTTCTTACTAGTGCCATCTTTCCTTGGCCTCAATGTATATCTCTTCTCAGATTCTTGGGATTCTTTTCTCAGCAGCTTCTTCTCCTTCGTCTTCAGCTTCTTGAGTTGATCTTCCAGTTCTTTTACTTCTTCTAAATTATTGGCCTTATACAGGTATGATACGCATCGGTCTATATCTCTTTCTATTTCTTCTGTGTTAGTCATTGGAGGATAAAATCCTCTTGAATATGAAGCACCTTTAGTCTCCAAATCTTCATCGTTGTCTCCATCTTCATTTTCACCAGCACTCGAATCACTTGTATTCTTCTTCTTCCAACTTCCATCACCCCTTCTTTCCGCTCTGGCCAACCTCTGTCTGATGACAGGGTCATATCCACCCATGATCTCTTCTGAATCACTCTGATCATCATCATCATCATCATCGTCATCATTAAGTTCCATCCTCCTTGACCTCACTCTACCCTTAGTTTCCAGACATCTCGTTTTGTTCCTGCTTTTGGAGTTTGGATTCATCTTTATGGTCGTTTCTGCTTGTCCTCTCTCTATTATTTGTTCATCTTCATCTCTGATGCAATAGTCACCCTCCTGAATGATCACTGGAAGCTGAGGATAAACGTCCCTAAACTTGGCTTCTTTCTCATAAGGTGGGGGTGTTTTTGCTGAATCCATATATGAGAAAGGTGTATTGACTTCTGCAATTAGTTTTTCTGTCACCTTCACCTCTTTGGCCATTTTCTCTGTACCTCTGTCTCTCTTATCTTTTGTATCTTTTATCAGTTTTTGTCCTTCATTTTCAAAGAGCTTAAGAACACCCAGCTCTCTTTGTCTTTTTCTTTACGAAGTTTTCCTTTCTTCCCCTTCTTTTGATCTGCCTTATACGTGGATACAAGCACTTGCATTATCTTGATGACGTCTGGGTTAAGAGTGCCTTCCAATGGCCATGGTTGTTCAATGTCAGGCCAACGTTTATTCCATTTTTCAGATAATTTTGCTATACCATTAACTAGAGGATTACTATTCTGTACTACATGAAGAGGAGTAATTGCTTTTGTAGTTTTGATGTCCTTTTTCCCCATTGTAATGACTATGTTATGTGTTTCCCTATTGTTTCCCTCCTTTTTTTTTTTTTTTTTTAAATTAAAAAATAATTAATCAATTAATCCAATCAATCAATTAACCAATTAAAATCAATAAATCAATCAACTAATTCAATCAATCAATCAATCAATTCAATCAATCAATCAATCAAATCAATCAACAAATCAAATCAATCAATCAACAAACTAATCAAATCAATCAATCAATCAAATCAACCAATCAATCAATCCAATCAATCAACTAAGTAAATCAATAAATCAATCAACTAATTCAATCAATCAATCAATAAATCAAATCAATCAATCAATTACTAATGAACCAATCAATTAATCAATCAATTATTAATCAAATCAATCAATCAATTAATCCAATCAAGTCAATCAATCAATCACTAATCAAAGCAATCAATCAATTAATCCAATCAATAAACTAATCCAATCAAGTCAATCAATCAATCATTAATCAAATCAATCAATCAATTAATCCAATCAATAAACTAATCAATCAAGTCAATCAATCAATTACTAATCAAATCAATCAATCAATCAATTACTAATTATTCTGTGAATTTTGTTTTACCAAATTATTGATTAGTGGCAGTCTTACCACATCCGATGAGGAAGAGTAAAGGAAAGTAGTCAACTCCAGAGCAATTCAAAAATAAAAGACCTGTACCAGCAACACCACCCACAACTACTCACAACCCAATTGCTTAATAAGCACCTAATTACCTTAATCTTACAGAATAATGTGAATGCTGGATTTCCAACACAACTCTAATCAAAACAAGTCATTGACAAAAACTCTAATGTGCAATTATCAATTACATCAATTCATCAGTCTGTTGCCAAGTTCCTGCGAAATGGTCACAACATGAAAAATTCTATGTAGACACAATGTATCAATTAAATCCTGTAAGGGAAAGTAGGTTTTGTGGATAAGTACAGTACTGGCCTTAATTTGGCTGGGTGGTTGTCATCGATGCCAGTTGATGTTAGCACCTCCTCTCTCTCTCTCTCTGTCTCCTCCTTCTCGTCTCTCGTATGACAGAAGGACAAAAGAACAAGCAAGAATTTAGTTCATCATTATTTATATATATATATATATATATATATATATATATATATATATATATATATATCTTTTTTCACATTCACGCTAAGAAATAAGCAAACAGCTTAACTCAGGAATATTATAAATAGCTCAATAACATTTTATTTTATTCATTTATTTTATTATTATTATTTTTAATCCGTCAATATATCTCTCATTCACCAACTCAACCGATTATCAACCAAACAGTTTTACAGTCAAGCAATAGTTAATTCAAGAGAACATTTCACTTGTGTGCAAAATTCCCCCTCCCGTTTTCTTTTTGTCTGCTCTCCCAGCAGTCCAGTGGAGGTGGGGGAGAGGCACATCTGTCGTGCGTAACTCTAAACTCATTAAATCCTACGCGTGCGCAGTTCAGTCACCAATGTGATTTCAGAGTGGAAGGAGCGGACAGAGCAGACTGTTGCTCCGTTCTCTACTCCCATAGACAATAACACTTAAGACTTTAACAGAGCTCACAAACTGAACACATAGAACATACAGAACACAGAACACAAATCCCACTTCCAAGCTTGTTATCTTTCACTTATCCTAATTTGCAGATTGATAGTTATGCTGTTATCAATTACAAAACATCTCTATACACTTTTAAAAAGTCCCCCCTGTAGGGTCATGCTATTCTAATAGTTAATGAACATTCTCTTTTTATAGAGAGTCATAAGGTTTTACCTTAACTAACATATTTCCTTACAAAAGAGTAAAGCTCCTGTTGTCAGAGCCTTAGTCGACACACAGCTGGAAGTAATCAGAGACGCAGCCCCCCCTTTTTTCTCTGTTTCACACACACAGACAGACACAGAGAAATTGGCTGTCGTTCTCTCACACACACACAGAGACATACAGGAGTCATTCACACAAAGCATGCTTATCGCCGTTTCTATTGTCTTTTATATTCCTTTTGCTAAATTTCTGCTACCTTGAGTTGCAGACATTAAATGAGAGGTCACTTTGGACATATAATTCGTCAACCATATTCCAAGAGGTAACATACAATTTAACATATCTCGTACAAACTCACAGTTGCCAGAACTGACTTGAGAGTTAATCTAATAACTATCAAGATTTATGGCCATCATATTGATGCCTTGGTGTCAAGGGCTTGCTTAAATTAACGGCGCCCTAAAAGTATACTGTTAACTAATTTGCTAGCCTTATTCCTTGTACTCTTAGACACTTCTAGACACTCCTTGTACGTTTATTCAAGCCAAAATATCGGTGTGCCCCATCCGTGTGCCCTATAGACACTCCTCACTTTTTGCGTTGTTCTCAACGCAAACTAATTTAGAAAATTTAGAACGGAATTCCTATCACACAGCAAAAAAGAACCAGCAAAATGCACGCACAGACCCTTTGACGGTACATCTTGAACACACACACTCTCTGGACTCACAAAACGGCCAGCGCCCAATATTAGTGAAAAAAGCTCACCTTTTTTGTTTTTGCCGGCTTCTTTGAGCGGGAGTCACTTTGTAGCCCAGGAATGGAATGTTGAGAATAGACGTAACACGACCCAAAAAGAATAAAAAATAAAACTACCTCGTCGCCATTAAATGTAGTGTCTAAAAGACACACCTTTGCTGGTCCATGCTTGTGATGATAAGGAATCCGCCGACACTGTACTCTGTTTATAAAGGTTTATTATAACAAAGTGTATTCAGCATCGAAATTTACAAACACCTGCAGATGTCTGGGACAGCACAGCCAAATATGTAATTTGCTATTCCGCTATTCTATTGTTCAAGACATGGTTTTATATCATTTATGACGTAATATGGTGTGATTCTAAAAAACCAATCCCTGGCCTTTTCCACGTCTCTCCCCATATCATCTTTCCATGAACTACAGTAATGTTTTCCAGATGTTTCCAGCACTGTAGAGTACAGTTCATCCGTTGCACCATTTTGCCACATCAGCAAAATCTTAGAGCCAAGTTTCCTACTTTTTGCAACGGTCAGCATATTATAAACTCTAAGACACTACATTAATCTTTTCTTTTTATTTGCCAGTCTGAGATATGTCTTTTTCTTTGCAAATCTGCCTAGAAGGTCAGCATCCCGGAGTCGCCTCTTTACTATTGACGTTGAGACTGGTGCTTTGCGGGTACTATTTAATTAATCTGCCAGTTAAGGACCTGTGAGTCGCCTGTTTCTCAAACTAGACACTAAGGTATTTGTCTTCTTGCTCAGTTGTGCACCGGGGCCTCCCACTCCTCTTTTTATTCTGGTTAGAGCCAGTTTGCACTGTTCTGTGAAGGGAGTAGTACACAGCGTTGTACGAGATCCTCAGTTTCTTGGCAATTTCTCACATGGAATAGCCTTCATTTCTCAGAACAAGAATAGACTGACGAGTTTCAGAAGAAAGTTATTTGTTTCTGTCCATTTTGAGCCTGTAATCGAACCCACACTTGCTGATGCTCCAGATACTCAACTAGTCTGAAGAAGGCCAGTTTTATTGCTTCTTTAGTCAGCATAACAGTTTTCAGCTGTGCTAACATAATTGCAAAAGGGTTTTCTAATGATCAATTAGCCTTTTTAAAATTATAAACCCGGATTAGAAAACACAACGTGCCATTGGAACACAGGACTGATGGTTGCTGATAATGGGCCTCATTACGCCTATGTAGATAGTCCATTAAAAATCAGCCGTTTCCAGCTACAATAGCCATTTACAACATTTACAATGTCTACACTGTATTACTGATCAATTTGATGTTATTTTAATGGACAAAAAATGTGCTTTTCTTTAGAAAACAAGGACATTTCTAAGTGACCCCAAACTTTTGAACGGTAGTGTATGTACTCCAGCTCTGTCAGGAGGAATGGGTCAAAATTCACCAAACTTATTGTGGGAAGCTTGTGGAAGGCTCCCGAAACGTTTGACCCAAGTGAAACAATTAAAAGGCAATGCTACCAAACACTAATTGAGTGTATGTAAACTTCTGACCCACTGGGAATGTGATGAAAGAAATTAAAGGTGAAATAAGTAATTCTCAAATAAAATAAAATAAAATTGTATTGGCCACATGCTTACTTACAGCCCTTAACCAACAATGCATTTATTTTTTAATAAAAAAAGTAAAATAAAACAACAACAAAAAAGTGTTGAGAAAAAAAGAACAGAAGTAAAATGAAATAACAGTAGGGAGGCTATATATACAGGGGGGGTTCCGGTGCAGAGTCAATGTGCGGGGGCACCGGCTAGTTGAGGTAGTTGAAGTAATATGTACATGTGGGTAGAGTTAAAGTGACTATGCATAAATAATAGACAGAGTAGCAGCAGCATAAAAAGATGGGGTGGGGGGGGCAGTGCAAATAGTTAGGGTAGCCATGATTAGCTGTTCAGGAGTCTTATGGCTTGGGGGTAGAAGCTGTTGAGAAGTCTTTTGGACCTAGACTTGGCACTCTGGTACCACTTGCTGTGCAGTAGCAGAGAGAACAGTCTATGACTAGGGTGGCTGGAGACTGACAATTTTGAGGGCCTTCCTCTGACACCGCCTGGTATAGAGGTCCTGGATGGCAGGAAGCTTGGCCCCAGTGATGTACTGGGCCATACGCACTACCCTCTGTAGTGCCTTGCGGTTGGAGGCTGAGCAGTTGCCATACCAGGCGGTGATGCAACCTGTCAGGATGCTCTCGATGGTGGGATCTGAGGACCCATGCCAAATCTTTTCAGTATCCTGAGGGGGAATAGGCTTTGTCGTGCCCTCTTCACGACTGTCTTGGTGTGTTTGGACCATGATAGTTCATTGGTGATGTGGACACCAAGGAACTTGAAGCTCTCAAACTGTTCCACTACAGCCCCGTCGATGAGAATGGGGGCGTGCTCAGTCCTCTTTTTTTTTCCTGTAGTCCACAATCATCTCCTTTGTCTTGGTCACGTTGAGGGAGAGGTTGTTATCCTGGCACCACACGTCCAGGTCTCTGACCTCCTCCCTATAGTTTGTCTCATCGTTGTCGGTGATCAGGCCTACCACTGTTTTGTCGTCGGCAAACTTAATGATGGTGTTGGAATCGTGCCTGGCCATACAGTCATGGGTGAACAGGGAGTAAAGGAGGGGACTGAGCACGCACCCCTGAGGGGCCCCCGTGTTGAGGATCAGTGTGGCAGATGTGTTGTTACCTACCCTTACCACCTGGGGGCGGCCCGTCAGGAAGTCCAGGATCCAGTTGCAGAGGGAGGTGTTTAGTCCCAGGATCATTAGCTTAGTGATGAGCTTTGAGGGCACTATGGTGTTGAATGCTGAGCTGTAGTCAATGAATAGCATTCTCACGTAGGTGTTCCTCTTGTCCAGGTAGGAAAGGGCAGTGTGGAGGGCAATAGAGATTGCATCATCTGTGGATCTGTTGGGGCGGTATGCAAATTGGAGTGGGTCTAGGGTTTCTGGGATAATGGTGTTGATGTGAGCCATGACTAGCCTTTCAAAGCACTTCATGGCTACAGACGTCAGTGCCACGGGTCGGTAGTCATTTAGGCAGGTTATCTTAGTGTCCTTGGGCACGGGGACTATGGTGGTCTGCTTGAAACATGTTGTTTATTACAGACTCAATCAGGGACATGTTGAAAATGTCAGTGAAGACACTTGCCAGTTGGTCAGCACATGCTCAGAGTACACGTCCTGGTAATCCGTCTGGCCCTGCGGCCTTGTTAATGTTGACATGCTTAAAAGTTACTCACATCGGCTACGGAGAGAGTGATCACATAGTCATCCGGAACAACTGGTGCTCTCATGCATGCTTCAGTGTTGCTTGCCTCGAAGCGAGCATAGAAGTGGTTTAGCTCGTCTGGAAGTCCTGTGTCACTGGGCAGCTCGCGGCTGTGCTTCCCTTTGTAGTCTGTAATAGTTTTCAAGCCCTGCCACATCCGACAAGCGTCAGAGCCGGTGTAGAACGATTCAATCTTAGTCCTGTACTGACTCTTTGCCTGTATGATAGTTCGTCGGAGGGCATAGCGGGATTTCTTATAAGCGTCCGGGTTAGAGTCCCGCTCCTTGAAAGCGGCAGCTCTACCCTTTAGCTCAGTGCGGATGTTGCCTGTAATCCATGGCTTCTGGTTGGGGTATGTACGTACGGTCACTGTGGGGACGACGTCATCGATGCACTTATTGATGAAGCCAGTGACTGATGTGGTGTACTCCTCAATGCTATCTGAATAATCCTGGAACATGTTCCAGTCTGTGCTAGCAAAACAGTCCTGTAGCTTAGCATCTGCGTCATCTGACCACTTTTTTATTAACCGAGTCACTGGTGCTTCCTGCTTTAGTTTTTGCTTATAAGCAAGTATCAGGAGGATAGAGTTATGGTCAGATTTGCCAAATGGAGGGCGAGGGAGAGCTTTGTATGCGTCTCTGTGTGTGGAGTAAAGGTGGTCTAGAGTTTTTTTTCCTCTGGATGCACATTTAACATGCTGGTAGAAATTAGGTAGAAATTAGGTAGAACTGATTTAAGTTTCCCTGCATTAAAGTCCCCGGCCACTAGGAGCGCTGCCTCTGGATGAGCGTTTTCCTGTTCACTTATGGCCTTATACAGCTCATTCAGTGCAATCTTAATGCCAGCATTGGTTTGTGGTGGTAAATAGACAGCTATGAAAAATATAGATGAAAACTCTCTTGGTAAATATTGTGGTCTACAGCTTATCATAAGATATTCTACCTCAGGCGAGCAAAACCTTGAGACTTCCTTTGTATTTGATTTTGTGCACCAGCTGTTGTTTACAAATATACACAGACCGCCACCCCTTGTCTTACCGGAGTCAGCCGTTCTATCCTGCCGATGTAGCGTATAGCCCGCTAGCTGTATGTTGTCCATGTCGTCATTCAGCCACGACTCGGTGAAACATAATATATTACAGTTTTTAATGTCCCATTGGTAGGATAACCGTAATCTTAGGTCATCTAATTTATTTTCAAATGATTGAACATTGGCTAATAGGATTGATGGAAGAGGCAGTTTACTCGCTCGCCGTCGGATCCTTACAAGGCACCCCGACCTACGTCCACAATATCTCCGTCTCTTTCTCATGCGAATGACGGGGATTTGGGCCTTGTCGGGTGTCTTTAGGATATCCTGCGCGTCCGACTTGTTGAAGACAAAAATCTTCATCCAATACGAGGTGAATAATCGCTGTCCTGATATCCAGAAGCTATTTTTGGTTATAAGAGACGATGGCAGAAACATTATGTACAGAATATATTACAAATAGCGCGGAAAAACACACATAATAGTACAATTGGTTAGAGGGCTGTAAAACGGCAGCCATCTTCTCCGGCGCCATTCTGTCTGTCTACTATTATTCTGACATTTCACATTCTTAAAATAAAGTGGTGATCCTAACTGACCTAAAACAGGGAATTTTTACTAGGATTAAATGTCAGGAATTTTGAAAAACTGAGTTTAAATATATTTGGCTAGGTGTATGTAAACTTCTGACTTCAACTGTGTGTATATATATATATATATATATATATATATATATATATATATATATATATATATATATATATATATATACACACACACACACACACACATACAGTGCATTCGGAAAGTATTCAGACTCCTTGACTTTTTCCACATTTTGTTATGTTACAGCCGTATTCTAAAATGGATTAAATAAATAAAAATTCCCTCATCAATCAACACAATACACCACAATGTTTGCAAATTTATTAAAAATAAAAATAAAAACAGAAATACCTTACTTACTTATTCAGACCCTTTGCTATGAGACTCGAAATTGAGCTCAGGTGCATCCTGTTTCCATTGATCATCCTTGAGATATGTGACCGACCGGCTCAATTTGTTTTTATGTAGCAACATTTTAAATGGTGTTTTTTACATTGGATAAAATTAGAGGCTCAGAGCTCGAAAATGGTATATCATACACCACAACTAAGTTACAATGGGAAAGTAATTCTGCTTTGAAAGTTGATAAACTTGTAAAATCACTTTTGAGAAAATGGCCCTTGAATGTTTTGGTACACATACTGGAGAGCTCTTCTTTATCTACACCCATTCTGCATCGTTCACTCCCTCTTAAGCTTTAGACCCACCCATCTCTTTAAGGATTCACATGTGAGGCCATGTACTAAACAACCAAATATTTAAAGACTAAAGGCTGGTTTATACTACGGGTGTGTTCATACCTGAGTGCCTGAGTGTTTTCTGGGCATTCATAAACTCAGAGCATTGTCAGATTGTCAGTTTGTAAATTCAGAGCGTTTCGCACTCGGAGCATTCAGAGCGCACACTGGAATCTCTGGCCGAGGAGTAGGGTTGATTCAAGCACCTAGCTTGCTAGCTACTTCCAGACACAAATGAGAGAACAGCTCAATCTGACCATTTTACTCGTCCTAGTAGAGTTGGTTAGGCTGTTTTTATGTTATCCAGAGCGTTGGTGACTGCAGCTGTGCTGCTGGCAACAATTTAATTACGCTGTTTTGCCTACGCTTACTGACAACGGTGTTGAGTGTTCGTAAATTTGTCAGTTATTCTGCGCTCTGGCACACTCAGACGAGAGTGCTTTTAAATCGCCGTAGATAGCCAGAGCGAATTTACCAGCTATGTCTATCGACAGTTGTCGCAGTGACATCTTGAACATTCTATTGAAATGGTTACTTGCATAGTGAATTATTTTGTTTAGACATGTAGCTAGATAGCTATGAGCCATAATCCCAACTCGTAAAGTTACTACCCTGCATGAATCTGCAGGTAGCTAACCAAACAGATTCAATGTTAGCTAGCTAACATTAGGCTATAACTAGCAATACAAATGATACAAATAATATTACTACACAGCTCATACATGTAATATTAGCTAGCGAGCCAGCCAGCTAACGTTAGCTAGCTAGCTAACTGTACACTTTAACTTGAAATGAAAATGACTTTCTGACAAAATAAAAAATGCGTAATATCTGAAAATGTAGCTAGCTAGACTCTCTTACCCATATACATGGATGGACGTTTCACCCTCTCTGTCACGGATGCCATGGTTGCCCTTAGATTTATGATGTATTCCGGAGAAAGGTGTTTTATACAACAGCCTTTTGTGTGTTCTCTTTTCGACTCCGTTTGCATATTTGCAATCTAATGCCAGAATTTGCTCCATCTCCTTAGCCATCATACTAATTCCACTGATTTCAAAACTCGGTCCTCCAGAAACTGGTAAGCAACACTTGCAGTTCTACTATGTGATATATTTCATAAAAGCGTTAGAAAGGATTGCCTACACATACTGACCAGCTTATGTTATAGACAGAAGCGTGCTACATGGCAGGCCAATTCGAACTCATCTGTCGGCATGTCCAGCCCACTCATTTTCTCAGCCAATCATTGCTGTCTTTTTCCGTGGCTAAACCAACTAGGCTCATAATTTAACAATTGTATTTGTATTTACAGATGACATAGAAGTTTGTTATTAGGGCACATGAAAGTTCACATGTTCCAGAATGTATTTCTGCCCCCCCCCAAAAACGCTTTTTGATAAATAAATAAAAGTTTACATTCAAATGGCTCTCTTGTGAAGTAGTGACGCGCGACATATGCCTAGTTTCCTGAAACGAGTCACATACATTGCCTTGCAAAAGTATTCATCCCCCTTGGCGTTTTTCCTATTTTGTTGCATTACAACCTGTAATTTAAATGGATTTTTATTTGGATTTCATGTAATGGACGTACACAAAATAGTCAAAATCGGTGAAAAAAACTTGTTTCAAGAAATTCAAAAAAATAAATAAGGAAAAGTGGTTCCGTGCATATGTATTCACCCCCTTTGCTATGAAGCCCCTAAATAAGATCTGGTGCAACCAATTACCTTCAGAAGTAACATAATTAGTTAAATAAAGTCCACCTGTGTGCAATCTAAGTGTCACATGATCTGTCACATGATCTCAGTATATATACACCTGTTCTGAAAGGCCCCAGAGTCTGCAACACACCTAAGCAAGGGGCACCACCAAGCAAGCGGCACCATGAAGAGCAAGGAGCTCTCCAAACAGGTCAGGGACAAAGTTGTGGAGAAGTACAGATCAGGGTTGGGTTATAAAAAAAAATCCTAAGCTTTGAACATCCCACAGAGCACCATTAAATCCATTAAAAAATGGAAAGAATATGGCACCACAACAAACCTGCCAAGAGAGGGCTGCCCACCAAAACTCATGGACCAGGCAAGGAGGGCATTAATCAGAGAGGCAACACAGAGACCAAAGATAACCCTGAAGGAGCTGCAAAGCTCCACAGCAGAGATTGGAGTATCTGTCCATAGGATCACTTTAAGCCGTACACTCCACGGAAGAGTGGCCAGAAAAAAGCCTTTGCTTGAATAAAAAAATAAGCAAACATGTTTGGTGTTCGCCAAAAAGCATGTGGGAGACTCCCCAAACATATGGAAGAAGGTACTCTGGTCAGATGAGATTAAAATTGAGCTTTTTGGCCATCCAGGAAAATGTCTGGCGCAAACCCAACACCTCTCATCACCTCGAGAACACCATGTTTTTCATCGGCATGGACTGGGAAACCGGTCAGAATTGAAGGAATGATGGATGGCGCTAAATACAGGGAAGGGGGTGAATAGTTATAAACGCTCAAGTTTTCTGTTTTTTTGTCTTATTTCTTGTTTGTTTCACAATAAAAAAAATATTCCATCTTCAAAGTGGTAGGCATGTTATGTAAATCAAATTATACAAACCCTGAAAAAATCCATTTTAATTCCAGGTTGTATGTCAACAAAATAGGAAAAATGCCAAGGGGGGTGAATACTTTCGCAAGCCACTGTACATGTGACTCAGATGTGTCACCAAGCTAACAACAAACGTTCCCACAACTTTAGAGAACGTTCCCTTAAGAGTCTCATTAGGTCATTACATACAGTGGGGAGAACAAGTGTTTGATACACTGCCGATTTTGCAGGTTTTCCTACTTACAATGCATGTAGAGGTCTGTAATTTCTATCATAGGTACACGTCTACTGTGAGAGACGGAATCCAAAAATCCAGAAAATTACATTGTATGATTTTTAAGTAATTAAATTATATTTAATTGCATGACTTAAGTACAGTGGGGAAAAAAAGTATTTAGTCAGCCACCAATTGTGCAAGTTCTCCCACTTAAAAAGATGAGAGAGGCCTGTAATTGTCATCATAGGTACACGTCAACTATGACAGACAAATTGGGGAGAAAAAAATCCAGAAAATCACATTGTAGGATTTTTAATGAATTTATTTGCAAATTCTGGTGGAAAATAAGTATTTGGTCAATAACAAAAGTTTCTCAATACTTTGTTATATACCCTTTGTTGGCAATGACACAGGTCAAACGTTTTCTGTAAGTCTTCACAAGGTTTTCACACACTGTTGCTGGTATTTTGGCCCATTCCTCCATGCAGATCTCCTCTAGAGCAGTGATGTTTTGGGGCTGTCGCTGGGCAACACAGACTTTCAACTCCCTCCAAAGATTTTCTATGGGGTTGAGATCTGGAGACTGGCTAGGCCACTCCAGGACCTTGAAATACTTCTTACGAAGCCACTCCTTCGTTGCCCGGGCGGTGTGTTTGGGATCATTGTCATGCTGAAAGACCCAGCCACGTTTCATCTTCAATGCTCTTGCTGATGGAAGGAGGTTTTCACTCAAAATCTCACGATACATGGCCCCATTCATTCTTTCCTTTACACGGATCAGTCGTCCTGGTCCCTTTGCAGAAAAACAGCCCCAAAGCATGATGTTTCCACCCCCATGCTTCTCAGTAGGTATGGTGTTCTTTGTCCTCCAAACACGACGAGTTGAGTTTTTACCAAAAAGTTCTATTTTGGTTTCATCTGACCATATGACATTCTCCCAATCCTCTTCTGGATCATCCAAATGCACTCTAGCAAACTTCAGACGGGCCTGGACATGTACTGGCTTAAGCAGGGGGACACGTCTGGCACTGCAGGATTTGAGTCCCTGGCGGCGTAGTGTGTTACTGATGGTAGGCTTTGTTACTTTGGTCCCAGCTCTCTGCAGGTCATTCACTAGGTCCCCCTGTGTGGTTCTGGGATTTTTGCTCACCGTTCTTGTGATCATTTTGACCCCACGGGGTGAGATCTTGCGTGGAGCCCCAGATCGAGGGAGATTATCAGTGGTCTTGTATGTCTTCCATTTCCTAATAATTGCTCCCACAGTTGATTTCTTCAAACCAAGCTGCTTACCTATTGCAGATTCAGTCTTCCCAGCCTGGTGCAGGTCTACAATTTTGTTTCTGGTGTCCTTTGACAGCTCTTTGGTCTTGGCCATAGTGGAGTTTGGAGTGTGACTGTTTGAGGTTGTGGACAGGTGTCTTTTATACTGATAACAAGTTCAAACAGGTGCCATTAATACAGGTAACGAGTGGAGGACAGAGGAGCCTCTTAAAGAATAAGTTACAGGTCTGTGAGAGCCAGAAATCTTGCTTGTTTGTAGGTGACCAAATACTTATTTTCCACCATAATTTGTAAATAAATTCATTAAAAATCCTACAATGTGATTTTCTGGATTTTTTCTCTCTCAATTTGTCTGTCATAGTTGACGTGTACCTATGATGAAAATTACAGGCCTCTCTCATCTTTTTAAGTGGGAGAACTTGCACAATTGGTGGCTGACTAAATACTTTTTTTCCCCACTGTATTTGATACATCAGAAAAGCAGAACTTAATATTTGGTACAGAAACCTTTGTTTGCAATTACAGAGATCATACGTTTCCTGTAGGTCTTGACCAGGTTTGCACACACTGCAGCAGGGATTTTGGCCCACTCCTCCATACAGACCTTCTCCAGATCCTTCAGGTTTCGGCGCTGTCGCTGGGCAATACAGACTTTCAGCTCCCTCCAAAGATTTTCTATTGGGTTCAGGTCTGGAGACTGGCTAGGCCACTCCAGGACCTTGAGATACTTCTTACGGAGCCACTCCTTAGTTGCCCTGGCTGTGTGTTTCGGGTCGTTGTCATGCTGGAAGACCCAGCCACGACCCATCTTCAATGCTCTTACTGAGGGAAGGAGGTTGATGTCCAAGATCTCGCGATACATGGCCCCATCCATCCTCCCCTCAACACTGTGCATTCGTCCTGTCCCCTTTGCAGAAAAGCATCTCCAAAGAATGATGTTTCCACCTCCATGCTTCACGGTTGGGATGGTGTTCTTGGTGTTGTACTCATCCTTCTTCTTCCTCCAAACACGGCGAGTGGAGTTTATATCAAAAAGCTATATTTTTGTCTCATCAGACCACATGACCTTCTCCCATTCCTCCTCTGGATCATCCAGATGGTCATAGGCAAACTTCAGACAGGCCTGGACATGCGCTGGCTTGAGCAGGGGGACCTTGCGTGTGCTGCAGGATTTTAATCCATGATGGCGTAGTGTGTTACTAATGGTTTTCTTTGAGACTGTGGTCCCAGCTCTCTTCAGGTCATTGACCAGGTCCTGCCATGTAGTTCTGGGCTGATCCCTCACCTTCCTCATGATCATTGATGCCCCACGAGGTGAGATCTTGCATGGAGCCCCAGACCGAGGGTGATTGACTGTCATCTTGAACTTCTTCCATTTTCTAATAATTGCGCCAACAGTTGTTGCCTTCTCACCAAGCTGCTTGCCTATTGTCCTGTAGCCCATCCCAGCCTTGTGCAGGTCTACAATTTTATCCCTGATGTCCTTACACAGCTCTCTGGTCTTGGCCATTGTGGAGAGGTTGGAGTCTGTTTGATTGAGTGTGTGGACAGGTGTCTTTTATACAGGTAACGAGTTCAAACAGGTGCAGTTAATACAGGTAATGAGTGGAGAACAGGAGGGCTTCTTAAAGAAAAACTAACAGGTCTGTGAGAGCCGGAATTCTTACTGGTTGGTAGGTGATCAAATACTTATGTCATGCAACAGTTGAGTGGTTTAAGGGGAAACATTTAAATGTCTTGGAAAGGCCTAGTCAAAGCCCAGACCTCAATCCAATTGAGAATCTGTGGTATGACTTAAAGATTGCTCTACACCAGCGGAACCTATCCAACTTGAAGGAATAGTTATGCACGCTCAAGTTTTCTGTTGTTTTGTCTTATTTCATGTTTGTTTCACACAAAGTGGTAGGCAAGTTGTGTAAATCAAATGATACAAACCCCCCCAAAATTCATTTTAATTCCAGGTTGTAAGGCAACAAAATAGGAAAAATGACAAGTGGGGTGAATACTTTTGCAAGCCACTGTATTTCTACAAGTTGATTGGAGTCCAACTGTTGTCAATTCAATTGATTGGACATGATTTGGGAAGGCACACAACTGTCTTAGAAGGTCCCAAACTTGACAGTGCATATCAGAGCACAAACCAAGCCATGAGGTCGAAGGAATTGTCCGTAGAGCTCCGAGACAGGATTGTGTCGGCACAGATCTGGGGAAGTGTACCAAAAGATTTCTGCAGCATTGAAGTTCCTCAAGAACACAGTGGCCTCCATCATTCTTAAATGGAAGAAGTTTGGAAACACAAAGACTCTTCCTAGAGCTGGCCTTCCGGCCAAACTGAGCAATCAGGGGAGAAGGGCCTTGGTCAGAGAGGAGACCAAGAACCCGATGGTCACTCTGACAGAGATCCAGAGTTCTTCTGTAGAGATGGGAGAACCTTCCAGAAGGACAACCATCTCTGCAGCACTCCACCAATCAGGCCTTTATGGTAGAGTGGCCAAACGGAAGCCACTCCTCAGTAAAAGGCACATGACAGCCTGCTTTGATTTTGCCAAAAGGCACCTAAAGGACTCTGACTATGAGAAACAAGATTCTCTGGTCTGTGATGAAACCAAGATTGAACTCTTTGGCCTGAATGCCAAGCGTCACATCTGGAGGAAACCTAGCACCATCCCTACGGTCAAGAATTATGGTGGCAGCATCATGCTGTGGGGATGTTTTTCAGTGGCAGGGACTGGGAGTCTAGTCAGGATCGAGGGACAGATGAACGGAGCAAAGTACAGAGAGATCCGTGATGAAAACCACTGAGCACTCAGGACCTCAGACTGGGGTGAAGGTTCACCTTCCAACAGGACAACGACCCTATGCACACAGCCAAGACAATGCCGGAGTTGCTTCTGGACAAGTCTCTGAATATTCTTGAGTGGCCCAGCCAGAGCCCAGAGCTCTGGAGAGACCTGAAAATAGCTGTGCAGCGATGCTCCCCATCCAACCTGACAGAGCTTGAGAGGATCTGCAGAGAAGATTGGGAGAAACCCCAAATACAGGTGTGCCAAGCTTGTAGCGTCAAAACCAAGAAGACACGAGGCTGTAATCGCTGTCAAAGGTGCTTCAACAAAGTACTGAGTAAAGGGTCTGAATACATATGTAAATATATATTTAAGTTTTTTATTTTTAATACATTTGCTAACATTTCTATAAACCTGTTTTTGCTTTGTCATTATGGGGTATTGTGTTTCTATTGATGAGGGAAAAAAACAATTTAATCCATTTTAGAATAAATAACATAACATAACATGCCATTTAGCAGACGCTTTTATCCAAAGCGACTTACAGTCATGTGTGCACACATTTTTACGTATGGGTGGTCCCGGGGATCGAACCCACTACCCTGGCGTTTCAAGCGCCATGCTCTACCAATTGAGCTACAGAAGACCACCAAGAACGCTGTAAAGTAACAAAATGTGGAAAGGATGAAGACAATTACATTGATGGAAGCTACAATCTATCTGCAATATCAAATCAAATTGTATTTGTCACATACACGTGTTTAGCATATGTTATTGCGGGTGTAGCTTGTGCTTCTAGCTCTGACTGTGCGGTAATATCTAACTAGTAATATCTAACAATTTCACAACATATACCCAATACACACAAATCTAGTAAGGAATGGAATTTAAGAATATATACGTATATGGACAAGCAATGACAGAGCGGCATGGACTAAGATACAGTAGAATATTATAGAATAGAATACAATATATACATATGAGATGAGTAGTGCAAGATATGTAAACATTATTGAAGTGACTAGTGTTCCATTTCTTAAAGTGGCCAGTGATTTCAATAGGCAGCAGCAGCCTCTAATGTGCTAGTGATGGCTATTTAACAGTCTGATTGCCTTGAGATAGAAGCTGTTTTTCATTCTCTCGGTCCCAGCTTTGATGCACCTGTACTGACCTCGCCTTCTGGATGATAGCGGGGTGAACAGACAGTGGCTCGGATGGTTGATGTCCTTGATTATCTTTTTGGCCTTCCTGTGACATCGGGTGCTGTAGGGTCTTGGAGGGCGGGTAATTTGCCCCCAGTAATACGTTCGGCAGACCGCACCTCCCTCTGGAGAGCCCTGCGGTTGCGGGCGGTGCAGTTGCCGTACCAGGCGGTGATACAGCCCGACAGGATGCTCTCAATTGTGCATCTGTAAAAGTTTTTGAGGGTTTTAGGTGCCAAGCCAAATTTCTAAATATTAAAGTTGATCTACCCCCTAAATGTTTTTACTAAAATAATAATAATTTGTAGGGAATAATCAGTAGGGTCTGTAGAATGTATATATGGTGTCATTTAATGGGGCTCTGAATAATACGCAGTGTTTCTGGCCTTTTACTCCACCCATTCCATTGGCGGCCAAATCACATCAAATACTGTATGTGCTTACTGCACAACAGAACATCTGCTAACCAAACAATAGTGCTCACTGAAATAAAGGAAAACTACACTCAAAACTCTTAAGTTTCTTCGAATTTTCCCAGACCTCAAAAGTCATGCCCTGATGTGGTTTAAGCATTGATGTGAACACAGAAAATCATTTTTTTTTTTCTATTACAAAAGTGTGAGAAAACTAGGGGAAACCAGAAAAAATGGGGGAAATCCGAAACCTGGAAAAACAAGACCAAGAAAACGGAATTTGGGAAAAAAACAGAAGTAGGCTAAACATAAAAACAGATTTTAAAAGGCCCTACCAAAGTTTTTTTGTTGCATTTTACAGTTTAGAGTGTGTGTCATCCTGCAGCACATTATTTTGGAAGAAGAGGTCAGGCTCAATATTGACTATGCACCCAAGAGGGAAAGAGGTTGGGCCATCCTAGAAATGTTTTAGTGATATATAATATATCAAATTTAGCAGACACTTTCATCCAAACCAATTTAGAGTCATACGTGAATGCATTTTTAAGTATGGGTGTTCCCGGGAATCGAACCTAATATCCTGGCATTGCAATGCTCTTCCAAGATGCATGACAGGGTTTTAAATGCTTTGTGAAGCCTGAATTTAATAGAATTTATAAGGCCTTTATTAAGTGGTGCATATGCCACACTTTATAAAGCACAAATATATGTCATATTTGACGTAGTGGGTTATGTCACATTTGACATTGGTGGTTATGTCACATAATTATGCCACATTTATGAACCCTTTATAAAGCATGACATACAGTTATAGATGATTTGTAACACATTTGTGTATTGTTTATGACAGCTTTATGAAGGCTTTATGAAGCCTTTTTAAGCTGCACATCATTTAATGCAGGACCAAAATAAACAAACAAACAGGCAAATATAGCCTACAAGCGGATTCAGCGCCACGGACAGCGATCGGTATTCTTTAGATTTGAGAGTTAGGTCCTACAGAGCAAAAACAATAAGCAGTAGTGTGGGTTTCAAGAAGACAACGGAGCGATGCTCAGCTATATAGAATTAATAAATACTGATAATTTATTAGAGGTAGTGGAAATGTGTTCATAATTTGTGCTCAAGGGGTAATCCTACAGATTCCCATCTTTCAATGAGAAACTGATCTTAATTAGATCAGTTAGTGGTGTAACTGTTGCCAAATAATGACATGAACATATATTGCTAAGAATGGGTGAGTAGTGTGACTCCCCTAGCGGGTCTCAAACCCAGGCCAACAGCACCAATGACGAACGTTCTGACCACTGTCCCAATAAGAGATATCCCTAGGTCATGTGCTTATTGGGCCATTATAGTTAGGCTCTGTCCAGAAGCAAATCCTAACCCCTTCTCCCTAGGCACTTGTGTAGATCAGAAACAACTGGATAGGTGTAAGCAATAGGGTGAATGCACTTTGAAGTAAATCTCAGCTCTGTAAGTACACTCATGAAAAACTATGTTATTGATCATAGTGATTCAGGAGTAACATTAAAATAGGGTTATATGCCCCACCAATATTAGAAAACTATACAAAAAGCCTTTAAAAAGCTGTAATAAATCAATCTAATCAATGATTAGGGAATAGTCAGATTAACTGATAACTGGCACAGACATTGTGGCATAGCAGGAAGATTGGAATGCTGTGAACCAAGAGGTTTTAAATTCAAAATTCAAATCCCAGTGGAGGACATGTTGAATAATAATTTCTGTATAAATGAACATGCACAATGTAATCATGTACCTATGTCAAAGTGTGTCAAATATGTAACTTGAAAACGCTGTATGTTAAAAGCATTGTCTGTGTGTGAGTTTCCCTAACCTTGCCAACAAACAAAGAGCGGGCGGCAGGTAGCTTAGTGGTTAAGAGCGTTGTGCCAGTAACCGAAAGGTTGCTGGTTCTAATCCCAGAGCCGACTAGATGAAAAATCTGCCGATGTGCCCTTGAGCAAGGCACTTAACCCTAATTGCTCCTGTAAGTCGCTCTGGATAAGAGCGTCTACTAAATGACAACAACAACAACAGCAAAGAGCTGTGAATGGATCAATTGTTCACCAATCAGAGCCTTGATGGGCTTGGAGAATGTTGCTTTGGGACCATCAAGAGACATCCTGATACAAAGGAATGTTCTTGCAACATTCCCATTAAATGTGTCTACAACATCTTATATTCTGAGAACATGGTAACCATGTTCTGTGTATGTTTGGTGGGACGTTGTTGGAATATTATCCTAACCCACAGAATACTGGATAGAAAACTGAAAAGTGTCTAAAACATTAATCTTACACTGAGTGTACAAAACATTATGAACACCTGCTCTTTCCATGACATAGACTGACCAGGTGAATCCAGGTGAAAGCTATGATCCCTTATTGTTGTCACTTGTTAAATCCACTTCAGTCAGTGTAGATGAAGGGAAGTAGACAGGTTCAAGAAGGATCTTTAAGCCTTGAGACAGTTGAGACATGGATTGTGTATGTGTGCCATTCAGAAGGTGAATGGGCAAGAGAAAAGATGTATATGCCTTTGATCGGGGTATGGTAGTAGGTGCCAGGCGCAACGGTTTATGTCAAGGACTTTAACACTGCTGGCTTTTTCAGTCTCAACAGTTTCCCATGTGTATCAAGAATGGTCCACCATCCAAAGGACATCCAGCCAACTTGACACAACTGTGGGAAGCATTGGAGTCAACATGGGCCAGCATCCCTGTGGAATGCTTTCGACACCTTGTAGAGTCCATGCCCCAAATAATTAATGTTTTGTACACTCAGTGTTTATTCGGAGAACATGGTAACCATGTTCTGTGTATGTTTGGTGGGACGTTGATGGAATATTCTCTTAACCATTAGAAAACTGGACACCGGAATGTTCTTAAAACATTCCCATGAAACGTGTCTAGAACATTAATATTGAATATTCTGAGAACATGGTTTGACATTATGGGAATGGTCTCTTGGAAACAGTACTTGCACGTCACTGGAACATTCCTATGAAAATGTTATGTAATTACCTAATGAGACTCTTAAGGGAACGTTCTCTAAAGTTGTGGGAACGTTTGTTGTTAGCTTGGTGACACATCTGAGTCACATGTACAGTGGCTTGCGAAAGTATACACCCCCCTTGGCATTTTTCCTATTTTGTTGCCTTACAACCTGGAATTAAAATGGATTTTGGGGGGGGGGTTGTATCATTTGATTTACACAACATGCCTACCACTTTGAAGATGGAAATTATTTTTTATTGTGAAACAAACAAGAAATAAGACAAAAAAACAGAAAACTGTTCACCCCCCCCCCCCAAAGTCAATACTTTGTAGAGCCACCATTTGCAGCAATTACAGCTGCAAGTCTCTTGGGGTATGCCTCTGTAAGCTTGGCACATCTAGCCACTGGGATTTTTGCCCATTCTTCAAAGCAAAACTGCTCCAGCTCCTTCAAGTTGGATGGGTTCCGCTGTTGTACAGCAATCTTTAAGTCATACCACAGATTCTCAATTGGATTGAGTTCTGGCCTTTGTCTAGGCCATTCCAAGACATTTAAATATTTCCCCTTAAACCACTCAAGTGTTGCTTTAGCAGTATGCTTAGGGTCATTGTCCTGCTGGAAGGTGAACCTCCGTCCCGGTCTCAAATCTCTGGAAGACTGAAACAGGTTTCCCTCAAGAATTTCCCTGTATTTAGCGCCATCCATCATTCCTTCAATTCTGACCAGTTTCATGATACTGCCACCACCATGCTTCACTGTGGGGATGGTGTTTTCGGGGTGATGAGAGGTGTTGGGTTTGCGCCAGACATAGCGTTTTCCTGGATGGCCAAAAAGCTCAATTTTAGTCTCATCTGACCAGAGTACCTTCTTCCATATGTTTGGGGAGTCACCCACATGCCTTCTGGCAAACACCAAACGTTTACGGCTTAAAGTGTTCATATGGACAGATACTCCAATCTCTGCTGTGGAGCTTTGCAGCTCCTTCAGGGTTATCTTTGGTATCTTTGCTGCCTCTTTGATTAATGCCCTCCTTGCCTGGTCCGTGAGTTTTGGTGGGGGGCCCTCTCTTGGCAGACTTGTTGTGGTACCATATTCTTTCCATTTTTTAATAATGGATTTAATGGTGCTCCGTGGGATGTTCAAAGTTTCTGATATTTTTTTATAACCCAACCCTGATCTGTACTCGCCACAACTTTGTCCCTGACCTGTTTGGAGAGCTCCTTGGTCTTCATGGTGTCGCTTGCTTGGTGGTGCCCCTTGCTTAGTTGTGTTGCAGACTCTGGGTCCTTTCAGAACAGGTGTATATATACTGAGATCATGTGACAGATCATGTGACACTTAGATTGCACACGGTGGACTTTATTTAACTAATTGTGTGACTTCTGAAGGTAATTGGTTGCACCATATCTTATTTAGGGGCTTCATAGCAAAGGGGGTGAATACATATGCACGCACCACTTTTCCGTTATTTATTTTGTATAATTTTTTGAAACAAGTTATTTTTTTCATTTCACTTCACCAATTTGGACTATTTTGTGTATGTCCATTACATGAAATCCAAATAAAAATCAATTTAAATTACAGGTTGTAATGCAACGAAATACGAAAAATTCCAAGGGGGATGAATACTTTTGCAAGGCACTGTATACGTTATTCGACATGTTACAAAACATCCAGTAGCGCTTAGATGATATTACATTCCTACGGTGCTGTGTATGTGATCTTCACCCATGACCATAATTGTGATTTCTCCCTGGTTCCCCTTCTGTCTAAACCCCAGACGGTAGTAGCACGCTTCACCGCCCCCAGCCGTTACCGCCGTCCACCATTCACCAGGGAGGGCTGTCGGTCGGGGACAGTAGCTCGGCCTACGGCCTGTCATCCAACCGCCACGGCTTCTCCAGCTGCTCCGACTCCTTCATGAGCCCCTCGGCGCCCAGCTACCACACGGACACCGTCATCAACAGCCTCTCCCCACAGGTAGGTGCTTGGGGTCAAAGGGCGGCATGTCGGGGTGTGTGTGTGTATATGTGTGTGGTGGTGTTATTCCTCTGCTCTGAAGATGTGTGTGGGTACAAGTCGCGTTGGCGTGTCTGTGAGTGGCATTCTGCCGTACTGAGAAACATATCTGTAACATTTGTATAAGAACGACACAGTTTTTCCCACTTCCCACTAAAATTACAATCTTGTGTGGTAAAGAAAATGAATATTCTTCTTACACCGCCACAAGGCAAGTGTAGATTGATATGCAGTTGACTTTCTCCTTGTCCCAATGTTTGTTAGGATCTCTAACAACTGTTATCATTGTTAATTGATTACATACAGTAAGTCCAAAACATACATTCTCGCAACTAGGAGAAGACTTGTGTGTTTATTGTACCTCTGTAACACAGTTTCTGCTTGTGATGGATGCCCAGTGTCTTGTCTCTGATTAAGAGGGTCTCCTGTGGCATCGACTATACAGTGAGGGAAACAAGTATTTGATCCCCTGCTGATTTTGTACGTTTGCCCACTGACAAAGAAATGATCAGTCTATAATTTTAATGGTAGGTTTATTTGAACAGTGAGAGACAGAATAACAACAACAAAATCCAGAAAAACGCATGTAAACATTTTTATGAATTGATTAGCATTTTAATGAGGGAAATAAGTATTTGACCCCTCTGCAAAACATAACTTAGTACTTGGTGGCAAAACCCTTGTTGGCAATCACAGAGGTCAGACGTTTCTTGTAGTTGGCCACCAGGTTTGCACACATCTCAGGAGGGATTTTGTCCCACTCCTCTTTGCAGATCTTCTCCAAGTCATTAGGTTTTCGAGGCTGACATTTGGCAACTCGAACCTTCAGCTCCCTCCACAGATTTGCTATGGGATTAAGGTCTGGAGACTAGCTAGGCCACTCCAGGACCTTAACTTCTTGAGCCACTCCTTTGTTGCCTTGGCCGTGTGTTTTGGGTCATTGTCATGCTGGAATACCCATCCACGACTGTCACGAGAATTTCTATCTCTAATTAATCAAACTTAATGCTCTGAATAATTCCCAGAGGGTGTAAATTCTCTGGTTTAATCATGAATTAAACAAAGGTCCGCAACCAGCAAGAATTATCTGTATTTTTTATCATGGAGAGCTCTGGCGCCAAAAAAACATACAAACAGCTTTTATATCCCTTGACACACAAAGGCACTTTGCTCCGCCCACCTTTAAACCGTTTCTTAGTCCCCTTCACCCTGGAATGCTTTCTCAACAGTTTCTAACTTCCCCCTTCTGTTAGTGGGTTGACACTACATTATAACTCTAACACCTCACACATTTATACTGTATTTGGGGTGAAATCCTTTAGTCATTATTCTTAAAATACAAATTAATCTATCAATCCACCCCTTTGACTAAATGTTTTCACATTCAGGATAAATGTATTTACAAGCATGATTAATCTCAGAGATTACGTCAGAACTAATAAACATTTCATCCAATGGCGGTCTTTCAGGTTCAAAATCCTCGTCATCCACCAAGCCTGGAGGATCGTTTTTCACATTCCCCTGGTCAGAGTCCGGAGTCGGTCCATCTCTCATCATTGTTGAGATACTGCATTTCACCAACGCCTTACTCACCAATCCTCGGACACAGGGAACAAGACAACAACCACATAATACAAGAATACCCATACAAACACTGACCGCCCCTAAGATGGTGGCTGCTATGGTTTTTCATTTACCAAACATTTCATCAAACCACCCTATCCACGATGTACTAACTTCTGAGTTCTCAGTTCATTCTTCACTTAGTGCAGTTAATTCTGCAAGAGCTCTGGTGACTGTCCCATCCAGTGTGGTGTTGTTAGGGATAAATGTGCAACAATGGCTTATCATTCTATAGACACCGGCCCTTTGTGCCTGATCTAGAGCCAACCTCTTTTACTAATTCATCTTTTACTAGTCCCGCCAATAAATCGTTGTTGGTCGTAATAGATATAATTAATCCACTTCACAATTTTGTTTATTGTCACCCACCAAAAGAACGTGGTAGTAAACCCTTCCCCTAATTCTTTCATAGCTTGTTATCCATCCGATACCCCCCTTGGTATCCCAATCGCATCCATCTAAATAGGGCTATTCTCCTTCTTGTTAAAACTCCTCCTACGTCTGTTTAACCCTTTCCTTGGTTCCTGGTGACTAGTTCTAACTAGCTGAATCAGTAGAACCAGGGCGCACGTATCCAGCCACCCTTTTGGTATTCTCTGCCTTATACTGCCTTTACTGGCACACGCCCACCACACATCGGTTACAGGGGCTGTAAGGTTCAGAATTCTCTCCTGTGCTTCTGAACTCAAGTCAATCACATTACTACTATCTCCAATTGATAATTGGTGATGTCTTTGTTTCTCTTTACCCCCCATCTGGATGTTCAGTCCCGCCCAGTCTCATATTCCCATCCCCAAATGTGTTTAAACACTTGAGTCTAGGAACAATCCGCCGTGGGGGCCGAACACGAATATAATGGGATTTTATAATCCCAAATTGCTTATTGACATGTACCCCACCCATTGGCTACGTCCCTAACCCTTATTTTGAAGTCTACCCTTCTCTGACTCCCATTTTGTAGGCCACTCGTCCTTGACGGTCAGTATGTCGGGTCGCTTCTCTTCTCTTTTACTTCTTAACAATGGTAAGGGCATAGCGTAATTGGTGGTGGATCTTGACATATCAAGACCATTGCCGAGACTATGATGCAGCTCAAGTTACCCCTATTCCCAAAAACCGCCAACCCTCTCCTGTCCTCAGTCTTTCTGCTTGGTACTACCCCATACTCACACCCTGAGAACACACTACAGTGATGATAGGTCGGGGTAGGAGATCTTCGTTAACAGAGGTGATCCCCAGACCCTATTGGTCCAGTTCTTCTCTCTAACTCTGCGTGTGTTCAGTGGTGCTTGTATGTGTTCTTACCTTTTTGCAGTGGGTAACGTGGACCCAGGTTGCTCTTTCTGCTATTCTAATGGCAAAGGCAGTGACCAATATAACCTGATAGGGCCCTTCCCAACAGGCCTGCTTTCAGTCTTTCTTCTTTAGGGACTGGATGCTCACCAGTCACCTGGTTAGATAGAGTGGGTCACCTTCTTCTTTAGTTCACCTGTGGGGCACAAAACCTCTGACATACCGCTCACATCAGTATTCTCTTTCTAGACTGTATCTAAAAAAATGTTTTTTTTAAAAATTATTTTGTCCTCTCCTTCGTATATTATTTAATCCTACCACTAGCCTCTTCCCCCCTCTTGACACATGGTTCTGCTCATGTGCCAATATTACCACCTACCTAAACAATCACTTAGGTAATATTGGTAATTTATCATCCAATTGCCATCCCTTATTTATTTTTGAGACTGTCCCTTGCTTCTTTATTGCTCCTCCCACTTCCTTTGTCTTTTATGGTGGCTAAATTCGACTTTCATTCAGTTCAGAATCAATAGTAATCCAATCAATCAATCTCTTATCTTGTAAAAACACTCATGTTTAGTTCAAACTCTGTTCTACCCCGGCTCTCCCGGGCTTGACCTGAAGACTGATGGTTGGACATGACAGGTCCATACTTAAATCTTTCAAGCCTAACACAAACACCCCTTCATGCTGTAATCAATCAAGAAGATAGCAAAGGAGAGACAGGTTTTAGCCTGAACTCTGCTCAACTCTGGTGCCGCTCCCTTCACAATGTTTGAAGAGAGACAAAAGACAGCCATGGATTGAAGTAAGAGCAAGCACTTCGACCCTAGGTCACCTAAGTTTTCTGCCTAGCAACAAATAAAAAAAAACTCTATGTTCGTGATTAACCCAGTTATATCTAATAGCCCACTAAAAAAAACTCCCTCATCACCATCGTTAAATCACGACCAATGTCATATATCCCTCTTTACTCTCTACCATTTGGGTAAAATCCCTGTTATATGTAGGAAAAGCTAAGACTGTTTGGGAAGTGAGCAACTTTTTTGTCTTCATAAATTGTTCTTCCTCCTCAGAGATCCAAATGATTTTACCATGGGCTGCCATTGCCTTCCCATAGATAAGATCACTTAATTTACCAGTATGCAGTACATAATGGAGTACCCAAGCTTTACAGCAGTCTATCATTCCCAAAAAGCTCATCATTCTTCATCTATTTCTGGACAGCTAGTCCCTATCTTAAATTATCCTATCCAGCTTCTTATTATTACTATCTTCCTGATCTTATTACTAAATCAATGATCTAGGCAATAGCTGTTTCGCATTAGATTGTGCCTTCCTCTGATTACTGCAGCTCATTGCATTAATTTAGTTTCAAATACCAACTTGTTGTTTATTAAAACATAATAAAAATGAAATGTAAATGACATTTGATAATATCTCAACTTACTTCTATCCCGTAAAAGTAATCCAAGATTAGTACAATTGACTAGCAACAGGTATCTTTCATTCAGGGAAAGCTCTCTCCCTCTTCTGTTATTTTAATGTTTCAAATCCTATTATTACCAAATTATAATCTTCTTCACACTTTTCACAGCACTATAAATTAGCCTTAATTTGATAAGAGTGTGCTCCTAATCTCAGCTCGTTTCCTGTATAAAAGACACTTGGGAGCCAGAAATCTTTCTGATTGAGAGGGGGTCAAATACCTATTTCCCTCACTAAAATGCAAATCAATTTATAACATTTTTGACATGCGTTTTTCTGAATTCTTTTGTTGTTATTCTGTCTCTCACTGTTCAAATAAACCTACCATTAACATTATAGACTGATCATTTCTTTGTCAGTGGGCAAACGTACAAAATCAGCAGGGGATCAAATACTTGTTTCCCTCACTGTAAGTGCTATACTTGTACAGAAGATACCAATATCCTCTTGCTACAGGGGGATTTTGGATGATAATGTTTGACAATTATTTTAATCCCACATCCCTTATCCTCAAATCAAGTGAGAACGATTGTTCGACACATGGATTCTAAATTAATTAGAGTTTGAATTTAAAACCTACAACCATGTTAGACAAATCCTTTGCTCAACTCAGTAGGCACTACAGGGAAACAACTAATACGAAGATATGCTAGAAAATAAAATACATAATCACACTAAACTAATGAGGCTTTTCACAGAATTGTCGATTGTGTGTACCGACATCACTTTCGGAATTACAGGATGTCTCTGTCAAAGCAGTCTTTCCTAATGCATTGTAACTCATACAAATATGGCTTAGCTACCCAAGACAAACTTCCATAGACAGACTATTTAATAGGGAATGACGTAGGGATTCAGTATTTTTCACTCAGAAAATAAAGATTAATTTTTCATTAAATGGTAAGGCTTTATTCCATGAGACGGGTATGGCATTTTATTCATCATAAAACGTCTTCGTCAGATTCTAAGTGATAACTTAATACACCTGATAGAGATGAGGATCTATGGGAGATCCATTAGGTTGTTACATTAGAGTCTTGTCCAGAGATTCTCTTCTCAGTAGTCTTTTATGGGAGGACAGTGGACTCGATAAGGGAATGTTACACCCCTGTAATTTTAAATGTTTTAGTCATTTAGCAGACGCTCTCATCCAGAGCGACTTACAGTTTGTAGGGCATACATTTTTCATAATCAATAATCAATTGGTGTCAGGACTTTAATGTTTCCTTTCCCCTCTAGCATCCGCAATGCAATTGCTGTGTGTGTGTGAGTGCGTGTGCTTGTGCCATGCAAACAGGGATTCTTCACATTATCATCTCATGGTGTCTTGAACAATAACCATTGGAAATTGTACTTTCTGGTCGAGTTTGATTCTTACGAGAAAAACTATGGATATTGATGCAAATCACTGGTTAGGAGGAACTTATACGCAATTACTCAACAAAACTGGGCAGTCCAACCCACCAGGAGCAACAAGATCTGACTAACAAGCAGAAAAGAAGATTGAAATGGTGTTTAAAGAGTCGAAAATGAAATTCGTCAATTACCCCGGCGTTCACACATATTTTATTGTGAGTCCCCCCCCTCCTCCTCATCCAAACCCCCCTTTAAATATTTATAAAAGCAGATTGAGAAAACTGGTATTACTTCCTCTCTTTAAGGATTTGAGTGACAAAAAATAGATTTTCCCTTGTATTGGAGAGTTGGGGGATAACAGGCGTGTTCCTCAACTTTTTCTGATTGTTAATTGTAGTGGTGGGGCTTTGGGAGGCTAATGCTTAGCCCTGCAAACCTGCATAAATATCAGAAACATTGGTTGGCTTTTTCTTATTATTATTAACGTGACTGCCGTTCTCCCTTGCTTGTAAAATAACAAGTCTTCCCTGTTTTACATTAGGATTACGACGCTATAGCTCCCAAGCCTACTGAATGGGCAAGAAGAGATTTTTCTATTAAGAGGGGCATTTACTTCGATTTTGCATATGTGTGATTTTATGTATTAGAAATGGAATCTGAAAGTGATTTTTAATTAAATATTATTCTAGTAGGAAATAACGAAACCTGAGTATATTGTAAATGCAATGCTGATAACATTACTGTACGAATTTAGGACTTACTGCATTTGCATTTGAAGTGACAGAAATTTATTTAATTCAAATCACTGCATGTGAAAAAGACATGAAATCTTTAACAATGCGAATTGTGTCAACAGCTGATAAATTAATCATTTAAACAGGAGGTACAGTGATTCACAACCCATCCGTTCTAATACTAAATGTTCTGTAGCCCTACATGCTAGAGTAAAGGTTTGTTGTGTGTGTGTTTGTTCGTGTGTGCTCTCTCTCTCTCTCTCTCTCTCTCTCTCTCTCTCTCTCTCTCTCTCTCTCTCTCTCTCTCTCTCTCTCTCTCTCTCTCTCTCTCTCTCTCTCTCTCTCTCTCTCTCTCTCTCTCTCTCTCTCTCTCTCTCTCATCCCTTCACCCTGGCCCACATGAAGAAATGTGGCATCCCATCAACCTCTCATTGTGGAATAAATTAATGTCCTCTGACAGCAGGACTAGCCCAGTTCAGCCCTCCAAACCACTATGCATTGCTCTGCGCACGCAACCCCTAGCCGTGCCCCTACAGACACAAATACCATTCTCTCTTCCCCTCCTCCCACGTCTCCCCCCTTTCTGCAGGGAAGCCTCATGGCATCTGCTGAAGACATTGCCCCCCTTCTCTTTTTGTCTCTCTTTTTTATTTCTCTCCCTCTCCCTAAAATGTTCTGCTTGTCCCCTCTCGCTCTTTCTCTATGTGGTGTCTTTCTCTGTAACCTTAGTGTAGGCTTCTATTTCCCCAACCTACTGTATGCCTTTAATACAGCATTCTAAATGCGCACAGCCCAGAGAATATTTCCTTTACAACAGGCAGGAACATATAGAGCTTGCCCCAGCACGATTTGCCCATACAGTGCCAAAGCACGGAAATATACAGTGGGGTCCGAAATTATTGACACCCTTGATAAAGATGAGCAGAAATTACAGTATTTCAAAATTCAAAAGGCACTAGCACATCTGAGCTATCTTTGTTGCAGGTGCATGGTAACAATTGAATAGCATAAGAGAACAAAGAAGAAACCCACACACTGCTCTTGCTAATATCACTGCTCTTTATTACAGTTTTTCTCGATTGCTAAGACACATTTCTTGAAAGCTGCTCTCCTTTTCTCTTAACCGTGAACACAAAACCCAATTTTCAAGCTACATTCACAAAACCTCAGACTCTTCTTGCAAAACCAAACTTTCACCTCAAAACAGTTCAATCTGTGCTCAAAACTGAACTATGTTGTCAAATCGTGCCTCGAGTCAATCAAAATAAAAAACACTACTGAACAGTCACTAAACACTACGTAGAAAAATAGAAAACACAATGCTCAGGACATGAAGCTGGAGAAATAAATGTTTATTGTTCACTGTAGGCTAAATGCATGTTGCAAAAAAAAAAAAACTGTGCATTTAGCACTTGTACAAAAAGACAAAACAGAAATCTTGTGCATTTACATGTAGCACTTGTAAAAACAAACAGAAATCTTATGTGTTTGCCACTTGTGTACAGTAAGCCCATGTAAAAATAAAGTACAAAAATATACAAATAAGTGCATTACTCAGCCACAGTATCATGTCTCCGTACTGGGTCAGGCCACAGGACTTCATCCACATCACAGGCCACATTTTGTCTGGCCAGGCAACGGGGGAAAAAACCCCTGGCATGCCGTATCCAGGCTTGGCATGCCTCCACACCTATGTCACCACAGGCAAGTCCCATGGCTTGCAGGAGATTTACCCTGGTGTAAGGTTGGCGTTCATATACCTTCCACCGCCATGAGGAGAATAATTCCTCAATGGGGTTTCGGAAAGGGGAGTACGGTGGAAGGCAAAGATTGATAAAACCTTGGTTCATATTGTACCACTCTCTAACCTGGAGGGCTCTGTGAAAACTCACATTGTCCCAAACAACAACATAGATGGGATGCTCATCCTGCTGCCCTAACAAAGCATCTCGCATGTGATTGAGGAAAACGAGGAGCTGGTGAGTGTTGTAGGGCCCCAGGTTGGCATGATGGTGGACAACCCCATGATTGCTGATGGCAGCACATAATGTGACATTGCCACCACGCTGCCCAGGAACACCAACAATGGCCCGATGGCCAATCACATTACGGCCTCTCCTTCTCCTTTTGGTGAGATTAAACCCAGCTTCATCCATGTAGATGTATTGATGGGGTCTTTCCATTGCATCCAGTTGAAAAACCCTCTGTAGAAATAGATATAGTTTTGTAAGTGATACGGAAAAAGTGATTTAGGCCACTACAGTAAATCACTACTTAGAGTAATCAACATTGAATGTGTCTGGATATATGCCAACCTGTACATACTGGAATCTTTGCTCTTTGACTCTGTCTGAGTTGCGATCAAAGGGCACTCTGTATAGCTGTTTCATGCGCAGTCTGTTGCGCTTGAGGACACGATCAACAGTAGAGAGGCTGACACTGTTGATACCCTCAAAATTTAAATGGTCCTCAATGATCTTCTGCTGAATTTCGCTCAGTTTAATGGCATTGTTCTCACGGACCATATCAACAATTAGGGTCTCTTGGTGTGGGGAGAACATACCTGTCCTCCCACCCCCATGTGGCAGTCTTTCAATTCTACAAAAAGAGAACATGGAGTTACAAAAATATACATGGAATACTAGGCCTACAAACAGTTAGACCAACCCTCCATTACAATACTACAGTACATTGGTACAGTGATGTACTGAAACATATATTTACTTACAGTATACTGTGTTACAGTATATAGTATGTCATACAGTAATTGCTGTCAACATTTACATACTGTACTATAATGTCAAAAAAGGTAATTACCTGTTCTCTTCTCTAAATCTTCGGATTATGGTGGACACAGTGAATCTACTGATGTTTGGTTGTACCCTTTGTCCAGCCTCCCTCATGCTCATACCATGGACAAGAACATGGTCAATCACAGTAGCTCTGATTTCATCAGATATTACTGTTCTTTGTCTTCGCTGACCACCTTGACCACCTCGACCTCCTCTCACACGAACTCTTCCTCTCAGATTTCTATCCATTGTAGGGCCTCACAAACCAGTGCTCTCTGAACTGGCTTACTGTATATGTTCCCTCACATCATTAGCCACAAGTGTGATCAATTTTGAGTTGTTGTGTTCAAGTGGTGACACCTGTGCTCTAATTGTGTTTGACTTTTGTCACCTGTGCTCACCATTATGCAGCACGGGTGCATCACAATGAAAATGTGTTGGCAAGTTATGTCTAAACAGGTGAAAAGTGCTTATGGTTTTGCCAAAAGAGTGATTGATTCAATCAGTGGGTTCAGGCAACTGAGCATTTGGTTCAGACAATAGGGTTTAGTGTTTTAGCAATTGAGAAAAACTGTAAGCTAATAAAGAGCAGTGATACTAGCAAGAGCATTCTGCGGGTTTCTTATTTTTCAAAAAAAATTACTGTATAAAATAAATAATTAAAATGCTGAGCTATATTGTATGCAAAAAAAATTGGGAAATGATATTATTTTATACTAATACAATTACTTAGAGAAAGAGATTTTGTTTAACAAGTAATATATTTTTTTCTCAAAACGGTATGGGTCAAAATTATTGACACCCCTGATTTCAATACCTTTCAATTCCTCACCCTTTATTTATTTATTTATTTTTCTTTCACCTTTATTTAAATTTATTTTTATTTCACCTTTATTTAACCAGGTAAGCCAGTTGAGAACAAGTTCTCATTTACAACTGTGACCTGGCTAAGATAAAGCAAAGCAGTGCGATTAAAAACAACAACAACACAGAGTTACATATAGAATAAACAAAACGTACAGTCAATAACACAATAGAAAATCTATATACAGTGTGTGCAAATGTAGTAAGTTATGGAGGTAAGGCAATAAATAGGCCATAGTGCAAAATAATTACAATTTAGTATTAACACTGGAGTAATAGATGTGCAGAAGATGATGTGCAAATAGAGATACTGGGGTGCAAATGAGCAAAATAAATAACAATGTAAATAACAATATGGGGATGAGGTAGATGGGTGGGCTAATTACAGATGGGCTGTGTACAGGTGCAGTGATCGGTAAGCTGCTCTGACAACTGATGCTTAAAGTTAGTGAGGGAGATAAGTGTCTCCAGCTTCAGAGATTTTTGCAGTTCGTTCCAGTCATTTGCAGCAGAGAACTGGAAGGAATGGCGGCCAAAGGAGGTGTTGGCTTTGGGGATGACCAGTGAGATATACCTGCTGGAACGCATACTACGGGTGGGTGTTGCTATCGTGACCAATGATCTAAGATAAGGCAGGGATTTGCCTAGAAGTGATTTATAGATGACCTGGAGCCAGTGGGTTTGGTGACGAATATGTAGTGAAGGCCAGCCAACGAGAGCGTACAGGTCACAATGGTGGGTAGTATATGGGGCTTTGGTGACAAAACGGATGGCACTGTGATAGACTACATCCAATTTGCTGAGTAGAGTGTTGGAGGCTATTTTGTAAATGACATCGCCGAAGTCAAGGATCGGTGGGATAGTCAGTTTTACGAGGGCATGTTTAGCAGCATGAGTGAAGGAGGCTTTGTTTCGAAATAGGGAGCCGATTCTAGATTTAACTTTGGATTGGAGATGCTTAATGTTAGTCTGGAAGGAGAGTTTACGGTCTAACCAGACACCTAGGTATTTGTAGTTGTCCACATATTCTAAGTCAGACCCGCCGAGAGTAGTGATTCTAGTCGGGCGGGCGGGTGCAAGCAGCGTTCGATTGAAGAGCATGCATTTAGTTTTACTAGAGTTTAAGAGCAGTTGGAGGCCACGGAAGGAGTGTTATATGGCATTGAAGCTCGTTTGGAGGTTTGTTAACACAGTGTCCAATGAAGGGCCAGATGTATACAAAATGGTGTTGTCTGCGTAGAGGTGGATCTGAGAGTCACCAGCAGCAAGAGCGACATCATTGATATACACAGAGAATAGAGTTGGCCCGAGAATTGAACCCTGTGACACCACCATAGAGACTGCCAGAGGTCCAGACAACAGGCCCTCCGATTTGACACATTGAACTCTATCTGAGAAGTAGTTGGTGAACCAGGCGAGGCAGTCATTTGAGAAACCAAGGCTATTTAGTCTGCCAATAAGAATGTGGTGATTGACAGAGTCAAAAGCCTTGGCCAGGTCGATGAAGACGGCTGCACAGTACTGTCTTTTATCGATCGCGGTTATTATATCATTTAGGACCTTGAGCGTGGCTGAGGTGCACCCATGACCAGCTCGGAAACCAGATTGCATAGCGGAGAAGGTACGGTGGGATTCAAAATGGTCGGTGATCTGTTTGTTAACTTGACTTTCAAATACTTTCGAAAGGCAGGGCAGGATGGATATAGGTCTGTAACAGTTTGGATCTAGAGTGTCACCCCCTTTGAAGAGGGGGATGACCGCGGCTGCTTTCCAATCTCTGGGGATCTCAGACGACACGAAAGAGAGGTTGAACAGGCTAGTAATAGGGGTTGTGACAATTTCGGCGGCTAATTTTAGAAAGAAAGGGTCCAGATTGTCTAGCCCAGCTGATTTGTAGGGGTCTAGATTTGGCAGCTCTTTTAGGACATCAGTTATCTGAATTTGTGTGAAGGAGAAGCGGGGGGGGCATGGGCAAGTGCAGAGCTGATGGCCGGGGTAGGGGTAGCCAGGTGGAAAGCATGGCCAGCCGTAGCAAAATGCTCATTCTCGATTATCGTAGATTTATTGGTGGTGACAGTGTTTCCTAGCCTCAGTGCAGTGGGTAGCTGGGAGGAGGTGCTCTTATTCTATTTATTGGTGGTGACAGTGTCCCAAAACGTTTTGGAGTTAGTGCTACAGGATGCACATTTCTGTTTGAAAAAGCTAGCCTTTGCTTTCCTAACTGCTTGTGTATATTGGTTCCTGACTTCCCTGAAAAGTTGCATATCGCGGGGGCTGTTCGATGCTAATGCAGTACGCCACAGAATGTTTTTGTGCTGGTCAAGGGCAGTCAAGTCTGGGGTATATATATCTGTTCTTAGTTCTGGATTTGTTGAATGGGGCATGCTTATTTAAGATGGAGCGGAAAGCACTTTTGAAGAACATCCAGGTCGCCTCTACTGATGGAATGAGGTCAATATCCATCCAGGATACCCGGGCCAGGTCAATTAGAAAGGCCTGCTCGCTGAAGTGTTTTAGGGAGCGTTTGACAGTGATGAGGGGTGGTCGTTTGACCGCAGACCCGTTATGGACGCAGGCAATAAGGCAGTGATCGCTGAGATCCTGGTTGAAGACAACGGAGGTGTATTTAGAGGGTAAGTTAGTCAGGATGATATCTATGAGGGTGCCCATGTTTACGGATTTAGGGTTGTACCTGGTAGGTTCCTTGATGATTTGTGTGAGATTGAGGGCAGCTAGTATAGATTGTAGGACGGCCAGGGTGTTAAGCATATCCCAGTTTAGGTCACCAAGCAGTATGAACTCTGAGGATAGATGGGGGGCAAGCAATTCACATATGGTGTCCAGGGCACAGCTCGGGGGCTGAGGTCTGTAGCAAGCGGCAACAGTGAGAGACTTATTTCTGGAAAGGTGGATTTTTAGAAGTAGAAGCTCAAACTGTTTGGGCACAGACCTAGATAGTATGATATTGCTCTGCAGGCTATCTCTACAGTAGATTGCAACTCCGCCCCCTTTGGCAGTTCTATCTAGATGGAAAATGTTGTAGTTCGGAATGGACATTTCTGAATTATTGGTGGCCTTCCTGAGGCCAAGATTCAGACACTGCTAGAAAATCAGGGTTGGCAGAGTGTGCTAACGCAGTGAATAACTCAAACTTGGTGAGGAGACTTCTGATGCAAGAAACCAAGGCTTTTACGGTTACAGAAGTCAACAAATGATAGCGCCTGGGGGGTAGGAGTGATACTGGGGGCTATAGGGCCTGGGTTAACCTCTACATCACCAGAGGAACAGAGGAGGAAAAGAATAAGGATACGGCTAAAGGCTTTTAGAACAGGATGGGGTACCGTGTAAAGGAACAGTCCAGCAGGCATTAGCTGTGTAGCTGAGTGATCATAAGGTCCATTGAACAGCGCTAAGTAAGTCCGGGAGCAGATCGTAGGCTGCTAAAGCACAGGCGAGCAGGAGGCATGGCTATTGATTGCGCGTGCTAGCGGGCCAGGGCTAGCAGATGGATCTTCGTGGTCGTCGCAACGGGAAGCCTGTTGAAACCACATCAGACGATTACGTCGGCAGACCAGTCGTGATGGATCGATGGGGCTCCGTGTCAACACTAGGAGGTCCCGGCCGGTCGACAGAGAGGTAGATAGCCGGGAAATGGGCCTGGCTCGAGGTTAGCTCAAGTCTAACTGGGGCTAGCTTCGGACAGTGGTGATTAGCCAACATCAACAACAGCCACTCGGTTGCAGCTAGCTAGTTGCGATGATCCGGTGTTAAGGTCCAGTGATTCCGGCAGAAAATCCGAAATGCTCTGGCTCGATAGCGCGAAGTGCAGACTGTGCAGACTGGATGATATTTGTCCAGGCTAGAGCTGTCTGGTAGGTAGTGCAGGCCACGGATAATGGTGAAGACCACTAACGGTGGCTAATAGCAAGTAGTTAGTTAGCTTGCTAGTTTCAGCCAGAGGTTCTGGATAAAAATAAATAATAGAATCCGTTCCACCTTGGGTGAGGCGGGTTGCAGAAAAGTATATTTAGTCAACGGATGGAAAGTGAGATTGAGAAATATATACGAAAATATATACGAAAAAGACAAAAAACAACAAAAAACTGGCTATTTACATGAGGACACTATAGAAAACATGAACGCACTGCTACGCCATCTTGGCGTGTGAGGATAACGGCACTGAGCCTTTTTCTAAATTGTTTTATGCTAAGCTACACCACTGTTTCGCTAGCACAGACTGGAATATGTTCTGGGATACATCCGATAGCATTGAGGAGTTTACCACATCAGTCACCTGCTTCATTAATAAGTGACCGTAAAATATGATGGTGGACCGTACATACACAGTAACCGTACGTACATATCCCAACCAGAAGCCATGTATTACAGGCAACATCCGAGCTAAAGGCTAGAGCTGGCACTTTCAAGGAACGGGACACTAATCCGGATGCTTATAAGAAATCCTGCTACGACCTCCGACGAGATATCAGGTCGCAGTTGTAAATGAGAACTTGTTCTCAACTGGCCTACCTGGTTAAATAAAGGTTAAATAAAAGTAAAATAAAAAAACAGGCAACGCTTCAATACAGGACTAAGATCGAATCCTACTAAACCGGCTCTGACGCTTGTCGGATGTGGCAGGGCTTGCAAACTATCACGGATTACAAAGGGAAACCAAGCCACGAGCTGGCCAGTGACATGAGCCTATCAGACGAGCTAAATGCCTTCTATGCTCACTTCCATGAGTCTTTACCGCAGTAAAGTTCCATGCGACCGTTGAGTCACGGTAATCTCCTCTTATGCACTCTGGACATGAGTTGGTAGTACCCAACTCGCTAATCACCGTCAGGTCGCTAATGGCCTTGTACTCAGCGCTCTATTGTCCCTCTAACCACTCTGACATCAATGCAAATGCAATACAAATCACATCAAACACTTATCATCAAAACAGTATCATGCTTTTAAAACTCACGTCACTGTGATCGATCAATTTGAAGAAAGAAGTTCAACAACAGGTTGAAACTGAGTGGAAAACATGGTCGTTGTGGATGTTGTTTCAAAGCAAAATGGACAGCACTTTCTAAGGTGTTGATTAATTAAAAACACCCATACACCTATTAGAGTTTATGCATACGCATAGGCTATATATGAGACCAACGCCCCCCCCCCCCCCAATTTTTTTGTAAAATAATGATTGTGCCATTATACAATACATAGCATAATAGCCTACCGTGTATTATGCATGGCAAAAAATAAAAAAAAAGATGTCTATGGTACATAATTGGTCTAGCCTATACTCCAAAATCAAACAAATTCTAATAATTGCCTTTGAGTGTGGACTGTATTATTAAGCATACTGGAGGGACTGGTTACCTTATGCTACGCTTCAACTTTCTATTCATTAGTCTGGGAGAGAACGTATAGGCCTAGGCAATGCTGATGGTTCATTGATTGTGCAGGGCGACCTACAGAGTTAGCCTATATTTATAGTGAATTTGTATTTGATTTTTGAATAGCCTAGTAATATACAGTTGAAGTCGGAAGTTTACATACACTTAGGTTGGAGTCATTAAAACTCGTTTTTCAACCACTCCACACATTTCTTGTTAACAAACCACAGTTTTGGCAAGTCGGTTAGGACGTCTACTTTGTGCATGACACAATTAATTTTTACAACAATTGTTTACAGACAGATTATTTCACTTAATCACAATTCCACTGGGTCAGAAGTTTACATTCACTAAGTTGACTGTGCCTTTAAACAGCTTGGAAAATTCCAGAAAATGATGTCATGGCGTTAGAAGCTTCCGATAGGCTAATTGACATCATTTGAGTCAATTGGAGTTGTACCTGTGGGTGTATTTCAAGGCCTACCTTCAAACTCAGTGCCTCTTTGCTTGATATCATGGGAAAATCAAAAGAAGAAAATGGTAGACCTCCACAGGTCTGGTTCATCCTTGGGAGCAATTTCCAAATGCCTGAAGGTACCACGTTCATCTGTACAAACAATAGTACGCAAGTATAAACACCATGGGACCATGCAGCCGTCATACAACTCAGGAACGAGACGTGTTCTGTCTCCTAGACATTACATTTACATTTACGTCATTTAGCAGACGCTCTTATCCAGAGCGACTTACAAATAGGTGCATTCACCCTATAGCCAGTGGGATAACCACTTTACAATATCTTTTTTTTATTTTTTTTATTTTTATCTTTTTTTTTAGGGGGGTAGAAGGATTACTTTATCCTATCCCAGGTATTCCTTAAAGAGGTGGGGTTTCAAATGTCTCCGGAAGGTGGTGAGTGACTCCGCTGTCCTGGCGTTGTGAGGGAGCTTGTTCCACCATTGGAGTGCCAGAGCAGTGAACAGTTTTGACTGGGCTGAGCGGGAACTATGCTTCCGCAGAGGCAGGGGAGCCAGCAGGCCAGAGGTGGATGAACGCAATGCCCTCGTTTGGATGTAGGGACTGATCAGAGCCAGAAGGTACAGAGGTGCCGATCCCCTCACAGCTCCATAGGCAAGCACCATGGTCTTGTAACAGATGCGAGCTTCAACTGGAAGCCAGTGGAGTGTGCGGAGGAGCGGGGTGACGTGAGAGAACTTGGGAAGGTTGAACACCAGACGGGCTGCGGCATTCTGGATGAGTTGTAGGGGTTTAATGGCACAGGCAGGGAGCCCAGCCAACAGCGAGTTGCAGTAATCCAGACGGGAGATGACAAGTGCCTGGATTAGGACCTGTGCCGCTTCCTGTGTAAGGCAGGGTCGTACTCTCCGAATGTTGTAGAGCATGAACCTGCAGGATCGGGTCACCGCCTTGATGTTAGCGGAGAACGACAGGGTGTTGTCCAGGGTCACGCCAAGGCTCTTCGCACTCTGGGAGGAGGACACAAAGGAGTTGTCAACCGTGATGGCGAGATCATGGAACGGGCAGTCCTTCCCCGGGAGGAAGAGCAGCTCCGTCTTGCCAAGGTTCAGCTTGAGGTGGTGATCCGTCATCCATACTGATATGTCTGCCAGACATGCAGAGATGCGATTCGCCACCTGGTTATCAGAAGGGGGAAAGAAGAAGATTAGTTGTGTATCATCAGCGTAGCAATGATAGGAGAGGCCATGTGAGGATATGACAGAGCCAAGTGACTTGGTGTATAGGGAGAATAGGAGAGGGCCTAGAACTGAGCCCTGGGGGACACCAGTGGTGAGAGCACGTGGTGCGGAGATGAGACAGCTTCTCGCCACGCCACTTGGTAGGAGCGACCGGTCAGGTAGGACGCGATCCAGGAGTGAGCCGCGCCGGAGATGCCCAGCTCGGAGAGGGTGGAGAGGAGGATCTGATGGTTCACAGTATCAAAGGCAGCAGACAGGTCTAGAAGGACAAGAGCAGAGGAGAGAGAGTTAGCTTTAGCAGTGCGGAGAGCCTCCGTGACACAGAGAAGAGCAGTCTCAGTTGAATGACCAGTCCTGAAACCTGACTGGTTTGGATCAAGAACGTCATTCTGAGAGAGATAGCAAGAGAGTTGGCAAAAGACGGCACGCTCAATAGTTTTGGAAAGAAAAGAAAGAAGGGATACTGGTCTGTAGTTGTTGACATCAGTGGGATCGAGTGTTGGTTTTTTGAGAAGGGGTGCAACTCTCGCTCTCTTGAAGACGGAAGGGACATAGCCAGCGGTCAAGGATGAGTTGATCAGCGAGGTGAGGTAGGGGAGAAGGTCACCGGAGATGGTCTGGAGAAGAGAGGAGGGGATGGGGTCAAGCGGGCAGGTTGTTGGGCGGCCTGCAGTCACAAGTCGCAAGATTTTATCTGGAGAGAGAGGGGAGAAAGAAGTCAAAGCATAGGGTAGGGCAGTGTGAGCAGGACCAGCAGTGTCATTAGACTTAACAAACGAGGATCGGATGTCGTCAACCTTCTTTTCAAAGTGGTTGACAAAGTCATCCACAGAGAGAGGGGGGGATTCAGCAGGGAGGAGAATGTGGCAAAGAGCTTCCTAGGGTTAGAGGCAGATGCTTGGAATTTAGAGTGGTAGAAAGTGGCCTTAGCAGCAGAAACAGAAAAAGAAAATGTAGAGAGGAGGGAGTGAAAAGATGCCAGGTCGGCAGGGAGTTTAGTTTTCTTCCATTTCCGCTCCGCTGCCCGGAGCTCTGTTCTGTGAGCTCGCAATGAGTCATCAAGCCACGGAGCTGGAGGGGAGGACCGAGCCGGCCGGGAGGATAGGGGACACAGAGAGTCAAAGGATGCAGAAAGGGAGGAGAGGAGGGTTGAGGAGGCAGAATCAGGAGATTGGAGGGAGAAGGATTGAGCAGAGGGAAGAGATGATAGGATGGAAGAGGAGAGAGTAGTGGGAGAGAGAGAGCGAAGGTTGCGGCGGCGCATTACCATCTGTGTAGGGGCAGAGTGAGTAGTGATGGAGGAGAGCGAGAGAGAGAAAAGGATACAAAGTAGTGGTCGGAGACATGGAGGGGGAGTTGCAGTGAGATTAGTAGAAGAGCAGCATCTAGTAAAGATGAGGTCAAGCGTATTGCCTGCCTTGTGAGTAGGGGGGACGGTGAGAGGGTGAGGTCAAAAGAGGAGAGGAGTGGAAAGGAGGAGGCAGAGAGAAATGAGTCAAATGTAGACGTAGGGAGGTTGAAATCCCCCAAAACTGTGAGGGGTGAGCCATCCTCAGGAAAGGAACTTATCAAGGCGTCAAGCTCATTGATGAACTCTCCAAGGGAACCTGGAGGGCGATAGATGACAAGGATATTAAGCTTAAATGGGCTAGTGACTGTGACAGCATGGAATTCAAGTGAGGAGATAGACAGATGGGTTAGGGGAAAAATTGAGAATGTCCACTTGGGAGAGATGAGGATTCCTGTGCCACCACCCCTCTGACCAGATGCTCTCGGGGTATGCGAGAACACATGGTCAGACGAGGAGAGAGCAGTAGGAGTAGCAGTGTTTTCAGTGGTAATCCATGTTTCCGTCAGCGCCAGGAAGTCGAGGGACTGGAGGGTAGCATAGGCTGGGATGAAGTCAGCCTTGTTGGCAGCAGAACGGCAGTTCCAGAGGCTGCCTGAGACCTGGAACTCCAGGTGTGGGGTGCGTGCAGGGACCACCAGGTTAGAGAGGCAGCAGCCACGCGGTGTGAGGCGTTTGTGTAGCCTGTGCGGAGAGGAGAGAACAGGGATAGGCAGAGGCATAGTTGACAGGCTGTAGCAAATGGCTACAATAATGCAGAGGAGATCGGAATGAAATGAACTAAACATCTGGGAAAGGAGAGAGTAAAAACCAAAACTCCCAAATATAACTCTCCCAACTTCACCTCAGAAACTATAATTGTTTCACTGAACCACCCGAATAAAACTTTCCCAACTTCCACTTTAGAAATTAGAATTGTTGTGAACTACAGCGGTTCAATGTTTCAAGGAATAGACTCAACTTACTTTATTCAGCTAGCTAACTATGACGCTATAGCTAACTAGCATGCTAGCATCCAATAACACACAGTTTAGCACCAATACTTGGTTACAACAAACTACCAATAGTGTGTTAACACACTAAACAGATAATTTGTGTCCGTGTCTAGTTCCTTTCATAACGCAGCAATAATTAAACGTTGGCTAGCTAGCACAAATATATTGTATTTAGCTGCTACAGTACGTACTTTGGAGCGAAAAGTGCAAATCAATCACAGAACAACAACAAAGGACCTTGTGAAGATGCTGGAGGAAACAGGTACAAAAGTATCTATATCCACAGTAAAACGAGTCCTATATCGACATAACCTGAAAGGCCGCTCAGCAAGGAAGAAGCCACTGCTCCAAAACAGCCATAAAAAAGCCAGGCTATGGTTTGCAACTGCACATGGAGACAAAGATCATTGTTTTTGGAGGAATGTCCTCTGGTCTGATGAAACAAAAATAGAACTGTTTGGCCATAATGACCATAGTTATGTTTGGAGGAAAAAGGGGGTTATTGCAAGCCGAAGAACACCATCCCAACCGTGAAGCACAGGGGTGGCAGCTTCATGCTGTGGGGGTGCTTTGCTGCAGGAGGGACTGGTGCATTTCACAAAATAGATGGCATCATGAGGAAGGAAAATTATGTGGATATATTGAAGCAACATCTCAAGACATCAGTCAGGAAGTTAAAGCTTGGTCGCAAATGGGTCTTCCAAATGGACAATGACCCCAAGCATGCTTCCAAAGTTGTGGCAAAATGGCTTAAGGACAACAAAGTCAAGGTATTGGAGTGGCCATCACAAAGCCCTGACTTCAATCCTATAGAAAATGTGTGTGCAGAACTGAAAACGCATGTGCGAGCAAGGAGGCCTACAAACCTGACTCAGTTACACCAGCTCTGTCAGGAGGAATGGGCCAAAATTCACCAAACTTATTGTAGGAAGCTTGTGGAAGGCTACCCGAAACGTTTGACCCAAGTTCACAATTTAAAGGCAATGCTACCAAAGACTAATTGAGTGTATGTAAACTTCTGACCCACTGGGAATGTGATGAAATAAATAAAAGCTGAAATAAATCATTCTCTCTACTATTATTCTGACATTTCACATTCTTAAAATGAAGTGGTGATCCTAACTGACCTAAGACAGGGAATGTTTACTAGGATTAAATGTCAGGAATTGTGAAAAACTGAGTTTAAATGTATTTGTCCAAGGTGTATGTAAACTTCCGACTTCAACTGTATATTTTCATAATTAATAGGCTGACACATTACCTTTAAATCAAATTTGTATTTGTCACAGGCGCCGAATACAACAGGTGTAGACCTTACAGTTTACTTACTTGTGTCACAATCGTTATATGAACCGGACCAAGGCGCTGCGTGATAGGCGTACATCTTTTAATGAGTACTTAATAACAAAACAACAAAACGATATGTGAAGTCCTAAGGTTAACAAAACACAAACCTCTCCGGAACAAGATCCCACAAATAACTGTGCCAAACAGGCTGCCTAAGTATTGTTCCCAATCAGAGACAACGAGAATCAGCTGCCTCTGATTGGGAACCACCCTGGCCAACATAGAAATACACAAACTAGACCATGAACATACAACATACTAGAACAGAAACCTGGAAAACCAAACATAGAAACTAACACCCTGGCTCAACATTAAAGAGTCCCCAGAGCCAGGGCGTGACAGTACCCCCCCCCAAAGGCGCGGACTGCGACCACGCCAACTAAACCCAACATGGGAGGGGCCGGGTGGGCATTCCGCCTCGGAGGCGGATCCGGCTCCGGGCGTGACCACCACTCTCTCGCTACCCCCCTGTAGCGCCCCTGGTCTAGTCTGGCCCCGCTGGCCAGAGCTGGACTGGACACCGGTGGAGCGGATTGCTCAGGCTCCGGTGTGGAGCAGCTGACCGGTACCTGACCAGGCACCGGTGGAACAGGAACGGGCTGTGCCGGACTGACGACGCGCACCACTGGCTTGGTGTGGGGAGCAGGAACAGGCCGGACCGGGCTGGCGACGCGCACCACTGGCTTGGTGCGGGGAGCAGGAACGGGCCGGACCGGGCTGACGACGCGCACCACTGACTTGGTGCGGGGAGCAGGCACGGGCCGGACCGGGCTGACGACGCGCACCACTGGCTTGGTGCGGGGAGCAGGAACAGGCCGGACCGGGCTGACGACGCGCACCACTGGCTTGGTGCGGGGAGCAGGTAAAGGCCGGGCCGGGCTGGCGACGCGCACCACAGGCTTGGTGCGGGGAGCAGGAACAGGCCGGACCGGGCTGACGACGCGCACCACAGGCTTGGTGCGAGGGGCAGGAACAGGCCGGGCCGGGCTGGCGACGCGCAACACAGGCTTGGTGCGAGGGGCAGGAACAGGCCGGGCCGGGCTGGCGACGCGCACCACAGGCTTGGTGCGAGGGACAGGAACAGGCCGGACCGTACTGGGAACACACACCACTGGCCTTGTGCGGGGATCAGGAACGGGCCGGGCCGGACTGATAACACACCCCAGTACCTCTCGCCGTGCCTCTACACTCTCCTTCCCCCTCATGACCAATGGCTCCCGTAACCTGGTGGCCTCCTCTCCTAGTCCACAAACTCGCCCTGTAGCTGCCTCCAGCAGCCCCGTCGTCCATGCCGTGTGCCCCCCCAAAAAATGTCTTGGGGTTGCCTCTCGCCTCTCCGACGACGGCCCGGTTGGCGCCGCTTCTCCTCTCCTGCCTGGGCATCCTCCCTCATCGCCCTCCGGTAGCGGACGGCCTCCTCCTCGGTGATCTTCCCCCAACCGAGGAGGACATCCACTAGCGTTACCTCCGGCGTTTGCTCCTGGACACGCTGCTCGGTCCTTATTTGGTGGGATCTTCTGTCACGATCGTTATATGAAGCGGACCAAGGCGCAGCGTGATAGGCGTACATCTTTTAATGAGTACTTATTAACAATAACAAAACAACAAAACGATACGTGAAGTCCTAAGTTTAACTAAATACAAACCTCTCCGGAACAAGATCCCGCAAATAACTGTGCCAAACAGGCTGCCTAAGTATGGTTCCCAATCAGAGACAACGAGAATCAGCTGCCTCTGATTGGGAACCACCCTGGCCAACATAGAAATACACAAACTAGACCATGAACATACAACATACTAGAACAGAAACCTGGAAAACTAAACATAGAAACTAACACCCTGGCTCAACATTAAAGAGTCCCCAGAGCCAGGGCGTGACAACTTGCCCTTAACCAACAATGCAGTTTTAAGAAAGAATACCAAAATAAATCACACAAAAATACAATATAAAATAATACAAAATAAAAGTAACAAGTAATTAAAGAGCAGCAGGAAAAATAACAATAGTGAGGCTATATACAGGGGGTACTGGTACCGAGTCAATGTGCGGGGGCACCGGTTAGCTACAGAATATCTCACCACTGTGTGTTTCCATCACCTCCTCTCTCTCCTTCATTCCTTTCTCGAGCACGTAGGGAGAGGAGAGAGGGGCAGTCAACAGTTTAATGAAATATGTTTAATTGTGAAAACATGTTTCTATCCATGTTCCCAAACAGATTTCACTTTGTTTCCCAAATTAAGCAGTGAGTAGCTGCAGGAACAGGGTTGGAGAGCCCGTGGCATTCAGAGTTTGGTCGGAATATCACCTGCCTTGCAGCGAGAGGCTGCATGCTCCTTAAACAGTGGCAGCTTCATTAAATAGTACCCGCAAAACACCAGTCTTAACGTCAACAATGAAGAGGCGACTCCGGGATGCTGACCTTCTAGGCAGAGTCGCAAAGAAAAAGCCATATCTCAGACTGCCCATCTTAATCTTTTATTTTTATTGGCCAGTCTGAGATATGGCATTTTCTTTCCAACTCTGCCTAGAAGGTCACCATCCCGGAGTCGCCTCTTCACTGTTGACGTTGATACTGGTGTTTTGTGGGTACTATTTAATGAAGCTGCCAGTTGAGGACCTTTGAGGCACCTGTTTCTCAAACTAGACACGCTAATGTATTTGTCAAGAATTGACTGACGAGTTTCAGAAAAAAATTATTTGTTTCTGGCCATTTTGAGCCTGTAATCGAACCCACAATTGCTGATGCTCCAAATACTCAACTAGTATCAAGAAGGCCAGTTTTTTTGCTTCTATAATCAGCGCAAGGGTTTTCAAATGATCAATTAGCCTTTTAAAATGATAAACTTGGATTAGCAAACACAACGCGTGCCATTGGAACACAGGACTGATGGTTGCTGATAATGGCCTCTGTACGCCTATGTAGATATTCCATTAAAAACCAGCCATTTCCAGCTACAATAGCCATTTACAACATTAACCATGACTACACTGTATTTCTGATCAATTTGATGTTATTTTAATGGACAAAAAAATTGCTTTTCTTTCGAAAACAAGGACATTTCTAAGTGACCCCAAACTTTTGAACGATAGTGTATATGAGATAACAATGTCGGAAGGATTTCCAAAGAATGAGCTTGAAAATAGAATAACGTCCGTGCCCTTTGACAGGCAATAATTTAAATTCGGATAGTGCATATTGCTTTTGGCATCTAATGCACACACAATACGTTTTGTGCCTCACCCCTTTGTGCCTCACCCCTTTCAAATTTAATGTGAAAGAATTAGACTGACTTTCATGTAGTAAACTAGCAGTAGAATGCAGCAAATTCCAAGTCTTGTTGAGTGAGAGAAATTACAATATGAAAATGCGAGCCTTGTGATGACATTTGATATAGATACAGTCCTTCTTCTTCTTCTCACAGTCTGGCTCCCAGTCATTATTTTACCGCCTGGATTCTTGATGAAATAAAGCTGATCTTATTGAGACACACTTTTTTTTTTTTTTTTTACAAATACCTGTAGATCTATGTGGCTATAAATACCAGTAAATCTATTTGGCCATTGTCAGACTGTTTTCTATATGAATTGTCAGCCTCGGCAGGCATAATGTTAGTCAATCCCTCACTGTCAGGATACACAACTTGTTGACCCATCACAGAAAAACCAACAATTACCCCCCAGCCCCCAAAATAACAACTAAACCCATAAATTCATCATAGAAGACAATGAAAGCTCACACACAACAAAAGTTTTTTCCTCCTCAATTCCAATTGCTGTAGTGGTGGAGGAAGATTTTTGTTTTGGAATGGTGGAGGAGCTCTGGCTAGCATTTGATGTCGGGGACACTGGCACCCCCCCAGAGGTTGGCCCCCCCAGATAGCATATGAACACGTCATAAACCATGAAAAAAATATTTAGAATGACAGGAAATCAGCTCTAAAACACTAACATTTTCTCTCAGTCTCATGGCAAAATGTGTAAAATAGCAGGAAATTAGCTCTAAAACAGCAACATTTTTTCTCTCTCATGGCAAAACGTGTGAAATAGCAGGAAATTAGATCTAAAACAGCAAAAAAAAATACTTCCCTCCCTTGCTCTGACCTTGTGGGGGGCCCTGCGAAACTGCACTACGTCACTGGTCTGGGAGTGTTCATGTGTTTATGTGCATGTGTGCGTGTGTGTGAGCAAATAAGTCTGGGGTTTCAGCATTAGGGGATCAGAGCCACTGCAGCGCTCCCCTGCTCTCCCTTTGATCCCTATCCCCAGGCCTGCTTGCCTGTCTGCGCTGTGCACGCTAACTCAGGCCTCGTTAGTGATTCCTGACAACTGTCTGCCTGAGATAAGGGGAGGGGTCTCTCTCTCTCTCTCTCTCTCTCTCTCTCTCTCTCTCTCTCTCTCTCTCTCCCCTCACCACACCACACCACTATTATTAGCACATTAGCACAACAGCCACTTTTTCAAAACGGGGAGGAATTATATTGAAGAAACCTGCACAGGGTTTTCCAAAAAAAGAAACTATACCAGGGGAGAGAAAAAAATTGTTTTTGGCTCCCTCTCTCTCTCTCTCTCTCGCACTCCTTCTCCCTTTCAAGACACCGTGCTCCTGAATGTCAATGAAAAAGAGAGGAAGAGAGACTTGTGCCTTAGTCTCCTACGTTAAAGAAAACTTGAGGGTATTACGCTTCACTGGGCACCGTGTCAGCTGGCAAGCTCTGGTGTCAACAAATCAACAACGCCTTTCCTTCAATGCATAAGCTATGGGTACAGATCGGTGCTCTTATTTGTGCCATCATCCCTGTGCATCTTCCTCGTGACTCGTTGGGCCTCAGCCTTTGGTGGAAGGTGGAACTGTCCAGTCAAAGTTCAGCATCCGGTCAAAGATCAAAGGTCAAAAGGTTGGAAGGTCATTGAGTCTGGACTATAGGGAGGCGCTGGCCACTGATGTGAACCTGCACCAGACACCCAGGGGTGAAAGGTCAGCAGGGTGCATGTGCTTCCTGTTGGTCACGCTTACAGGTGGGTAAGCCATGATTGATTAGCCTGGATAGTGAGTGTTCAGTCCGGTTTAACCAGGCTTGATACCCCTTAGCCTAGCAAAAGGTGTGACTGTTACCTCGGTCAATCAGACCGTGTTTGGTGCTGGTCAAATGTTACTGTACCATAGGCTGATTCTCGCCATTGACGAACGGCCATTCCGTTGCAGCTCTTTACAAAATGCATACAAAACATTAGACTCTGAAAATAAACAATTTTTTAAATGATTCTCTCTCTCACTCTTTCTCTCTCCCTCTCTCTCTCTTTCTCTCTATGCACTGGAGTCCCCAGCTGACTTGTGCTAACAGCAGCCCTCTCCCACTCGGTCTCCAGCTGAGAGCCATTTTTATTTACATGTAATTATGGGCTATCAGCAAACCCAAACGTAAACCCAAACGGAATCTGTGGGGACATTTCTATTTTTAGCTGCGAGTTCTGCAAAAAATCTGCGGAAAGCTTTTTTTTGCCTGTAGTGTAGTAACATTATTCAATAACATTGGGAACATGGTTTTATTTAAATAAATGCTTAATTATGTGTATTAGATGACAATGAACCTACGGTTATCCTTCTACTAAAGCTCAGTCAAAAATAACCTCTACACAGACTCAACCTTTATATGATAAATAAATAAATAAATAAATAAAGCGCCATCACAAAGTGCAAAGTCATAAATACAAATAATACATTGATGAATACATCTATAAATACATAAACACCAAATAAATTGTATTAACAATTCTGTCTCTTTGTTCTTTGTTTATTCATTAACTAAGTAGCATCTGATAATAGAAAAGTCTCTCTACATCCACTGAGGTAGTGGGGAGGCACAGATGTATCGTTGCAATGTGCGCTAAGGCTGGCATCCTGTCCTGCCTAGCTGCCCACCAGCCCACTGCACTCACTTCCATAGCGTCTGCCTTGTCGATGCCTATGTATCTGTTCCACTCCTCTGTAGACACCTGGCTCAGAGCAGGGATGGCATGGACAAAGTCCTTAATGTCCTTTCTTGCGTCTACCACCTGGGCTGGATCTAGAACAGTTAGTGACTTGAACAGGTGAAGGCAGGGGTGCTTCTCCAGCACAGTCTGCAGCTTGATTGAGCATGCTGCCATGGCAGACTGGAACAACTCAGTGCAGGAGAGCCTGCCTTTCTCTGGAAGCTGCCCCAGCAGCTCAGTTGTATGAGGACGCCAGTCGTCAGCCCCAGCTACTCTGCCATACTCAAACTGCATTTGCAGGTCCTCCAGCTTGCTGGCGATGTTTTGGGCTGTTGGCACAGAGGTCTCCTCCAGCTTTGTCAGGTTAGCCACTATCTCCTCACTATGCTCCACAATGAACAATGCCTGGGCCTTCACAAAGGCACACTACGACATTTCCGGTAAGGTCGTAGTGAAGTCGGTGAGCACATCCATGTACTCTGCCAGGTACTCCACAGCATGTATCCAGGAGCCCCACCTGGTCTGCACAGCTTAAACAGGCATCACAGGAGAATGGCCATTTTCCAGCATGAATGATCTCAGCTCCAGACAACGCTGGGGTGCATGACAGAACACCTTCTTCGCCAGAGCACACAGCCTGTAAACGTCCTCAAACACCTCTGGAAAAATCTCCAGTGCCAGGCTCAGGAGATGCGCAAAGCAGGTGACGTGTCCGGAGTTGGGGAAGAGGACCTTCAAGATGCTGGTGAATGCCTTCTTCATGTAGCTAGCTGAGTCGTTTACAAAAGCCCACACATTGTTAAAGTCAACCCCATTGTTGTTGAGACAGGAAATGACAGCTTGGGACACAGTGGTAAAGTTGACTTTATCCAAGAAAGCAAGGTCTGCTACAACAGGTCGATCACCCACTGGCTGGAGTAGGATGGCGAGTGCACATCTTTTAAAGGAATCGGTCGTCTCATCAAGGATGACATAAATGTCCTTTCCCTCTACAGCATCTTTGATGTCCTGCTCATATTGTGGATAGATCTTTGGCAGGTACTCTGTACGCAGATGGGATGGCACTGGGATAGACCCTCCCTGCTTGCAGTGTTTCTTCAGAAATGTGGAGAACTTGGGCCCCTCCTCAAGAGGTATATCTGGTTTGATTAATTTAAGTCCAAGATGAACTCCTTTCTCTCAGCTGTGGAGGAAGGGGTCTTTGTCAGACAGGAGGCCAGGGTCTGTGTTCTTGCTTGGACTGAAACAAACATAGAAAATAAAGAACAATGGTTAAATTTGGCAAATGAAGAATTCTCAGGTTGAGTTCAATAGCAGGCCTACAGTGGATCTCAAGCTTTGACGCTAAGCACACTCTCTCCTGAAGCGATACACACACACACACACACAGCCCATAAACCTGACACAGAGGCCTGGAACACACAGACACAGAGACACAGCCCATAAACAGCCCATAGTACGTCTCACACGCAAATACATTTTCAAATAATGATAGTTAACAAAACAAAAGTCCCAAACAAATATGTTTGTGACTTGCTGCTTTTGTCATTCCTAACTTGTCACTTTTTTTGATAGCTCCACCATGTCACTTTGCCTAACTTGTTAGCTAGCTAACATTACCTCAGCTAAGTTAGCTAGCTACCCTAAATGGCGTGATGGAGCTGGAGAGACAACATGGGAAGCGTGCCAGGCTAACGTTAGCTAGCTAGCTAACTTGCCACTATGTAGATACAGACTTGATGTAATTGTCAAGAACAGATATTAGCTAACTGGAACAAACCTGTAGCTAGCTAAAGCATCAGAATGTTTACCTGGTCCACTAGCCCTCCTATTCTTGTGTCGGCGTGACCTCAGGTGCTCCACCGCAGTTTGACGCCCTATGTAGTCGATTGAATGCTGACAGACTTTGCAGAAAAGTACTCCTCCATCCTCGTACAGTTCAGCTGGAAACTCCCTGGCTGTTATTCTGGTTGCCAGGTGTTTACTCCTCAGCTCCTCTGCTGTAAATCTGGGCATTTTTTGTTAGATACTTCTCTCCTCAGACAGCTGTCATTAATTCACGGAGCTGTCTGCACCCTGCACCTCTCACTCACACAGGCCAGGGGAGGGGCTATGGTGGGGAGAGAGGGCTACACCTCTGGCTTCCCTTTTCGGTGATTGAAATACATCAATGAAAACAGAGAAAAACATTTAATTCAACAACAAGTCAATTTGATTTAACTTTGCTATCAGCTGGCAGCTTATTTTTAGCTTTAGAATCCGATGCATTCTGCGTGTGCGGATTCCGTGCGGGTCTAGCTATGAGGTGCACTGTCAAGAACAATTTGACCTGACATTCTTCACTGGGCCAACTCCCTGCAGTTTTCAGTAAACAACACTCCCCCTCCTTTCCCCTTCCTCCCTCACCTCAGTGATCTCCCACTTCCCACCATCCCCCTTAGCAAGCGGCGGTAGCGGCACCGGCTCTCGCGAGCTGGTCAAAAAATAAAAACATTCTGGCTAAATCATTAAAGGCTGCCGTTTAATTTGGCAGAGGCGGTGGACCGGCTTTTGTCAGTCAGGCATGCTTATTTCCATTCTAGTGATACCTGCATTACAGACCATTGTCATTTTGTGTCCATACTGTATGTCTGTCTCAGTGTGTATTAGGAAGTGTGTGTGTGTGTCACAGATCGTTGAGGGGTTAAAGGAAACAGATGGCCAGTGTTTCCCATTGCTTAATGTGTTGTAGTGAAACGACAGCTTGTTTGGTTGCGCGCTAATCGCTGTCATCTGGGCCTGATTTATCCCTGCCCAGTTCCTGTCACTGTCAATCAAACGCCTAATTTGAATTAATTAAAGACTTTCAACGGAGCCCCCTTCCTCCCTCCCTTTCTCTCTCTATCTCTTTCTCCTCTCTTTCCTCCTCTCTCCTTTTACTGAACTGCTGAGCTTTTTCAGTCTCACCATTGGTTCCACCAGCCAGCCGCAGCCTCAGATCCAACTTTTCATACGGAGCTGAAAAGGTCATATTTATTCAATACGCAAATATACTTTCACCTGGTGACTGTAACTGATTCACCTAAATATTGAATAGTAGCTGCTTCATTTAGATTACAACTGAATACAGCAATAACATAATATAAGGTCACCATTATCTGTGTCCCGAGTTGGCAAGTGATTACATCAGATATGCCGAAATTATATATTTTTTCTTTAGCAGCATTGCTAGATGAATACATTGGTTTTTCATTTGGGGTTGATTTGTTTGAGGACAACCCTGGCTTCATAACATTTAAATATATATTTTTTCATAGATGAGGGAGTTGGGATTTTCAGGATTATTGCTTTTGACAATGAACTCATCTGCTTGCCATAGAATGGCATAAACTGATCTCGTAATTAATGATGATTGCATCAGATATTCACAATTCAATACCGCCATGCTTCTCAATTAGTTGTTTTCATCTCCGTTTCATCTATTTGCACCGGTCGCTGAGTTGACTTACAGTGGGGGAAAAAAGTATTTAGTCAGCCACCAATTGTGCAAGTTCTCCCACTTAAAAAGATGAGAGAGGCCTGTAATTTTCATCATAGGTACACGTCAACTATGACAGACAAAATGAGAAAAAAAATCCAGAAAATCACATTGTAGGATTTTTTATGAATTTATTTGCAAATTATGGTGGAAAATAAGTATTTGGTCAATAACAAAAGTTTCTCAATACTTTGTTATATACCCTTTGTTGGCAATGACACAGGTCAAACGTTTTCTGTAAGTCTTCACAAGGTTTTCACACACTGTTGCTGGTATTTTGGCCCATTCCTCCATGCAGATCTCCTCTACAGCAGTGATGTTTTGGGGCTGTTACTGGGCAACAAGGACTTTCAACTTCCTCCAAAGATTTTCTATGGGGTTGAGATCTGGAGACCGGCTAGGCCACTCCAGGACCTTGAAATGCTTCTTACGAAGCCACTCCTTCGTTGCCCGGGCGGTGTGTTTGGGATCATTGTCATGCTGAAAGACCCAGCCACGTTTCATCTTCAATGCCCTTGCTGATAGAAGGAGGTTTTCACTCAAAATCTCACGATACATGGCCCCATTCATTCTTTCCTTTACAGGGATCAGTCGTCCTGGTCCCTTTGCAGAAAAACAGCCCCAAAGCATGATGTTTCCACCCCCATGCTTCACAGTAGGTATGGTGTTCTTTGGATGCAACTCAGCATTCTTTGTCCTCCAAACACGACGAGTTGAGTTTTTACCAAATTGTTCTATTTTGGTTTCATCTGACCATATGACTTTCATCTGACCATCCTCTTCTGGATCATCCAAATGCACTCTAGCAAACTTCAGACGGGCCTGGACATGTACTGGCTTAAGCAGGGGGACACGTCTGGCACTGCAGGATTTGAGTCCCTGGCGGCGTAGTGTGTTACTGATGGTAGGCTTTGTTACTTTGGTCCCAGCTCTCTGCAGGTCATTCACTAGGTCCCCCCGTGTGGTTCTGGGATTTTTGCTCACCGTTCTTGTGATCATTTTGACTCCCACGGGGTGAGATCTTGCGTGGAGCCCCAGATCGAGGGGAGATTATCAGTGGTCTTGTATGTCTTCCATTTCCTAATAATTGCTCCCACAGTTGATTTCTTCAAACCAAGCTGCTTACCTATTGCAGATTCAGTCTTCCCAGCCTGGTGCAGGCCTACAATTTTGTTTCTGGTGTCCTTTGACAGCTCTTTGGTCTTGACCATAGTGGAGTTTGGAGTGTGACTGTTTGAGGTTGTGGACAGGTGTCTTTTATACTGATAACAAGTTCAAACAGGTGCCATTAATACAGGTAACGAGTGGAGGACAGAGGAGCCTCTTAAAGAAGAAGTTACAGGTCTGTGAGAGCCAGAAATCTTGCTTGTTTGTAGGTGACCAAATACTTATTTTCCACCATAATTTGCAAATAAATTCATAAAAAATCTTACAATGTGATTTTCTGGATTTTTTTCCCTCAATTTGTCTGTCATAGTTGACGTGTACCTATGATGAAAATTACAGGCCTCTCTCATCTTTTCAAGTGGGAGAACTTGCACAATTGGTGGCTGACTAAATACTTTTTTCCCCCACTGTACATATAGGCGACATACTCTACATATATGGTAAATTAATAAGATATCAACCTACATTGAAAAGCCTTCATCAAAGAACTCAGTATCAGCGATGTAATTCTGTGGCCATACAAATAACCTGATAACATTTGGAGGGCTCAACCTTTGTTCAACCTTCAACCAACATACACTATATATACAAAAGTATGTGGACACCCCTTAAAATTAGTGGATTCGGCTAATTCAGCCAAATCCATTGCTGACAGGTGTATAAATCGAGCACACAGCCATGCAATCTCTATAGACAAACAAGGCCTTACTGAAGAGCTCAGTGACTTTCAACGTGGCACCGTCATAGGATGGCACCTTTCCAACAAGTCAGGTCATTTTTCTTGGTGTGGGCTAGGGCCTTTAGTTCCAGTGAAGGGAAATACAGCATACAATGACATTCTAGATGATTCTGTGCTTCCAACTTTGTGGCAACAGTTTGGGGAAGGCCCTTTCCTGTTTCAGCATGACAATGCCCCGTGCACAAAGCAAGGTCCATACAGAAATGGTTTGTCGAGATCGGTGTGGAAGAACTTGACTGGCATGCACAGAGCCCTGACCTCAACCCCATCGAACATCTTTGGGATGAATTGGAACGCTGACTGCGAGCCAGGCGTAATCGCCCAACATCAGTGCCTGACCTCACTAATGCTCTTATGGCTGAATGGAAGCAAGTCCCCGCAGCAATGTTCCAACATCTAGTGGAAAGCCTTCCCAGAAGAGTGGAGGCTGTTATAGCAGCAAAGGTGGGACCAACTCCGTATTAATACTCATGATTTTGGAATGAAATGTTCGACAAGCAGGTGTCCACATACTTCTGGTCATGTAGTGTATCAACCTACATTGAAAAGGATACAACTTACACTGATAAGCCTTCAACAAATAACTCGTACCCCCATAAGCTGGTATCAGGGTTGGAGATCTGGTGGCGAGTGGGAGATGTCATTCTGTAGACTTGAGATAACTTGGTGATATTTGGAGTTCTCCATCTCTGTTCAATCTACAATGTACATAATATCAACTTATATTGAAAAGCCTGGACAAAGACATCAGCGTTGGAGATCCAGTGGCGAGTAAGAGATCCAATTATTTGGCGTTCAGATAACCTTATGACATTTGGAGGGCTCAATTGTTCCCAAAGGAAATCGCAGAATGACGCAAAGTACTGTATCCACTCTTCAAAGACAAAATACTAAAAAGGAGATGTGTACCTCTTGTAGTTGACAAGCTATACAAAGTGTTCCGAGACACCAAGACCACTCCATGGCTATTCTAAATCAAATGGAACATCCAACACTATTAATGATAGGGATTGTAATTTAAAAAAAGGAAATAATAAAATACAACAATTAATAAAGAAACTATAAATACACTATACTATTCAAGTTAGGGAATGTTGTATAATAATTAGTATTCTATTTTTTATGTGTAGTATTTATAAATAATTTAGATAAAAGATACGACAATTCATTAAATAATAAATCCCCAAATACAAGGACCTGGAACACAAAAGTACCTAAAGCCCGAAATCGGCAGGAATAAAAACAAGACAAATAGGCAACATAAAAGGCACATTATGTGGGTATGTATGGGTGTATATGTGAGGAGAGTGCAGGTGTGTTGGAAGATGGGGTGCCTATGTGTTTTGTGTGTATACAGTGGGGAAAAAAAGTATTTAGTCAGCCACCAATTGTGCAAGTTCTCCCACTTAAAAAGATGAGAGAGGCCTGTAATTTTCATCATAGGTACACGTCAACTATGACAGAAAAATTGAGAAAAAAAAATCCAGATAATCACATTGTATGATTTTTTATGAATTTATTTGCAAATTATGGTGGAAAATAAGTATTTGGTCACCTACAAACAAGCAAGATTTCTGGCTCTCACAGACCTGTAACTTCTTCTTTAAGAGGCTCCTCTGTCCTCCACTCGTTACCTGTATTAATGGCACCTGTTTGAACTTGTTATCAGTATAAAAGACACCTGTCCACAACCTCAAACAGTCACACTCCAAACTCCACTATGGCCAAGACCAAAGAGCTGTCAAAGGACACCAGAAACAAAATTGTAGACCTGCACCAGGCTGGGAAGACTGAATCTGCAATAGGTAAGCAGCTTGGTTTGAAGAAATCAACTGTGGGAGCAATTATTAGGAAATGGAAGACATACAAGACCACTGATAATCTCCCTCGATCTGGGGCTCCACGCAAGATCTCACCCCGTGGGGTCAAAATGATCACAAGAACGGTGAGCAAAAATCCCAGAACCACACGGGGGGACCTAGTGAATGACCTGCAGAGAGCTGGGACCAAAGTAACAAAGCCTACCATCAGTAACACACTACGCCGCCAGGGACTCAAATCCTGCAGTGCAGACGTATCCCCTGCTTAAGCCAGTACATGTCCAGGCCCGTCTGAAGTTTGCTAGAGTGCATTTGGATGATCCAGAAGAGGATTGGGGGAATGTCATATGGTCAGATGAAACCAAAATATAACTTTTTGGTAAAAACTCAACTTGTCGTGTTTGGAGGACAAAGAATGCTGAGTTGCATCCAAAGAACACCATACCTACTGAGAAGCATGGGGGTGGAAACATCATGCTTTGGGGCTGTTTTTCTGCAAAGGGACCAGGACGACTGATCCGTGTAAAGGAAAGAATGAATGGGGCCATGTATCGTGAGATTTTGAGTGAAAACCTCCTTCCATCAGCAAGGGTATTGAAGATGAAACGTGGCTGGGTCTTTCAGCATGACAATGATCCCAAACACACCGCCCGGGCAACGAAGGAGTGGCTTCGTAAGAAGCATTTCAAGGTCCTGGAGTGGCCTAGCCAGTCTCCAGATCTCAACCCCATAGAAAATCTTTGGAGGGAGTTGAAAGTCCGTGTTGCCCAGCGACAGCCCCAAAACATCACTGCTCTAGAGGAGATCTGCATGGAGGAATGGGCCAAAATACCAGCAACAGTGTGTGAAAACCTTGGGAAGACTTACAGAAAACGTTTGACCTGTGTCATTGCCAACAAAGGGTATATAACAAAGTATTGAGAAACTTTTGTTATTGACCAAATACTTATTTTCCACCATCATTTGCAAATAAATTAATTAAAAATCCTACAATGTGATTTTCTGGATTATTTTTTCTCATTTTGTCTGTCATAGTTGACGTGTACCTATGATGAAAATTACAGGCCTCTCTCATCTTTTTAAGTGGGAGAACTTGCACAATTGGTGGCTGACTAAATACTTTTTTTCCCCACTGTATAAAAGTGTCATGAGTTAAGTGAGTGAGTAAGGAAAATGTTTTTTGCGAGTAGGAGTTGTGACAGAGCGAGACTTTTGCGCAGATATGGGATATACATTTCAAAATAAAAATATGATGGAACGTTGCCAACCCTATATCCTAGACACCCACCTGAGTGACCCACCCACTAAGGAGAAGTCCTTATCTGTTTTATAGGCCTACTGCAAGTAGCCTACGCAGACATGACAGAAAGGTGAACGCGGTCAGAGACACACTAAAGCAGCACCACCTCCTCAAGAGTCTGAGCCTGCCTGGCAGGGTAGGTCCAAAAGCCAAAGCCCCCGGATGGGTGAGCATAATATACAAGGATTTTCTCAAAGCTGCAAATGAGAACCTTGACGACCTCGTACCTAGCCGATGGGAATTCCGGTGGAGTAGCCCCAGCCAGGTAGTGGCAGTGCTGGCAACACAGGCTGCAGTAACATATGGGGAGGGAGTCACACTCAGAGAGGGGGCATATTATTGTGGCCTTGGCGGCACAGAATAATCAAACAGTCTGACTGCTCAGAGGTGCTTCGGAAGATGGGTCTCAACGAGGGACCAGCGTGTGTGTGTGTTGAGGGGAAGGGGGCTATTCGAGCTCCATCAGTTAGGACTAGATATTGGTCAGTCAAATCTTCCATTATTGCTCAATTTGGCAATTTGGCATGCCTTCTTAAACAGCCAAACTGTATATGCATTCACACATCAATTCTTCTCTTGAGTTGGGCTTGGGGATGGAACAACTGTTGAACATTTGAACTTGTGGTTGTGTGTGTGTGTGTGTGTGTGTGTGTGTGGGGGGGGTGTAGGTCGATTTATGGGTGAAAGGGGAGAGAGGGGCAGAAGTGTTTGTTTTGGAGGGGTGGGTTCGAGTGAGTGTATGCATCCCACATTGTTGACAATGTATAATTCCTACTGCCAGCCAAAATGTATAATTCCTACTGCCAGCCCTTGTTATAGGTAACAATCCTTCGTAGAAGTGCTTATTTGTCAATTGTGGGAATAAATTAAGATATGCAATATTCTAAATATATATTTTAAATAACTAGATGCAATACAACCGAAGCGAAGGAGTTCAAAATTATGTTGGCTGTGGATCTGGTTCTGTACCGTAGGTGGCACCATGTGCTCTTTTGAAAGGATGGGCCGCTATCTCTTAAAAGCCCTAGGATCCATGTGTACAGGGATGGTCAGCCAGTCACTGTGACGACAACCCAACTTGGGATGAGGGAAGGTTTTAGCAGGTGGAATATTGGAGAACAATTAGGGGTTTAGTCAGCTACAGTATGTTTAACAGTTCAAATATCATGGTATAGCTATATGGACACTCAATTATAATGGTACTTCTTAATGGTAAGTTTACAAACATATGGTGTATTCGGAAAGTATTCAGACCCCTTTACTTTTTCCACATTTTGTTACGTTTTATTATTATAAAATTGATTACATTAATTTTATGCCTCATCTATCTACACACAATATCCCATAATGACAAAGCCAAAACAGGTTTTTAGAAATGTTTTCAAATGTATAAAAAATAAACAACAGAAATACCTTATTTACATAAGTATTCAGACCCTTTGCTATGAGACTCGAAATTGAGCTCAGGTGCATCCTGTTTCGATTGATCATCCTTGAGATGTTTCTACAACTTCATTGGAGTCCAACTGTGGTAAATTCAATTGATTGGACATGATTGGGAAAGGCACACACCTGTCTATATAAGGTCCCACAGTTGACAGTGCATGTCAGAGCAAAAACCAAGCCATGAGGTTGAAGGAATTGTCCATAGAGCTCCGAAACAGGATTGTGTCGAGGCTCAGATCTGGGGAAGGGAACCAAAATATTTCTGCAGCATTGAAGGTCCCCAAGAACACTGTGGCCTCCATCATTCTTAAATGGAAGAGGTTTAGAACCACTAAGACTCTTCCTAGAGCTGGCCACCCGGCCAAACTGAGCAATCGGGGGAGAAGGGCCTTGGTCAGGGAGGTGACCAAGAATCCGATGGTCACTCTGACAGAGCTCCAGAGTTCCTCTGTGGAGATGGGAGAACATTCCAGAAGGACAACCATCTCTGCAGCACTCCACCAATCAGGCTTTTATGGTAGATTGGCCAGACGGAAGCCAGTCCTCAGTAAAAGACACATGACAGCCCGCTTGGAGTTTTTCAAAAGGCACCTAAAGGACTCTCAGACCATGAGAAACAAGATTCTCTGGTCTGATGAAACCAAGATTGAACTCTTTGGCTGAATGCCAAGCGGCATGTCTGGAGGAAACCTGGCACCATCCCTACGGTGAAGCATGGTGGTGGCAGCATCATGCTGTGGGGATGTTTTTCAGCGGCAAGGACTGGGAGACTAGTCAGGGTCGAGGCAAGGATGAACAGAGCAAACTACAGTGAGATCCTTGAGGAAAGCCTGCTCCAGAGTGCTCAGAACCTCAGACTGGTGCAAAGGTTCACCTTCCAACAGGACAACAACCCTAAGCACACAGCCAAGACAACGCAGGAGTGGCTTCGGGACAAGTCTCTGAATGTCCTTGAGTGGCCCAGCCAGAGCCCGGACTTGAACCCGATCGAACATCTCTGGAGAGACCATAATATAGCTGTTCAGATCAAATAAAAAAAGACCCCATCCAAATCAAATCAAATTGTATTTGTCACATGCGCCGAATACAACCGTGAAATGCTTACTTACAAGCCCTTAACCAACAATGCAGTTCAAGAAATAGAGTTAAGAAAATATTAAATAAACTAAAGTTAAAAAATATATACACTACCGTTCAAAAGTTTGGGGTCACTTAGAAATGTCCTTGCTTTCGAAAGAAAAGCAATTTTTTTGTCCATTAAAATAACATCAAATTGATCAGAAATACAGTGTAGACATTGTTAATGTTGTAAATGGCTATTGTAGCTGGAAACGGCTGGTTTTTAATGGAATATCTACATAGGCGTACAGAGGCCCATTATCAGCAACCATCAGTCCTGTGTTCCAATGGCACGTTGTGTTTGCTAATCCAAGTTTATCATTTTAAAAGGCTAATTGATCATTAGAAAACCCTTTTGCAATTATGTTAGCACAGCTGAAAACTGTTGTGCTGATTAAAAAAGCAATAAAATGTGCCTTCTTGAGACTAGTTGAGTATCTGGAGCATCAGCAATTGTGGGTTCGATTACAGAATCAAAATGGCCAGAAACAAATAACTTTCTTCTGAAACTCGTCAGTCTATTCTTGTTCTGAGAAATGAAGGCTATTCCATGCGAGAAATTGCCAAGAAACTGAAGATCTTGTACAACGCTGTGTACTACTCCCTTCACAGAGCAGCGCAAACTGGCTCTAACCAGAATAGAAAGAGGAGTGGGAGGCCCCGGTGCACAACTGAGCAAGAGGACAAATACATTAGAGTGGCTAGTTTGAGAAACAGATGCCTCACAGGTCCTCAACTGGCAGCTTCATTAAATAGTACCCGCAAAACACCAGTCTCAACGTCAACAGTGAAGAGGCGACTCCGGGATGCTTACCTTCTAGGCAGAGTTGCATAGAAAAAGCCCTACCCTGTGGACGGCGCTTGATTGGAGCCAATTTCCTCCTACAACAGGACATTGACCCAAAGCACAGCTCCAAACTATGCAAGAACTATTTAGGGAAGAAGCAGTCAGCTGGTATTCTGTCTATAATGGAGTGGCCAGCACAGTCACCTGATCTCAACCCTATTGAGCTGTTGTGGGAGCAGCTTGACCGTATGGTACGTAAGAAGTGCCCATCAAGCCAATCCAACTTGACAACTAGAATGCCAAAGGACTGCAAGGCTGTAATTGCTGCAAATGGTGGATTCTTTGACATGAGCTACTTCATTTATTTATGAAATGTACATTCACACCTCCATTAATTTACAAAAGGATTGTCTAATAGCTTGGCTAGGTGTGAAAAATCCCCCAATTTGTGCCACAGTTTAGACTACCGATAGATGCTGCGGTCTGTCAGAGTTTAGTCCTATTGTAAAGTGTAGCCTAATGGCCAAGAAAGGGCAAACTTGCAATGTATTCAATGCTTAAGTACTCTAAAGTTTTACATTTCTAACTCACCCATAACCTTTGGACTTTTTAACATTCCCAGAAGGCATGGATTATTATAACCTAATGAAAAATGAACCTGGTCATCTAATTTAATTTACTGCAGGCCTAAAACCTATGGGTTTCACCTTCTGAATGAATGATTATATTGAAAATAGAAGTCGCCTCTTAATGATTTCCGAGAGCCAATCCGTTACCCAACAAAATAATATCAATTTATTTAGCCTCAATGTTTTGATGACTACAGACAGTAGGCTATTATTCCTGTTTTCCTCCCTGCATTAACGAATTTGTCTGCATGTCTATTCAACATTTGGCTAAAAAGAAACCACGCCATTAATTTTTAATTTTTAATTTTTTTAATCCACAGTTAATGTGGCACATTGACAACTGAAATCGCTTTAAAGAGCCTTCTAATATTAGACAACAAACAAATATACTAAAACAATAACTTCAAAAACTGTCCATTCATCACTGGTTTTCTTCAAATTGCTGTGCAGGAAAAGGATGTCATCCACCGTGCCTGGTCGCAGGCTCTCAGCTGGCTTCTCTCTGAAACCACACATCCATCTGAAGGTGACGCTTTATCCTTTGGAACCACACAATTACCAGGTGGACAGTAGGCCTCTTGAAGCGATAGAGGAAAACAACACGATTCACAATATTCTTTCACAATAGCTGGCAGCTGATTCTTTTTTGGCTGATGCAGGACTCTAGTGCGATAGGAAAGAGACTGACTGAAACATTCACACCTCCATCAATTTACAAAAGGATAGTCTAATAGCTTGGCTAGGTGTGAAAAATCCCCCAATTTGTGCCACAGTTTAGACTCCCGATAAATGCTGCAGTCAGTCAGAGTTGAGTCCTATTGTAAAGTGTAGCCTAATGGCCAAAAAGGGCAAACTTGCAATGTATTCAATGCTTAAGTACTCTAAGGTTTTACATTTCTAACTCAATATCACAGACCAGAATTGCCCTAACGAAAAAGTCATCAACCCCTACAAATCTACTAATTTATTATTAACCCTGCATTATAATTGTATAAACGCCCCTTAGATATTAATTTAGAATCCTCTACATTTAATTAGATCTACAAGGACATTTTATTGATCTGCCAGTATTTTCATTTAGAGATTCCTGTCACGCTCGTATACGGAAGATACGGACCAAGGCGCAGCGTGATAAGCGTACATTTTATTGAACGTACTTAACACACGACAAAACCAAAACAACAAACAAACGAGACGTGAAGTCCTGAGGTTACACACAACAAACCTTTACGGAACAAGATCCCACAAACTAAACTGGTGCCAACAGGCTGCCTAAGTATGGTCCCCAATCAGAGACAACGAGATACAGCTGCCTCTGATTGGGAACCACCCTGGCCAACATAGATCTAAACGAACTAGAACAAAAACATAGAAAACAAAACATAGAAAATCCACACCCTGGCTCAACATTTAAGAGTCCCCAGAGCCAGGGCGTGACAATTTCGGTAAACTCTTTGATGTTTCCTTTTATATGTTCTATCAATTATTATTGGATTATTCACCATGGCAACCACTTGTTAGTATAAAAACGAAACTTATTTCTCCGTTCGGTTGGCTTTCGTGGAGATCAGACCGTTTTCATTTGCAGGGATATTTGTGCGTTTTTGTCAGAACAAATACTTATTTCACTTTTATAATATTCCTGTTGCTATTGTTATATGTAAATACAAGAAATGTGTATGTAGAGGGATAACTTTCTTCACCAGTTCTCTTACCATTTTGTACAATTGTGTGATTAACTACCAGTTGGTGTAACTGTAATGTTAATTCTCTTGAGATTAATTATAGTGTGTTATTTTTCTCTTTTTGTCAATTGTGTATAGAGATTGTTGACAGTACTGTTTAATGTAATATTGTTTATTGGATTTACATTTTAGTAATTTTCTATTTATTTTATCCTGTTTCCCTCTGTACACAGACCACATGTATACTCTGGTTCATCATTAAACTCCTAGACTGGGCTTCTGTGTCTGTCATCACTCTTTGACCAGAGTGCAGTCCGGTATCCATTTACTCCCAGTGGCCTATCCACACATTAGAGAGCACCAGACTCCGTTTTAATAATATAGCTTATTTTGAACGAAAGCCAGGAATGAGTGAGTCACTCAGCCCTATGCTGTTCCTGCTTCTGTTGCCTATTTGAGTGTTTGTTTAATATCCTACTGATTATGTGATCACCAAGCCTCATGCAACCGCGAAATGTCAGATAAAGCAATTTCACACAAAAAAAAATACACTTTTTTTCCTACTTTGTCAGAAGAAGCTGTAACTGGGTCATGTAATGCATATAGATGCATATACAGCATTTGTTCATCAACATCTTTATGCTTTCGTTAATAAAATAATGTTAAAAAAGACTTTCAAAATGCAGATGTTTATTTCAACTACATCTCAACTACATTTTAGTTGCACTTCCCCCCAGCTCCACGGCCCCGGGTAAAACCTTGCTGAGATGATCAATGTATTTGTTGCAACATGAGGAACTGCTCGCCAGGCACAGCAAGGACCGTCCGGACCGTTATGCTGTTTTGCTATTCCAAGGATGTGTAACCGAAGAGAGATACCACAAGTGGACACAGAATACCAACTGGGATGGATCCCGAGGCAAATGTGGCTTACCAGTGAACCTCCGAGTGTTCATCATTAATACTGTGTCTCAGAAGTTTCTGTCCATGAGTGATGCAACCCGAAACAGCATTAAAGACAGAGTTAATGAGTACTTGAGGTCACCGAGAAAGTCTGGACATGGCCTGCTCTCCCTTATGTAAGGAATTAGGCACTTTACTATGTTTACTATGTAGGCTACAGTAAACATCTCATTGTTCTGTTGGTTTTTGTCAGACCGCACATTAGCCTAATAAACATATACATTGTAAAACCATAATTTTTTTTGTCGAATTCAGTAATATATTTGTACCACTGTAGATGCTGTGTTTTTATTTTTAGAATACAGTTCTCGGTTTACAGTAGTGATGGACAGCTGGAGGCATTTTGAAAACATGTTTTCAAACACTTGTTTTTCACAAGTGTAGCAGGTTGTGAACTCTGTAAACAATGTTTCCACTCTGAGAATGAGAATGGTAAATCACTGTAATTAATACATTCATTCAATACATTGGAATACAAAAGAAGCCATCCACCCATGATGGGCTATTAGCAGGACAATATACTCTTGCCAAGAAGGAGGGTAGGAAAGGAGGGTAGGAGAAGCATTGTATTCAAAGACACTGCACAGTAGCCTAATAAACATATGAATTTTGAAATAGTAAAAAAATATTTCTACCACAGTAGATGCTGTGTTTTTGGTTGATGGCCAATATTAAAAACAGTCAAATGCATTCGTGAATTCAATCGCTTTAGCCGACATGTTGCGGTTTATTCATTGTTTAATTATTCAGGGATCCTTTCTCTTCTCTGTGCTGGAGTTCTTTTAAGAATACAAAAGAAGCCATCCACCCTTGATGGGCTATCAGTAGGACAATAGACTCTTGCCGAGTTTAGGGACATTCAATGTATTAATGGATGTTTGCAAGGCATGTCACTTCTCCCATCTCTTTTGCATAGCCCACCAAATGCACTGTTTTCTAACCACATCTGGATGGAGCCATAATGAATTACTATGGAAATAAATATCACTGAATGATGGAAATATTGGAATAAAGTAGGCTTACTGAAACACCCAAAGTCATCCAAAGTCATCCAAAGTCATCCAGGATTTGAAGCAATAGCCTACCCGCATGTGGTCAACTATTTCAGCACTGTTTCGCGCTGCTCTGAGGCAAGCATGGGGACTGGTCTTGATCAATCTCAGTTTGGGTATTGGTTAGCCTACAATTAGGGTGTGGAAATGTTAGGATTATTTTGCTTAGTAGCCTAGGCCTACTCCCGACCGGTCACGTTGTACAGCGCAATATTTTCCTAACGGAAACCCTGAGGCATACAAAGGCTACTGTAAAATGCATTTTCGTTTTTTCTTGGAATAGAAACACGATAATATTAATCAATTTAATTAAGCTGCATTTCTAACAGTATAAACAGCACAACAAATACTGTAAATGTTGACCAAACAAATACTATAATAATTTAAAAACAAATTATAATCAATACCATATACTGTAGTCCAGGGGTGTCAAACTCATTTTAGCTCAGGGGCCACATGGAGGAAAATCTATTCCCAAGTGGGCCGGACCGGAAAAATCATGGTATATATAACTTAAAAACAACAACTTCAGATTGTTTTCTTTGTTTTAATACGATCAACATACAACATAAAGCTGGAGCCTGAGGACAGTGTGTCCAAAATAGTACAAGCACAACATCACTATTAATCATAAAACACGTCAAGTTTATTTGAAAATTCTAAAGAAAAAGAACACACAAACACACAATGCCTCAGTGATTAACAGAACTGTTTCACAGATCACAGAACTATATCAGGGTGTCATTTCGCAGGCAGAAATGTAGATAAAAATAATGAAATCCTGTTCCCCAAACAAGTGCAAGAACCACAGAGTCAAGAATAGGTTAAATATACAAATAAAATAAAATCAATTAAAAACAATAGCACATCAACATAAAAACATATAAACATAAATCTGAAAGCGTTGCTCAAACTCCCGTAACAGTCCCGTTATTTTATCTTTGAACCGCTTCATGTCTGCCACATGTTGGGTCGCGCACACATTTTTCAGACAGGGGAAGTGAGCTGCATCACCACCGGCAAGTTGCGTCTCCCACAATGACAGCTTCAACTTGAAAGAACGTATGCTGTCATAATACTGCGTGACAACTTTGTTGCGCCCTTGCAGCTGTTTGTTCAAGTTATTCAGGTGCTCTGTAACATCCACCATAAATGCAAGGTCCTGCATCCATTCTGCGGAATGAAATTCTAACACTGGTTTGCCCTTTTCTTCCATGAACTGTTCAATTTCTTCTCGTAAATCAAATAAACAGCTCAGCACAGCACCTCGGCTTAACCATCTTACCTCAGTGTGGTATGGCAGGCCATAGATGTGGTCTTTCTCTCTGAGAAGGCTGTCAAACTGACGGTGATTCAGGCTTCTGGATCGGATGAAATTAACAGTTTGGATGACCACCTTCATGACGTTATCCATCTTTAATGACTTGTAACACAAAGCCTCCTGGTGCAAAATACAGTGAAAAGTCAAAAAATCACGTCCTCCATTTGCAGATTGCACTTTCTCTCTGAACTTTGTCACAACGCCTGCTTTTTTCCCGATCATTGAGGGCGCACCATCTGTAGCCAGGCTGACAGCGCGGGACCAGTCCACTCCGACCCTGTCCAGCGCGCCGACGAGTGCGTTAAAAATATCAGCTGCTGTAGTTGTATCTGTCATCGGCACCAACTCCACGAACTCCTCGGTGACGGTCAATGTGTCATCAACTCCGCGGATGAAAATGGCCAGTTGTGCAACATCTGTAATGTCCGTGCTTTCATCAATTGCAACCGAAAACGCAATAAATGACTTTACTTTTTGCTTCAACTGGCTGTCCAAATCCACTGAAAGATCGGAAATCCTGTCTGCAACTGTATTTCTTGTCAGGCTGATATTTGCAAAAGCCTGCCGCTTTTCAGGGCACACAATCTCCGCTGCCTTCATCATGCATGTTTTTACAAATTCACCCTCACTAAATGGTTTTGAAGCCACTGCGATTTCATTAGCAATGAGGTAGCTAGCTTTCACTGCAGCGTCACTGATGTCTCGGCTGTGAGTAAACACAGACTGCTGTTTCTTCAGACCCGCCAACAGTTCATTCACCTTCTCTCATCTCCGCTGTCCTTGAAAGTTGTCATATTTGTCGGCATGAAGACTCACATAGTGGCGACCGAAGGTTATATTCTTTCAGCACTGCAACATGCTCTGAACACACCAAACATACAGCTTTCCCATTCAATTCCGTGAATAAATAGGATGACCATTTTTCTTGGAACACTCTGCACTCTGCGTCCACTTTTCTCTTTTTTGACAGAGACATATTGGGGCAGTGAGGGTGCCAAAGCACATAATGTTAAATGTAGAAGCCGTAATAAATATCGCGGGCAAAACAAAGTAGCTCATTGGCTGCACGTGCTTGACCTACTTGCTCTGCCCCGGTATAAACAGTTTGCTTGCTTAACACAATTGCTATTGCGCCATCCAGTGGACGCAATTGGAACAGCAGTTTATTTTATTGAAAAATTGCAGCGCATTTTTATACTTAAAAAAAAAAAATCTAAATCATCTCGCGGCCGGATTAACCCGTTTGCGGGCCTGATCCGGCCCGCGGGCCGGACGTTTGACACCCCTGCTGTAGTCTGTTCTAACAAAAAAAAGGTTTTAAAGTCTCTAGTACAGCCAATATTAAAAACCGTCAAATGCATTCGTGAATTCAATCGCTTTAGCCGACATGTTGCGGTTTATTCATTGTTTAATTATTCAAGGCTCCCTTTGCTATTTCGCCAATAACTAAGTTACGCTAAAACAGCTACAGTAAACAGGACTCTTAGGCCTACAGCTCCATGTCGTTACAATAACGTAGCTTCTCAATGATGCCCTCTGGTGGTCAAACTAGCATTAACTAGCATTAATAGCAACAATGGCTGACAGTTAAATAACGTGCCATAGAATTTTGCGTCACCCTCAAGCTGTGCTGCAGTGTGACGCAACTATTAATGGAAGAACCACTGTATTGGGGGATACAACCATCCCAGCTCTGCAGATTTTGCTGCGAAGAGACAGAATCATTAGATCACTTGTTTTGGTACTGCCCATATGTAGCTTGTTTTTGGTCATAGGTTCAGGAATGGCTAAAAAATTGCAACATTTACTTGGAGCTAACTCTGCAAATAGCACTGCTGGATGATTTGAAAAGTAATAGTCATTCGATCAATAATATAATAATACTTTTAGCAAACATTTTTATCTTTCATTTACAATCTGTAGAAACTATGAGAATAGAAAGGTTCAGAACTTTTGTGAAACATCACAGCAGAGTGGGAAAATATATGGCAAAAGTGGATGGTCTTCACAGATAGATGGGAGGGTTGAGGGTAACTGAAGGCTGGGACTAAAAACAAACAAAAGATAACTAATGTAAACTATACTGTCCATAAAATGTATATAGTATGTATAAGCTGGAAGTAGAAGCCTAAGTATTTTTGTCCATTCGTTTACTCCAATTATGGAGGGGTGGTAGGGTTAGGGGAAAATAATAAATAAGGAAAATATGTATATTTTAAATATATTTAAAATAAAATATATTTTGAAAATATATATATGGGGGATTGGAAATGATGCAGACAATTACATCGATAGAAGCACAATCTATCTGCAATATTAAAGCTGATCTACCCCCCACCAAATTCTATAAAACAAAAGACTAGCTAGTTTATAGGACCCCCCCTACCCCATAAGCTGGCATCGGGGTTGGAGATCTGTGTGTGTGTGTGTGTATTTGTAGCATGGAGTGGGCTGATGGCACTGGGGTTGGCTACAGACAGACAGGGGTCCTATAAACTCTGCAGGCAGGCAGGCAGGCCTGCAGGCCGACACATCAGTCCTAAAGAGGCCTTTCTACTCTCCCCCATCCATCCATCCATCCCTCTCTCTCTCTCTCTCTCTCTCTCTCTCTCTCTCTCTTTCTCTCTTTCGCTCCCCTCTCTCCTCCTACACCCCTCTCACCATCCCTTTCCATCATCAGACCTGTGCTGTGAAGGGGAGAGGGAGAGGGGGGAGGGGGGAAAGAGGGAGGGAGAGATGAGGGCCAGGTTGAAGACCAGCTAAAGCCTTGCTCTGGGTAGTGTAGTCTGTTGTATCGTTTTAAAGAGGGGAACTTTATTGACAATGACAATGAGAAATCTTCATGATATTGCAATACAAGTAATTAACATGTTCAGGCCAGAAGAAGATTGCGAACAGGATAGAAAGAGATACTAATTGTTTAATCAATCAACCTTGACATGTGTAATGCCACTACCGTATTTGTATTTTGTAATGACTTACTTTTATAACATATCCATAATGCATTCATTACACATCTATAAGCGTTTCATGAATGTGTTATAACAGGTCCCAACTGCATTATTAAAGGTTCATAAAATAAATACATAGCATATCTCTAGCGCATTCATGTCATGCTCTGCAATAGCTCATATTTATGTATCTTAATAGATGCATCATTATAATGACAGTTTAGTGTGCTTCTGCCATACCAGTGTTAGTGAATATGCCTAAAGGCCAAACCACGTTTTGAAAATTAGGCTTATATATAACCTGTACTAGCCCCATTTCCACCACTGGCCGGTATAGGACCTTCTTCTTCTTCTTCTTCTTCTTCTTCTTCTTCTTCTTCTTCTTCTCACTGAGGTTAATGGTGCATGAAGATCCCCACAGGGTTGAATCCTCAGGGTAACTTTTACAGATCAAATCATGTAGTTGAGGGTTTGATTTGCACTTTTCGCACCAAAGTAATAAATAAATAAAAGAGAGGGAAAACTGAAGAGGACTATATAAGATGGAGGGAGACCTTAAGAATGGGTGCCCCTCTGCAGACGGGTATCGGCTTTGTTGAAAACTTTAATAAGGTCATTTCTTGATGCAACAAAAACTCTGTAAGACCGTATTTGTAATAAAGTATGGTGGTTATTTTCCACAACAAGAGAGAGAGAAAGATAGAGAAAGTGAGAGAGAGAGAGAGAAAGAGAGATCCATTGCAAGAACCTCTCTCAATTAGAAAAATATTTCCAACACTCTCCCTCGATAACCACCAAGCCTCAGTGTGAAATAGAACATTGTCATGCTCTGATCATATACAGTGGGGGAAAAAGTATTTAGTCAGCCACCAATTGTGCATGTTCTCCCACTTAAAAAGATGAGAGAGGCCTGTAATTTTCATCATAGGTACACGTCAACTATGACAGACAAATTGAGATTTTTTTTCTCCAGAAAATCACATTGTAGGATTTGTAATGAATTTATTTGCAAATTATGGTTGAAAATAAGTATTTGGTCAATAACAAAAGTTTCTCAATACTTTGTTATATACCCTTTGTTGGCAATGACACAGGTCAAACGTTTTCTGTAAGTCTTCACAAGGTTTTCACACACTGTTGCTGGTATTTTGGCCCATTCCTCCATGCAGATCTCCTCTAGAGAAGTGATGTTTTGGGGCTGTCGCTTGGCAACACAGACTTTCAACTCCCTCCAAAGATTTTCTATGGGGTTGAGATCTGGAGACTGGCTAGGCCACTCCAGGACCTTGAAATGCTTCTTACGAAGCCACTCCTTCGTTGCCCGGGCGGTGTGTTTGGGATCATTGTCATGCTGAAAGACCCAGCCACGTTTCATCTTCAATGCCCTTGCTGATGGAAGGAGGTTTTCACTCAAAATCTCATGATACATGGCCCCATTCATTCTTTCCTTTACACGGATCAGTCGTCCTGGTCCCTTTGCAGAAAAACAGCCCCAAAGCATGATGTTTCCACCCCCATGCTTCACAGTAGGTATGGTGTTCTTTGGATGCAACTCAGCATTCTTTGTCCTCCAAACACGACGAGTTGAGTTTTTACCAAAAAGTTCTATTTTGGTTTCATCTGACCATATGACATTCTCCCAATCCTCTTCTGGATCATCCAAATGCACTCTAGCAAACTTCAGACGGGCCTGGACATGTACTGGCTTAAGCAGGGGGACATGTCTGGCACTGCAGGATTTGAGTCCCTGGCGGCGTAGTGTGTTACTGATGGTAGGCTTTGTTACTTTGGTCCCAGCTCTCTGCATGTCATTCACTAGGTCCCCCCGTGTGGTTCTGGGATTTTTTGCTCACCGTTCTTGTGATCATTTTGACCCCACAGGGTGAGATCTTGCATGGAGCCCCAGATCGAGGGAGATTATCAGTGGTCTTGTATGTCTTCCATTTCCTAATAATTGCTCCCACAGTTGATTTCTTCAAACCAAGCTGCTTACCTATTGCAGATTCAGTCTTCCCAGCCTGGTGCAGGTCTACAATTTTGTTTCTGGTGTCCTTTGACAGCTCTTTGGTCTTGGCCATAGTGGAGTTTGGAGTGTGACTGTTTGAGGTTGTGGACAGGTGTCTTTTATACTGATAACAAGTTCAAACAGGTGCCATTAATACAGGTAACGAGTGGAGGACAGAGGAGCCTCTTAAAGAAGAAGTTACAGGTCTGTGAGAGCCAGAAATCTTGCTTGTTTGTAGGTGACCAAATACTTATTTTCCACCATAATTTGCAAATAAATTAATTAAATATCCTACAATGTGATTTTCTGGATTTTTTTTCTCAATTTGTCTGTCATAGATGACGTGTACCTATGATGAAAATTACAGGCCTCTCTCATCTTTTTAAGTGGGAGAACTTGCACAATTGGTGGCTGACTAAATACTTTTTTCCCCCACTGTATATATATATATATAAATAAATATGCCCTGAGGCAGTGTTCTTTAAACTAGGTCCTGGCTTACATTATCTCCCTTTACCGAACTCACACAGACAGCCCAACAAATGAAAACTGAGCTACTGAAGGGGATGTTTCCCAAAATGAGAGAGTGGGGAAGGAGGGAGGATTAAGGGGGAGGGAAATATAAGTGAGAGGGCTGGAGAGCCACTAAGAGGAGCACGTTGTTAAGAAAAGAGGGAAAGTTAAGTGTGCTTTTCGACCAGGGGGTGTTTTTGTACCACTTCAGAGAAGCTTTGTCCCCCTCTTCCCGCTCCCTCCATCTCTCCCTCCCCTCCTCCCTCTCTCTGCCCTGGTTGTGGTCTTTGAGTTGCAGAGCAGAGAGCCTGGGGATATTTTTTGTCAGTCCGGGTGATTGGCAAATGTTCCCAGCTTCCTCCCAGCAGTCGTATCAGATACTAAGAGGTTACACTCCAACACTTGGAAGAATATTGATTTTGACTTAGTGATGGTGGTAGTGGAAGGGCAGGAAATAATAGATCACAACTGCAAGCCCATGGCCGAGGTCTGGACCTCACTGTGCCTACGCTCCCCTGGCCCAACCATCTCTGTCTCTATCTGTCTGTCTCTCTCTCTCTCTCTCTCACACACACACACACACACACACACACACACACACACACACACACACACACACACACACACACACACTGTTGCTGAAGTTGTAGAACTCCCATCTGTTGTACTTATTTGAAGTTATGAAAAATGCTTGAATAATATTATTAGTATACCGAACGTGTCCCTACACTGTGTTGCTTCCACAACTGTAGACAGAGCCGTCACTCACATTACAGAGACAGCCTTCCATTGGCAGCAGTGCTCGAAGAAGCTGGAGACTTAGCTGAAAATATCCTACCACATTTCTCCTTGAGTGTCACATTAAGGCCTAGGCTACGCTCTCCAAATATTCCCTATGATTCCCTATTGAATTGATGTCAATAAGGTTATGCTAAATATGAAGATTTGAATTATTTGGGCTTTCAGCGCCACAATGGGCTCGCCATGGCGACAGAATGCTTACCCGCCTCCCTGTATAGAGGTGTCAGGCCCCCTTACCTCGTCCCCCTCGTCCCCCACAAGGAGGCTTTGACACCTCCTGGGTCGCTTGTACCCCACGTAGGGCTCTCTAAAGCGCCTTCCTGGGGAGACTCAAGCCCCTTAAACGCTCCTCAGACACACACTAATGCCCTCACCGGTCACTGGGGGGAAATTACCTCAAATGAAGGAGAAAATGGCGGCCTGGGTCGGGGTGAAGAATGAGGATTAAGGATTACAAGTACGTTACTAAAATAGTTCTTAACGTTTCTTAATGTGTCCATCTTGGACATTTTTTGGGGGGGAATTTCATCCTTGGCCCTCATTAATAAATTTTTCCTCTCTCCAGAAAGACTAAAAACAATGAGATAAAAAATGTATATTGGCCTATAAATACAGTATGACACCATTAAAATAATTGCCCCTTTTTTAAAAGGACGGCCATGACTGTTGAGGAAGTATGCGCGGAATGCGGCATGAATTCTAATTGGAACCACTGGATTAAGCACAGCGCTGATAGCGCTGCATTTGATTTAAGAGACCGATAAAAGAAGAGTGTAGGAGAATGGAACTGCAGTGAAGCAGCTGTTAAATCCTTCACTCTGCCCTCCAGCTGCTTGCCCAGACCCCCTCACTCATGTTCCATATACCCTACACTGTAAACCCTGATAAGTTCTGTTAACTCAAAAAGTTTGAGGAAACCCATTTATCTCGAAAATGTTAAGTTAACAAGCTCAAGTTAAAAGTAAGGCACACTTAATTATTTTTGAATTACTTGTAGTTAACCTAATGGTTTTATGCAAACCCCTACTTTTTAAAACTTGACTTAACTTTAAAATATTGTTTAATGAATTTAATACATTTAATTGCTGCATATTGAATTGCTATGCTTTAACTGTACTCAACTTCACTGAGTAGTACAATAGTCGTACCAACTCAAAATATTTACTTCAATGAAACTCAAATTCTTATGACCTTACTCAAACCATTTATGGAAACCGATTACCTCGATTTAGTTAGGTACTATTAACTCAAAACATACCTAGCCATACTATATTCTTAGTACACACAACTCAAAACATTCAAGAAATCTTTGTTCTAAGGCTTGAATAATATAAAAACAATAGTATGTATTACTATAAATAAAATATACTGTTGTAGGAGCACCCGATTCAGCTGCCCTGTGCGCCTGGTAGGCGAACTGTTGCCATTTTGAACCATTTCATGTGTCTGAAGGTATAAACTCTGCGTTCTCGGCGGGCCCAGAGAGCAAATTAAGTGCACTATAGGCCTTCCGCTGTCCAATCGGATGGCTCAGATGACCGTGTCTGCAGTAAAGTAGCAGGCATAAAAGAAAGCGACACCAAAGTTGATACTGTGAGATTTCAAAATGTTTAAAACCAAGACTAGAGAGAGACTGTCAAGCAAAGAGATGCTGTTTTTATGAGTGAGTTCATGTTTAAGTTCTTACTCAGCACTGTCAACACTTTGTGTTCAACACTTTTATAAGCCATAAAATGTGTGTTCTTCCTATTTCCACTCAGCGCTACAACAAGCACTGCAGCAGTAATGAATGAGTAGAAAAGTTTATCGATAGGCTTGCGTTGTTGTTATTATTAGTTGCTTGGGTTTTTTTCTAATATTGAGGAATATTTCACTTTCTCTGTTCATAGAAGTAACAACATGCCTCCCGAGTGGCGCAGCAGTCTAAGGCACTGCATCGCTGTGCTTGAGGTGTCACTACAGACCCGGGTTTGATCCCAGGCTGTGTCACAACCGGCCGTGACAGGAAGTCCCATAGGGCGGTGCACAATTGAGGAGGTTAGGGGAGGGTTTGGCCAGGGGGGCTTTACTTGGCTCATCGCGCTCTAGCAACTCCTTGTGGCAGGCGGGTGCTTGCAGGCTGACTTCGGTCGTCAGTTGGATGGTGATTCCTCCGACACATTGGTGCAGCTGGCGGTAGATCACGGCTTGCATTTTGACTCAAAGTGATCTTGACTCAGAAAATGTTGGTGACCACTGTTCTAGAGTTTTCCCTGTTAACACTATAAATGTTTCCATTTACTGTGGCAATTGTGACTCGTTTCAGGAAACTAGGCATATGTCGCACGTCACTTCTTTAAAGGAGAGCCATTTGAACATAAACTTTAAAAAAAAATCTAAATGCCTTCTGGAACAACTTTCATGTGCCTAACAAACTTGTATGTCATCTGTAAATATTAATTAAAAAATTAAATTACGAGCCTGGTTGGTTTTACCACGGAAAAAGACAGGAACCTTCCCGCTAGCCATGATTGGCTGAGATAATGGATGGGCTGGACATGCCGAGAGATGAGTTCAGAATGGTCTGCCATGTAGCACGCTTCTATCTATAACATGAGCTGGTCAGTATGTGTAGGTAATCCTTCCTAAAGCGTCTTTAAAAAATATATATCTCGTAGGAGAACTGCAATAGTGTTGCTCTCCACTTTCTGGAGGACTGAGTTTTAAATCAGTGGAATGCCCAGTGGACTTAGAGTATGAGAGCTAAGGAGATGGAGAGAATTCTGGCGTTTGATTGCAAATATGCAGAGGGAGTCGAAAAGAGAACACATAGAAGGCTATTTTATAAAACACCTGTCTCCGGATTGCATCTTCAAACTAAGGGCATCCGAGACAGAGAGGGAGAATTGTCCATCAGATATTACACCTTTCTAATTTTGTCAGAAAGTCGTTTTCATGTCAAGTTAAAGCGATCTGTGTAGTAACATTATTCGTATCTCAGACCCATTTGCATTGCTAGTTATAGCCTAATGTTATATATACAGTACCAGTCAAAAGTTTGGACACATCTACTCATTCAAGGGTTTTTATTTATTCTTTATAAGACATCAAACCTATGAAATAACACATATGGAATCATGTAGTAACCAAAAAAGTGTTAAACAAATCCAAATATATTTTATATTGTAGATTCTTCAAATAGCCACCCTTTGACTTGATGACAGCTTTGCACACTCTTGGCATTCTCTCAACCAGCTTCACCAGGAATGCTTTTCCAACAGTCTTGAAGGAGTTCCCACATATGCTGAGCACTTGTTGGCTGCTTTTCCTTCACTCTGAGATGGTTTGACCACTCTGCGGTCCAAACCATCTCAATTGGGTTGAGGTCGGGGGATTGTGGAGGCCAGGTCATCTGATGCAGCACTCAATCACTCTCCTTCTTGGTCAAATAGCCCTTACACAGCCTGGAGGTGTGTTTTGGGTCATTGTCCTGTTGAAAAACAAATGATAGTCCCACTAAGCGCAAACCGGATGGGATGGCGTATCGCTGCAGAATGCTGTGGTAGCCATGCTGGTTAAGTGTGCCTTGATTTTCTAAATAAATCACTGACAGTGTCACCAGAAAAGCACCCCCACACCATCACACCTCCTCCTCCAGGCTTCACGTGGGAAGATCATCCGTTCACCTACTCTGCGTCTCAAAAGACACAGCGGTTGGAACCAGAAATCTCAAATTTGGACTAAAGGACATATTTTCACCGGTCCAAAGGACAGATTTCCACCGGTCTAATGTCCATTGCTCGTGTTTCCTCATGAGAGCCAGTTTCTTTATAGCGCTTGATGGTTTTTGTGACTGCACTTGAAGAAATGTTCAAAGTTCTTGACATTTTCCGTATTGATTGACCTTCATGTCTTAATGTAATGATGGACTGTCATTTCTCTTTGCTTATTTGAGCTGTTCTTGCCATAATATGGACTTGGTCTTTTACCAAATATGGCTATCTTCTGTATACCACCCCTACCTTGTCACAACACAACTGATTGGCTCAAGCGCATTAAGAAGGAAATCAATTCCACAAATTAACCTTTAACAAGGCACACCTGTTAATTGAAATGCATTCCAGGTGACTACCTCATGAAGCTGGTTGAGAGAATGCCAAGAGTGTGCAAAGCTGTCATCAAGGCAAAGGGTGGCTACTTTGAAGAATCTCAAATATAAAATACATTTTGATTTGTTCAACACTTTTTTGGTTACTACATGATTCCATATGTGTTATTTCATAGTGTTCATGTCTTCACCATTATTCTACAATGTAGAAAATAGTAAAAATAAAGAAAAACCTTGGAATGAGTAGGTGTGTCCCAATTGTTTGACTGGTACTGTATATATGTATTTTTTGTATTTTACCCCCTTTTTTATCCCAATTTCAATTACGATCTTGTCTCATCGCTGCAACTCCCCAACGGGCTCGGGAGAGGCGAAGGTCATGCGTCCTCTGAAACATGACCCACCAAACCGCGCTCCTTAACACCCGCCCGCTTAGCCCGGAAGCCAGCTGCACCAATGTGTCGGAGGAAACATTGTTCAACTGACGACCGAGGTCAGCCTGCAGGCACCCGGCCCGCCACAAGGAGTCGCTAGAGCACGATGAGCCAAGTAAAGCCCCCCCGGCCAAACCCTCCCTTAACCTGGTCGACGCTGGGCCAATTGTGCACCGCCCTATGGGACTCCCAGTACCATACTGTTGCATGACAAACAAGTGCTGTTAGATTACAATATAATTGATCTGCCAGTTTGGAAAAGTGTAAAAACAACTAAATAAAGTATAAGTAAAACCAGAGAGTCTGTTCTAATGAAAACAAATTGTAAAGCCTTTAATACAGCATAGCAAAGTTTAAAAACAGACAGATTTGTGAAATTGCTTTATCTGACATTTTGCGGTTGCATGAGGCTTTGTGATCACAGAATCAGTAGGATATTAAACAAACACTCAAATAGGCAAAAGAAGCAGGAACAGCATAGGGCTGAGTGACTCACTCATTCCTGGCTTTCGTTCAAAATAAGTTGTATTATAATGCAGGGTTAAAGACACATTCTTTCTGATTGTCTTTAGCATGCAGTCTCTCCTCGCTACAGCTCATTTTATTTGAATTATTATATGGATTATAATGAATTTATATATTTGTAGGGGTTGATGGATTTTTTGTTAGGTTAAATCTGGTCTGTGATATTGATTTAGAAATGTAAAATTTTACAGTACTTAAGCATCGAATACATTGCAAGTTTGCCCTTTTTTGGCCATTAGGCTACACTTTACAATAGGACTCAACTCTGACTGACTGCAGCATCTATCGATAGTTTAAACTGTGGCACAAATTAGGGGATTTTTCACACCTAGCCTACCTATTAGACTATCCGTTTGTAAATTAATGGTCTGAATGTTTCAGTCAGTCTCTCTCCTACCTATCGCACTCGAGTCCTGCATCAGGCAAAACAAATCCGCTGGCTGGTGGTCCTGGAGTTGAGATAGAACTTGGGTAAATACCGTGGTCCTCTGTAGCTCAGCTGGTAGAGCACGGCGCTTGTAACGCCAGGGTAGTGGGTTCGATCCCCGGGACCACCCATACACAATAATGTATGCACACATGACTGTAAGTCGCTTTGGATAAAAGCGTCTGCTAAATGGCATATTATTATTATTATATATTATTATGGTGCAATTACACTTGACATGTGGACTGACGATTTTCAAAAAATAGGATACTTGTGCCTTACAGCTCATTACATAAACGAAGAGTGGATGTTATCCTACACGGAGTGGGACAGTGCAGCTCAAAATTGCAGATAACATAAGGCCAGCTATTGTGAAAGAATACTTGTGGATCTTGTTGATTTCCTCTATCGCTTCAAGAGGCCTACTGTCCACCTGTGTCACGGATTCTGCCGAGACTGCCCTTCCTTCTGGCTCGGGCAGGCTTCGGCGTTCGGCGTCACCGGTGTACTAGCTGCTGCCGCTCTATGTTATATGTTTCTATGTTCACTTGATTGTTGTCTGTTGTTGCACACCTGTTCCCCATTATGTTAATTTGTCTGCCTATTTAACCTGTTCACGTCCACTGTTTGGTGTGCGTGTTTATTGTATGTACGAGTGTCATTAGTGTGAGCGGGTTTTGCTCCTCCTTTGTTGTTTTGGAGGATTTTCCTTGTATTTCTTTACTACTCAGTAAAGTGGTTCTTCATCTCATTCTGTGTCCTGCGCTTGACTCTGGCCTACCGCATTCCACCGGCATTCGTGACAGAAACACGCACCACTATGGAGTCAGCAGGAGCAGTCGGAGTAACCGAGACGATGGAGGAACGAGTCCAACATCAGGAATTAATGATTCAGACTCTCAGGGTCACCATGGAACGAGTATTCCAGACATTGGAACGATGGGAGAGAGGTGGTATCCCGTCACCATCTCCAACCACTCAACCACCTACAACACTGGTCACCACTTCGCCATCTGGGTCCAGTGGGATTCGGCTCTCGCTCCCGAGGGCATATGACGGAACACCTGCCGGGTGCCAGGGATTTCTCCTCCAGGTCGAGCTGTACCTGGCCACCATTCACCCGGCGCCCTCGGGATACGAGAGCGTGTCCGCCCTCATCTCCTGTCTATCGGGGAAGGCGCTGGAGTGGGCCAACGCTGAGTGGGGAGGAATAGTCGCAAGTACTGTCCACTACGAGGATTTCACCCGCCGCTTCCAGGCGGTATTCGATCATCCACCAGAGGGGAGGGCGGCGGGTGAACATCTGTTCCACCTATGACAGGAGATAAGGAGCGCACAGGAGTTCGCGCTGGAGTTCAGAAGTTTAGCAGCCAGCTCGAGATGGAATGAGAGGGCCCTGATCGACAAGTATCGCTGCAGCTTAAGGGAGGACATCTGTCGGGAGCTGGCCTGCAGGGACACCGATCTCACCCTGGACCAACTGGTGGACATGTCCATCAGGTTGGATAACCTGTTGGCAGCCCACGGACGTTCTGATCAAGGGCCGTCCATTCCATCCCCCAGCACCTCCGAGTCTACCCCAATGGAACTCGGAGGTGCTGCGGTTAGGGAGACGGAGAGAGGGACCGCCCCTTGCACCAACTGTGGCCTCAGAGGACACACTGCTGGTCGGTGCAGGGGAGGGTCTTCAGGAGGTCGAGGCAGCAGGCAGGGCACTGGTCGACCGTCTCAGGTGAGTAGGCACCCGACAGAGCCTCCTGTTGCTAATTTGTGTATAGATATTGTTTTTCCAGAAGTTTCCCCCCATTCCCAGCATAAGGCGCTAGTAGATTCAGGCACGGCTGGGAATTTTATTGATCGCCAGTATGCTCATAGTTTAGGGATTCCTACTGTGTCTGTTGATAAACCTTTCCCTGTGCACGCTTTAGATAGTCGCCCGTTACGTCAGGCATAATCAGGGAGGTCACCACCCCACTTCTGATGAGGACGCAGGGGGGTCATGAGGAGAGGATTAGTCTCTATCTGATTGATTCTCCTGCGTATCCTGTGGTGTTGGGACTTCCCTGGTTAACTATTCATGACCCCACGATTTCATGGCAACAGAGGGCTCTTAAGGGATGGTCCGGTCAGTGATCAGGGAGATGTGTAGGAGTTTCCTTGGGGGCTACTACGGTGGAGAGTCCAAACCAGGTTTCCACTATGCACATTCCTGCCGAGAATGCCGATTTGGCTATCGCCTTCAGTAAAAAGATGGCGACTAAATTACCACCTCATCGTCCGGGGGATTGCGCGATAAATCTCCAGGTAGGAGCTGCACTTCCCCGGAGTCACGTGTATCCTTTGTCTCAGGAGGAGAGGGCGGCTCTGGAGACATATGTCACAGAGTCTCTGAGACAGGGATACATTCGGCCATCCACTTCACCTGTCTCCTCGAGTTTCTTTTTTGTGAAGAAGAAGGATGGTGGTTTACGCCCGTGCATTGATTACCGTGGCTTAAATCAGATTACCATCAAGTACAGCTATCCATTACCCCTGATAGCTAGTATGACGGAATCATTGCACGGGGCACGCTTCTTCACAAAATTGGATCTCAGGAGCGCGTACAGCCTAGTGCGTATCCGGGAGGGAGATGAGTGGAAAACGGCATTTAGTACCACCTCTGGACATTATGAGTATCTTGTCATGCGATACGGGTTAATGAATGCTCCATCAGTCTTCCAATCATTTGTGGATGAGATTTTCAGGGACCTCCACAGACAAGGGGTAGTGGTGTATATTGATGACATACTTATATACTCCACTACAAGGGCCGAACATGTGTCCCTGGTGCGTAAAGTGCTTGAAAGACTGTTAGAGCATGACCTGTATGCTAAGGCAGAGAAATGCATGTTCTTTCAGGAGTTCATCTCCTTCCTAGGGTACCACATGTCCGCGTCTGGGGTGAAGATGGAGAGTGACCGCGTTTCGACCGTGCGTAATTGGGCGACTCCAACCACGGGAAAGGAGGTGTATCGTTTCTTGGGGTTTGCCAACTACTACCGGAGGTTTATCCGGGGCTTTGGTCAGGTAGCGGCTCCCATTACCTCGTTGCTGAAGGGGGGACCGGTGCGTCTGCGGTGGTCAGCTGAGGCGGACAGGGCTTTTAGTCGCCTGAAGGAGCTGTTTACCTCGGCTCCAGTGCTGGCTCATCTGGATCCCTCCTTGGCCTTCACGGTTGAGGTGGACGCATACGAGGCTGGGATAGGCGCTGTACTTTCTCAGCGTTCGGGCATGCCACCCAAGCTCCGCCCCTGTGCTTTCTTTTCGAAGAAGCTCAGCCCGGCGGAGCTCAACTATGATGTGGGGGACCGGGAGTTGTTGGCGGTGGTCAAAGCCCTGAAGGTGTGGAGACATTGGCTTGAGGGGGCTAAACACCCTTTTCTCATTTTGACTGACCACCGCAATCTGGAGTACATCCGAGCGGCGAAGAGGGTAAACCCTCGCCAGGCAAGGTGTTCCATGTTTCTAACCCGTTTTGTGTTCACCCTTTCTTACAGGCCGGGCTCCCAGAATGCTAAGGCAGATGCTCTGTCCCGACTGTATGACATGGAGGAGAGTTCCGTGGAGCCCACTCCCATACTTCCGGCGTCGTGTCTGGTGGCACCGGTGGTGTGGGAGGTTGACACGGACATCGAGCGGGCGTTATGTAGCGAACCCTCTCCTCCCCAGTGTCCAGAGGGTCGTAAGTACGTACCGCTAGAGGTCCGCGATCGTTTGATCTATTGGGCTCACACGTCACCCTCCTCTGGTCATCCTGGCATCAGTCGGACAGTGACCTGTCTTAGTGGGAAGTACTGGTGGCCCACCTTAGCCAAGGACGTGAGTGTTTATGTTTCCTCCTGCTCGGTGTGCGCCCAGTGTAAGGCTCCTAGACACCTGCCTAGATGGAAATTACAACCCTTACCCGTTCCACAACGACCGTGGTCCCACCTATCGGTGGATTTTATGACTGATCTTCCTCCCTCAAGGGGGAACACAACCATCCTGGTCGTTGTGGATCGGTTTTCTAAGTCCTGTCGCCTCCTTCCTCTGTCCGGACTCCCTACGGCCCTACAAACTGCCGAGGCCCTGTTTACACATGTCTTCCGGCACTACGGGGTGCCTGAGGATACAGTGTCTGATCGGGGTTCCCAGTTCACCTCAAGGGTGTGGAGGGCGTTCATGGAACGGTTGGGGATCTCGGTTAGCCTTACCTCAGGTTTTCACCCCGAGAGTAACGGGCAGGTGGAGAGAATTAACCAGGATGTGGGTAGGTTTCTGAGGTCGTATTGCCAGGACCGGCGAGGGGAGTGGTCGGTTTTCCTACCCTGGGCAGAGATGGCTATAAACTCCAACCGCCACTCCTCAACTGACCCCACACCATTCCAGTGTGTGTTAGGTTATCAGCCGGCGCTGGCACCGTGGCATCAGAGCCAGATCGAGGTACCTGCGGTGGACGAGTGGGTTCGGCGCTCGCAGGAGACCTGGGACACTACAAATGAACGCCTGCAGTGGGCCAGCAGGCGTCAGAAGGCGAGCGCCAACCGCTACCGCAGTGAAGCTCCGGTGTATGCACCGGGGGACCGGGTCTGGCTCTCGACCCGAAACCTGCCCCTTCGCTTGCCCTGCCGGAAGTTGGGTAGGCGGTTTGTGGGCCCATTTAAAGTCCTGAGGAGATTGAACGAGGTATGTTATAGGTTACAACTTCCTGTTAATTATCGTATTAACCCCTTGTTCCATGTGTCTCTCCTCAGGCCGGTGGTAGCTGGCCCACTCCAGGAATTTGAGATACAGGAGGTTCCTCCGTCCCCACTGGACATCGAGGGGGCACCGGCGTACTCGGTCCGTTCCATCCTGGATTCGAGGCGTCGGGTGGGGGGCCTTCAGTATCTCGTGGAGTTGGAGGGGTACGGTCCGGAGGAGCGGTGCTGGGTTCCTAGGAGGGATATCCTTGATCCCTCCTTGTTGAGAGAATTCCATCAGAACCATCCCACTCGCCCCGCGCCGCGTCCTCCTGGCCGTCCCCGAGGCCAGTGTCGACGCACGGCTGGAGCCGCGCGTCAGGGGAGGGGTACTGTCATGGATTCTGCCGAGACTGCCCTTCCTTCTGGCTCGGGCAGGCTTCGGCGTTCGTCGTCACCGGAGTACTAGCTGCTGCCGCTCTATGTGAAATGTTTCTATGTTAACTTGATTGTTGTCTGTTGTTGCACACCTGTTCCCCATTACGTTAGTTTGTCTGCCTATTTAACCTGTTCACGTCCACTGTTTGGTGTGCGTGTTTATTGTATGTACGAGTGTCATTAGTGTGAGCGGGTTTTGCTCCTCCTTTGTTGTTTTGGAGGATTTTCCTTGTATTTCTTTACTACTCAGTAAAGTGGTTCTTCATCTCATTCTGTGTCCTGCGCTTGACTCTGGCCTACCGCATTCCACCGACATTCGTGACAACCTGGTAATTGTGTGGTTCAAAGGATAAAGTGTCACCTTCAGATGGATGTGTTTTTTTCAGAGAGAAGTGAGCCTGCGACCAGGCACGGTGGATGACATCCTTTTCCTGCACAGCGATTTGAAGAAATCCGGTGATGAATGGACGGTTTTTGAAATTATTGTTTTAGTATATTTATTTGTTGTCTAATATTAGAAGGCTCTTTAAAGCGATTTGAGTTGTCAATGTGAAAATATACATGTTCTTAATTCATGGCATGGTTTCTTTTGAGCCAAATGTTGAATAGACATTTAATTAATGCAGGAAAATAGGAAAAATAGCCTACTGTCTATAGTCATAAAAACAATTAGGCTAAATAAATGTGTTATTTTGTTGGGTAACGGATCGGCTCTCGGCACTCATTAAGAGGCGGCTTCTATCTTCAATATAATCATTCATTCAGAAGGTTAAACCCATAGGTTTTAGGCCTGCAGTAAATTAAATTAGATTACCAGCTTCATTTTTCATTAGGTTATAATAATCCATGCCTTCTGGGAATGTTATAAAGTCCAAAAGTTATGGGTGGAGTTAGACATTTGGCTGTCAGAAGTATTACAATGGAAATTAACTTTTAATCCATCTGTCTTCATATTTCAAGACATGACAAATAAGGGTGCAGTGAGATGGGTTGGACGTTACTTTTCTCGTCAATCATCTTGAAAAAACGTATACTTAAAAACAGAAAATCAACCAATGTCAGTCTTTAAATGCTTTATTATCCAAATGTTGAAAGTGCGTTTGGGCGATGGAGATAAACAAAATGGTGCAGTTTGAGGCCATGTGGCGGAGAGTGATGCGGGCTCTCTGGAGATTGGGGTGTGAGCAGGTGGGTCTGGGCAGGTGTGATGTAGTTGTCGTTTGTATGTGTATGTTTTCTATTGTCAAAAAATATAAAATCTTACAAAATTAAAAATGACAAGCTTGCAACACGCATCTGATTATTCATTAGAATAGGATTTATTTTATTTATTTCGTTTACATTCTTCATTGTAACCACAATGTCACAAATAATTGAACACACACAACATGAGCAGATTAACTTGGTCATAGCGTGGTGCAATGACAGAATGACGCAATTTACCACGATCTGCCACCATCTACCAGAAATGGTGCGGCATAAGCTTAATTGAGGGATCACTGTAGGTTCTCTATACTCCCGCTTCCAATTTCAAATATTAACCATTGTAATCTCCCATTAGCAGTGTTTTAAGAAATCCAGCGTTAACGTGCAACTACACGTTAAATTCTGCCCTTTGGTAGCAATCGACCCGCTGAGATTAAATTTGGCTAATATTGTTGCAAACACTTATGTAGCAGTCGGGCTAGCTATTAGCATGCTAACCGTCAATGATACAGAGCATGGTAGCGTCATTACCATTGCTGGCAGGCTTCCTTCCAGGATCATAAGATTTTGTGGTGACTTGCCTGTACATTTCTTAATAAATGTGTTCCAACAGGCCTACATGTTGTCGTGTTAGGCCAATGTAGCCTTGTCATTTGTTTATTCAACATGCCTGCCTGTTAGACTGGTAAATTCAAATGATGCCAAACACAATATTCTGTGTTGTTCGTCATGTTAACTCAGTGTTGAGCCCACTTTGTTATTAATTGAGCTCGTTTTTTGCCGTCGTTTGGCAAACACTAATATCCCTATAAGGAGCTGGCTTCAAAAAGCCTGCCATTCAGCCGCCCAACACTGTGGGTCATTAATTATGGCGGTAATAATAGGTAGCTGCGTTCTGTCTGTGAACGTCTACCACTAGACTAAGATCCTCTACTCTCGGGGCGGGGGGATTTATTTATTTAATTACATTCTGGGGAACCATATTGTGTGTTACACCAGCTGTGTCTTGATGCCATGTGAACTCATGGCATCACCATTCTTTCATCTCCGGCAGCCAAGGGCCTGTTGTACACAAATGGCCATCACAATCTTCTCTCTACTGAGTGTGACTTGTAGTGTTTCAATTATTTCATTGCAAAGGGGAAGGTTTTTGTTCAGGAGTTGGGGACTGCGATGACAAACACACACACACACACACACACACACACACAATGATTATCTCGAGAGATTCCCTTGTGTCTTGTAAAACTTATAAGCCATCTAAAGATGAGAAGCTCATAGATCTAATTCCCATCTATTTTAATTCAATTTCTTGTCATTGCTTCTTTAATTCACACTCATGTTCTCTCTTTGCTGCGGCCCACTTGAACATTTGGCAATTGTTTTGTTTACACCAAGTCTGATTTAGCACATGCACAGATAAAGAATGAGTACATTGAGAAAAGGACATTGGGAATATTGTTCATCATTTCGCAAACATGGCTCTCTTTGTAAATGACTTTCAACAAAGAGTTCTCATGTCTAACACTGAGACACAAGTACAGTCACTAACCCCATTCCTCTGGCTTATTGAGGGACACAGGCAGACAGGCAAATTCCAAACACAAAAAACCTCCATGGTGCACACAGGTTACATGCCACCGCTTCTGCTTTTAGTACACTGCTGCTCCTCTGTCCTAAGTCTCTTTACACTGTGGTGGTAAAGCACTGGGGCTTTAGCTAGCTATTGTCACTCTCCTGGGCAGATCAGTGATCTCGAACTGGCTGCCACACTGATGTGTGAGCAGGCAAAGTCAATCTTCACTTTAGCCACCATCAGAGATGGATGTGGATGCTTCCGATTAGCATGCGACAATGGGACCTGGGGAAAAGGATCCTTGTGCATGGCTTGCAAGCTTTCTGACGAGTTTTCATTGAACTGGGCAGCTCTGCTACTGCTAGAGCACTTGATGTATAAACACAATGACAGTGTCAGTTTTAGCCCCACAGAGACAGACAGACACGTTTCAATAATACACTTTAGATTTTCGTAAAGCTTGTCTCCATTGTCTAGCATCAAGACAGTCAGCAGCACGGACATAGTTCCCTTCTAAAGCACATGTGCTAAAGATATTCAGCCTCTATGAAAATTTACATAGGGACTAAATCCCCCTCACACTGTCCTTGTGAGCTGCCTGGAGAACAGGGAATATCTCTACTTTAACCCACCTGCCTCTGGATGTGAGGCAATTACAGTAGGATTTAATGTACGGGTTAGCCCAGGATTACAAAGCCTTATAACACCGGTGGAGCGACAATGGAGCGACCCCACCACATATCGCGGTTACGTATGTATGGGCTTCCTGGCGGGATGAGGAAACTAGCTACAGACCAAGGCCGTCTATTTAATTTGAAGGATCAGAGGCCCGGCTGATAATGGAGTCAGATTCCATATGATATTGCAAGACGTTTTAAACATGATTTGGTGACTCAATTTCAAAATAGGACAAAGCACTCAACGGAGAGGCTTTCTAACATGAAAAAGTGTGAACGAAATGAATTAATAAAGAGGAGAAACAGCAGCTATGCTAATGAGTTTGGGCCCTAGATACAGTTGAAGTTGGAAGTTTACATACACCTTAGCCAAATACATTTAAACTTTTCACAATTTCTGACATTTAATCCTAGTAAAAATTCCCTGTCTTAGGTCAGTTAGGATCACCACTTTATTTTAAGAATGTGAAATGTCAGAATAATAGTAGAGAGAATGATTTATTTCAGCTTTTATTTATTTCATCACATTCCCAATGGGTCAGAAGTTTACATATTTGTATTTGGTAGCATTGCCTTTAAATTGTTTAACTTGGGTCAAACGTTTTCGGGTAGCCTTCCACAAGCTTCCCACAATAAGTTGGGTGAATTTTGGCCCATTCTTCCTGACAGAGCTGGTGTAACTGAGTCAGGTTTGTAGGCCTCCTTGCTCGCACATGCTTTTTCAGTTCTGCCCACAAATATTCTATAAGATTGAGGTCAGGGCTTTGTGATGGCCACTCCAATACCTTGACTTTGTTGTCCTTAAGCCATTTTGCCACAACTTTGGAAGAACGCTTGGGGTCATTGTACATTTGGAAGACCCATTTGCGACCAAGCTTTAACTTCCTGACTGATGTTTTGAGATGTTGCTTCAATATATCCACATAATTTTCCTTCCTCATGATGCCATCTATTTTGTGAAGTGCACCAGTCCCTCCTGCAGCAAAGCACCCCCACAGCATGATGCTGCCACCCCCGTGCTTCACGGTTGGGATGGTGTTCTTCGGCTTGCAAGCGTTCCCCTTTTTCCTCCAAACATAACGATGGTCATTATGGCCAAACAGTTCTATTTTAGTTTCATCAGACCAGAGGACATTTCTCCAAAAAGTATGATATTTGTCCCCATGTGCAGTTGCAAACCATAGTCTGGCTTTTTTATGGCGGTTTTGGAGCAGTGGCTTCTTCCTTGCTGAGCGGCCTTTCAGGTTATGTCGATATAGGACTCGTTTTACTGTGGATATAGATACTTTTGTACCTGTTTCCTCCAGCATCTTCACAAGTTTTTTTTTTTTTTTGCACAAAAGTATGTTCATCTCTAGGAGACAGAACACGTCTCCTTCCTGAACGGTATGACGGCTGCGAGGTCCCATGGTGTTTATACTTGCGTACTATTGTTTGTACAGATGAACGTGGTACTTTCAGGCGTTTGGAAATTGCTCCCAAGGATGAACCAGACTTGTGGAGGTCTACAATTTTGTTTTCTGAGGTCTTGGCTGATTTCTTTTGATTTTCCCATGATGTCAAGCAAAGAGGCACTGAGTTTGAAGGTAGGCCTTGAAATACATCCACAGGTACACCTCTAGTTGACTAAAACTATGTCAATTAGCCTATCAGAAGCTTCTAAAGCCATGACATCATTTTCTGGAATTTTCCAAGCTGTTTAAAGGCACAGTCAACTTACTGTATGTAATCTTCTGACCCACTGGAATTGTGATACAGTGAATTATAAGTGAAATAATCTGTCTGTAAACAATTGTTGGAAAAATGACTTGTGTCATGCACAAAGTAGATGTCCTAACCGATGCCTAACCCTAACATTAAATGAAGTGAATTTTACGATAAATTACATGAATTTTACGATATTGCCAATTCTGACTTTGCAGCTGGCCCATCTAACAGAATCGCTCAGTTCTTACCTCCATGGCAAGATTCATGACAATAACCATCAGACCTGGACAGACCTGCCTGCCCTATACTCTCATCTGGGCGGAACATCCCACAGAACTTCTCATGAATCATCGGTTAAGAGATCTCATGCCTTCATCCCAAATGGCCCCTTAAGCCTCCTGGTCCTGCTTCGGTCTCCCAGCACTCAGAGTCACCCCCAAAATATGATCAGAATCACGCCGCTTCAGGTTTCAGCCAGCCATGGCTTTAGGGAGGGCAGTAGCAAGGCCAAAATAGGGGGTGGGGGAGAAGAGAGACGCACCACTTTCCCAGGGTTCTGATAACCAGAACAGCTGAGATTCCTCCACCCAAACATCACCACACCAGCAGCCCACCCCCCTGCTGTCCCTTTGCCCAGTGATGGCTCACTGCTGGTCCCACACAGATGTGTGAGGGAGAGTGTGGTTGTGATGGTGTGCCGAGCAGCAAGGCATGTGTAATGAGAATGAGAGGGACCGAATGGAACTGGTTACTGGGTAGTTTTTGCTCCCATGGCCGACGAGAATGCAGGAGCAGCTGGGCCTTCTCCGTTTTCCTCTCCTTTCTCTTTTTCTCTCCATCCCTCTACTCTCTCTCTCTCTCACTCTCTCTTTCTCTCTCTGCCGATGACTAGAGTGAGAGCCAGTCACTGAGCAGGGCCAGCTGTAGGAGATGAACTGGTGTGGTGTGTGTATGCTGGGGGGTGTTCTGTACACACACTAGCACACATCCCAGCTAGCACAAAAAGTTCTGAGAACCATATGTTTCTTAGAGCTTGGTGAGAGCGTGGTTGTCTTATGGTTATTTTGCATACAACCTTCCCACAACTTTCTGGGAATGGTGCAGGATAGTTGCTTGGCTTTGGAACATTCTCAGCACTTTAAGGAACTCAACAAAACAAAGTCATTTTCTTGGTATTTCATTACTTTAACAGAACTTTTCCTAAAACGTACCCTAGGCAGGTTCTCCAACTGGTTTGACATTGGGAATGTTCTCCAATAGTTCAGAGGGTGTTAAGAAACAACAGTCTTCTGTGGGAATTTCAGTACTTCAGCATAACGTTTCCTGCAGGTTTCCTCATGGCAATATTTAAAGTAATGTTCTCAAATTGTTCCTAGAATGGTAAAAAACACTTTTCATACAAACCACAAGAAAATTGTATTAACCTTCAGAGAACGTTCTAAGAATGTTATTTAAAAACATATACAGATATATAGATGACCTGGAGCCAGTGGGTTTGGCGACGAATATGTAGTGAGGGCCAGCCAACGAGAGTGTACAGGTCACAATGGTGGGTAGTGTATGGGGCTTTGGTGACAAAACGGATGGCACTGTGATAGACTACATCCAATTTGCTGAGTAGGGTGTTGGAGGCTATTTTGTAAATGACATCGCCGAAGTCAAGGATCGGTAGGATAGTCAGTTTTACGAGGGCATGTTTGGCAGCATGAGTGAAGGAGACTTTGTTGCGAAATAGGAAGCCGATTCTAGATTTAACTTTGGATTGGAGATGCTGAATGTGAGTCTGGAAGGAGAGTTTACGGTCTAACCAGAAAACTAGGTATTTGTAGTTGTCCACATACAGTGCTATGAAAAAGTATTTGCCCCCTTTCTAATTTTCTCTACTTTTGCATATTTGTGATACTGAGTGTTATCAGATCTTCAACCAAAACCTAATATTACATAAAGGGAACATAAGTTAACAAATAACACAACAATTACATATTTATTTCATAAACAAAGTTATGCAACACCCAATTCCCCTGTGTGAAAAAGTAATTGCCCCCTTACACTCAATAACTGGTTGTGCCACCTTTAGCTGCAATGACTCCAACCAAATGCTTCCTGTAGTTGTTGATCAGTCTCTCACGTCGCTGTAGAGGAATTTTGGCCCACTCTTCCATGCAGAACTGCTTTAACTCAGTGACGTGTGGGTTTTCAAGCATGAACTGCTCGTTTCAAGTCCTGCCACAACATCTCAGTTGGGATTAGGTCTGGACTTTGACTAGGCCATTCCAAAACATCCAGTTTGTTGCTTTTTAGCAATTTTCGTGTAGACTTGATTGTGTGTTTTGGATCATTGTCTTGCTGCATGACCCAGCTGCGCTTCAGCTTCAGCTCACAGACGGATGGTCTGACATTGTCCTGTAGAATTCTCTGATACAGAGCATAATTCATGGTTCCTTCTATTAAGGCAAGTCGTCCAGGTCCTGAGGCAGCAAACCATCCCCAAACCATCACACCACCACCACCATGCTTGACCTTTGGTATGATGTTCTTACTGTGGAATGGAGAGTTTTGTTTTCGCCAGGCATTACTGGAACCATGTCGTCCAAGAATTGAACCCTGTGGCAACCCCATAGAGACTGCCAGAGGTCCAGACAACAGGCCCTCCGATTTGACACATTGAACTCTATCTGAGAAGTAGTTGGTGAACCAGGCGAGGCAGTAATTTGAGAAACCAAGGCTATTTAGTCTGCCAATAAGAATGCGGTGATTGACAGAGTCGAAAGCCTTGGCCAGGTCGATGAAGACGGCTGCACAGTACTGTCTTTTATCTATCGCGGTTATAATATCGTTTAGGACCTTGAGCGTGGCTGAGGTGCACCCATGACCAGCTCGGAAACCAGATTGCATAGCGGAGAAGGTACGGTGGGATTCGAAATGGTCGGTGATCTGTTTGTTAACTTGGCTTTCAAATACTTTCGAAAGGCAGGGCAGGATGGATATGGGTCTGTAACAGTTTGGATCTAGAGTGTCACCCCCTTTGAATAGGGGGATGACCGTGGCAGCTTTCCAATCTCTGGGGATCTCAGACGATACGAAAGAGAGATTGAACATGCTAGTAATAGGGGTTGCGACAATATCGGCAGCTAATTTTAGAAAGAAAGGGTCCAGATTGTCTTGCCCAGCTGATTTTTAGGGGTCCAGATTTTGCAGCTCTTTCAGAACATCAGCTATCTGAATTTGGGTGAAGGAGAAGCGGAGGGTGTAGAGCTGGTGGCCGGGGTAGGGGTAGCCAGGTGGAAAGCATGGCCAGCCGTAGCAAAATGCTTGTTGAAATTATCGATTATCGTAGATTTATCAGTAGTGACAGTGTTTCCTAGCCTCAGTGCAGTGGACAGCTGGGAGGAGGTGCTCTTATTCTCCATGATCAATGGAAACAGGATGCACGTGAGCTCAATTTCGAGTCTCATAGCAAAGGGTCTGAATACTTATGTAAATAAGGTATTTTTTAAATATATTTTTATAGATTTGCAACAATTTCTAAAAAACTGTTTTTGCTTTGTCATTATGGGGTATTGTGTGTAGATTGTTGAGGATTTATTTGTATTTAATCAATTTGAGAATAAGGCTGTAAAGTAACAAAATGTGGAAAAAGGGAAGGGGTCTGAATACTTTCCGAATGCACTCTATATGCCTTGTACCATATGACGCTGTACTTACTATAATGTCAGACACCTAACAAGCAGTGTAGAGAATCAATGTACCATCTAAACCGCTGTGAAATATATTTTCAATAATCCAAAATATTGTATTTTCAGCTGTTTGAAGCTGGTGTACAAAACCGAAAGTAAAAGATGCAAAAACATAACTTAAGAAAGGGAAGCATAGAAATAACGCACATAGAACAGATCTACCGCTTCTTAGACTTGCTTTCAATGAGAACGACATATCTATAACTCACATTTCTATGTGAATTTGGTCAGGTCGCCCAAAAAGTTAAATATTGCTGCTTTAATGTAAACACAAACACACATAGGGAATTATGACTAACAGCTAAAACAAATAAAAATTAAAGACAAGTTTAAACCATACATTTCCTTTTATAAAAATAATAATAAACAATACAAATACATTAAGTTTCAAAAAGTCCAGCAATACAATTACACTGAACACTACATAGGTCTGTGAATAGTGTAGCTCAGGGTTCTTCAATTCCGGTCCTGGAGGGCCGAAACACCTCTGTTTTTCATCCTCTCCTTCTAATCAGGGGCTAATTCAGACCTGGGACAGGTGAGTGCAATTAACTACCAGGTAGAAATAAAAAACAGAAGTGTTTCGGCCCTCCAGGACCGGAATTGAAGAACCTTGGTGTAGCTTGTCCCTGAGCTGGCGGACAAATGGTTCTTGCCTCTCTGCCTGCTGGGGGTACTGCATATGTTGGTTCCAACCTTAAAAGTAATAACAAAGAAAGTGAGCAGGTCTGTTAGGAAATGCCTTTCTCAAACCATCTGGATAAGGGCATTTCTGTGATGCACCAGAAATACTCTAAGTGGGGAGTTGGGATACTCCTTTCAATTCGTATTACTATATTCCTCTTTCAGTCTAACAGATTTTAAAAGGCCCTAGTAATGTTTTTTTTTTGCTGTGCATGTGACTGCACTTTAGAGCGTGTGTCATCCAGCAGGACACCATTTTGGGGAAAGTTGAGGTCAGGTCCAATATTGGCTATGCACCCAAGAGGGAAAAAGGTTGGGCCATCCTAGAAATGTTTTAGAGTAATATAATATAGTATAAACCATTTAGCAGACACATTTATCCAAAGTGACTTACAGTCATGCGTGCATACATTTTTACGTATGGGTGGTCCTGGGAATCGAACCCACTAGTCTGGCGTTGCAATGCTCTACCAAGATGCATGATAAGGTTATAAATTATTTGCGAAGGGAAGACATATTGAGACCTAGGTCTCTTTTCCAAATGCACCCTTTATAATACAACATAAATATACACATTATACCCCCCCAAAAAAATAATAATAAAATAATAACAAACTTGTATGCCATCTGTAAATACAAATAAATTGTTAAATTACAAGCATATGTGTAGGTAATCCTTTCTAACTCAGATCTTTTTGAAAGATATCATGAATAACTGCAAAAGTGTTGCTAATGCTCTCCACTTTCTGGAGGACCGAGTTTTGATATCAGTGGTATGTCCGGTGGAAACAGAATATGATATCTTAGGAGATGGAGAAAATTCTGGAGTTTGATTGCAAATATGCGGTGGGAGTCGAAAAGAGAACACACAGAAGGCTGTTGTATAAAACACCTGTCTCCGGATTACATCTTCAAACTAAGGGCAACCATGGCATCCGTGACGGAGAGGGAGAAGCGTTCATCAATGTATACGGGTAAGAGAGTCTAGCTAACTACATTTCAAATATTATAAGTTTCTAATTTTGTCAGAAAGTAATTTTCATTGCAAGTTAAAGCGTACAGTTAGCTAGCTGTGTAGTAATGTTATTTGTATCTCAGAGCCATTTGTATTGCTAGTTATAGCCTAATGTTAGCTAGATAGCTAACATTGAGCGTAGTTGGTTAGCTTTAGCTACCTGCAGATTCATGCAGGGTAGTAAAGTTATGAGTTGGGATTATGGTTCATTGTTTAGCTAGCTAGCTACATGTCTAAACAAGACTCCACTATGCAAGTAACCATTTCACTGTACCGTTTACACCTTCTGTATCCTGTGCATGTGACAAATAAACTTAGATTTTATTTGATATAGTGTGTGTTTACCAGAGATGGTAATGTGAAGACCAACATCACCTGCACCAAAGTCAAGTTAGGATATAATGTTAGGCCAACAAGACAGCGTCCATGTTCTAAAATTCTCCAGTAGAATGCTCTGCTTTTATTTCATCACACAACCGTAAGTCTTTTTCTGAATTTAGCTTGCCATAAACTTGTAAATAGTCATCTTGTTGTGAGTTTATTTTCCTGTAATAATGAATACAAACTAGCTAAAGTTAAGACGTTAAACTAGAAACTAACCAAAACTTTGTTTAGAAAGTTGCTTTAAGTTGCCTGGTTTGCTAGATTGACATATACTAAATTCATTTTTAAACGGATGGGTTTATTGGTGTTAAAATACACCAGTTATGCTATTTTGGACCACCAGGCTGCTGATGTCATGCACGACAAGTTTGATGTCGGACGACAATAGAATGTTCATGATATCACTGCGACAACTGTCTACATACATGTTGATAGACGTAGTATAAACCAGCCTTTAGTTTTGAAATCTTTGTTTGTTTAGTACGCTACCGTACTCACTCTGTTTAGCACATGACCACACATGTTCTTGTTAACATCCTTAAAGAGATGGGTGGGGCTAAGGCTTACGAGGGTGTGAATGATGCTGAATGGGTGTAGACAAAGAAGAGCTCTCCAGTAGATTTACCAAAACATTCAAGGGCCATTTTCTCAAAAGTGAGGTTACAAGTTTATCAACTTTCAAAGCAGAATTACTTTCCCATTGTTCCTCAACTGTAGTGTATGATATACCACTTTCTAGCTCTGAGTCTCTACTTTTATCCAATGTAAAAAACACAATTTCAAATTTTGCTACATAAGACCGAATCGAGCCGGTTGGTCACAATTGTGATCGAATCAACGCAATATTAGCCACTTTCAATGCAACATACCGAAACAAAACAAACTATGCAAGATATTTTGTTTTAGGCAGAATGCATCGGAGTAGGATTCTATTGCATTGACATGCACTACTCAGCCCGTACTTTACATTTATGCTGGCGTGGCATAAATAATCAGAGCTGCAGTAGGCCTATATGCAAATAGACCATTGCCATATGTGGATCTGTGCCATTTACTTTGAACTGGACTGTGTTTACAGCATGAGAGGTCATGAGTAGATGCGCTTGTTTTGAGATCAAAATGAGAGCTGCATGTAGCCACGTGCACATTTTGTTCATATCCTTTGCTAATTAGTGAGTTATTAGCCCAGTTATAGATAATTTGTAGTCAGCAATGTTTATTGTTATTGCTTCCTGCAAGAGCACAAAACGTCTACATTTCTAGACATCTTTGAAAAGCGAGTCAGGTAAAGAGCTTTTTTTTTGTCTTAAAGGGGCAGTGTTATATTTTGAGACAGGCTTGAATAAGCTAAGTAGCCAATAGGCAGAGGGTAGCATAATTTGTCTGTATCTGTGTAATAATGGTATGGGAATAATAATGCATTTTATTTTGTAAAGTAGTTTCTTGCATCAAACAACACAACAACATGGCCTACACACATAATTTCCTGTCACGAACATGGATACCTCCTGCGCCTCGACCTGTTGCTTCGGCCTGTTATTTCCGAAGTTTAACTTTGTTTTATTTGTATTTTGTTCATAAGTGTTTGTGTCAACACCTGCTACCAACTAGCCAGCTAGCTAGCTAATTGGTTGCAATGGAGCCCACTTCACCTGGAATACTTAACTAACGTTTCCAGCGCTGTAGAGGCTGTGTTTATTAGGCTCTTGTCCAGGACAATATTGACAATCCGGAGATCCAATGCGGCAATTGTTTGCTAGCGGAGGATTACAGGAATGAGGTGGCTATGCTTAGCAAGCAAATCTCAATTCTGTGCAAACTTATTGGGAAAATGCAAATTGGAACTTTCTTGTTCTCAACTCCTATGGCTGGACGCCGCTCGGGCCTAATGGATGTTTCCCCACCTTGTCATCTGTCCCTATACGAATGGCCTGTGCTACCTGGAACATGCCTGCCAAGGAAGTTGTCTCCATCTGCCTCTCCTCCTCCATCCTGTAGTGTATTTGTATTTGTATTTATTATGGATCCCCATACTCTTCCTGGAGTCCAGCAAAATTAAGGCAGTTATACATTTAAAAAAAACATTACAATACATTCATAACAGATTTCACAGCACACTAAGTGTGTGCCCTCAGGCCCCTACTCCACTACCACATATCTACAACACAAAATACATGTGTACGTATGTGTATAGAGAGTATGTTATCATGTGTGTGTATGTATATGTCTGTGCCTATGTTTGTGTAGTTTCACAGTCCCCGCTGTTCCATAAGGTGTATTTTTATCTGTTTTTAAAATCTGATTCTATTGCTTGCATCAGTTACCTGATGTGGAATAGAGTTCCATGTAGTCATGGCTCTACGCAGTACTGTGCGCCTCCCATAGTCTGTTCTGGACTTGGGAACTGTGAAGAGACCTCTGGTGGCACGTCTTGTGGGGTATGCATGGGTGTCTGAGCTGTGTGCCAGTCGTTCAAACAGACAGCTCGGTGCTTTCAACATGTCAACACCTCTCACAAACACAAGGAGTGATGAAGTCAATCTCTCCTCCACTTTGAGCCAGGAGAGATTGACATGCATATTATTAATGTTAGCTCTTTGTGTACATCCAAGGGCCAGCCGTGCTGCCCTGTTTTGAGCCAATTGCAATTTTCCTAAGTCCCTCTTTGTGGCACCTGACCACACGACTGAACAGTAGTCCAGGTACGATAAAACTAGAGCCTGTAGGACCTGCCTTGTTGATAGTACTGTTAATAAGGTAGAGCAGCGCTTTATTATGGACACACTTCTCCCCATCTTAGCTACCGTTGTATCAATATGTTTTGACCGTGACTGTTTACAATCCAGGGTTACTCCAAGCAGTTTAGTCACCTCAACTTGCTCAATCTCCATATTATTTATTACAAGATTTAATTGAAGTTTGGAGTTTAGTGAATGAGTTGTTCCAAATACAATGCTTTTAGTTTTAGAAATATTTAGGACTAACTTATTCCTTGCCACCCACTCTGAAACTAACTGCAACTCTTTGTTAAGTGTTGCAGTCATTTCAGTCGCTGTAGTAGCTGACATGTATTGTGTTGAGTCATCCGCATACATACAGTTTAAGTCGGAAGTTTATATACACCTTAGCCAAATACATTTAAACTCAGTTTTTCACAATTCCTGACATTTAATCCTAGTAAAAATTATTAGGCCAGTTAGGATCACCATTTTATTTTAAGAAGGTGAAATGTCAGAATAATAGTAGAGAGAATGATTTATTTCAGCTTTTATTTATTTAATCACATTCCCAGTGGGTCAGAAGTTTACATACACTCAATTAGTATTTGGTAGCATTGCCTTTAAATTGTTTAACATGGGTCAAACGTTTCGGGTAGCCTTCCACAAGCTTCCCACAATAAGTTGGGTGAATTTTTGCCCATTCCTCCTGACAGAGCTGGTGTAACTGAGTCAAGTTTGTAGGCCTCCTTGCTCACACAGGCTTTTTCAGTTCTGCCCACAAATGTTCTATTGAATTGAGGGCTTTGTGATGGCCACTCCAACACCTTGACTTTGTTGTCCTTAAGCCATTTTGCCACAACTTTGGAAGTATGCTTGGGGTCATTGTCCATTTGGAAGACCCATTTGCGACCAAGCTTTAACTTCCTGACTGATGTCTTGAGATGTTGCTTCAATATATCCACATCATTTTCCTTCCTCATGATGCCATCTATTTTGTGAAGTGCACCAGTCCCTCCTGCAGCAAAGCACCCCCACAGCATGATGCTGCCACCCCCGTGCTTCACGGTTGGGATGGTGTTCTTCGGCGTGCAAGCAACCCCCTTTTTCCTCCAAACATAACGATGGTCATTATGGCCAAGCAGTTCTATTTTTGTTTCATCAGACCAGAGGACATTTCTCCAAAAAGTACGATCTTTGTCCCCATGTGCAGTTGCAAACCGTAGTCTGGATTTTTTATGGCGGTTTTGGAGCAGTGGCTTCTTCCTTGCTGAGCGGCCTTTCAGGTTATGTCGATATAGGACTCGTTTTACTGTGGCTATAGATACTTTTGTACCTGTTTCCTCCAGCATCTTCACAAGGTCCTTTGCTGTTGTTCTGGGATTGATTTACACTTTTCGCATCAAAGTACGTTCATCTCTAGGAGACAGAACGCGTCTCCTTCCTGAGCGGTATGACGGCTGCGTGGTCCCATGGTGTTTATACCTGCGTACTATTGTTTGTACAGATGAACGTGGTACCTTAAGGCATTTGGAAATTGCTCCCAAGGATGAACCACACTTGTGGAGGTCTACAATTATTTTTCTGAAGTACTGGCTGATTTCTTTTGATTTTCCCATGATGTTAAGCAAAGATGCACTGAGTTTGAAGGTAGGCCTTGAAATACATCCACAGGTACACCTCCAATTGACTCAAATAATGTCAATTAGCCTATCAGAAGCTTCTAAAGCCATGACATCATTTTCTGGAATTTTCCAAGCTGTTTAAAGGCACAGTCAACTTAGTGTATGTAAACTTCTGACCCACTGGAATTGTGATACAGTGAATTATAAGTGAAATAATCTGTCTGTAAACAATTGTTGGAAAAAGTACTTGTGTCATGTCCTAACCGACTCGCCAAAACCATAGTTTGTTAACAAGAAATTTGTGGAGTGGTTGAAAAACAAGTTTTAATGAGTCCAACCTAAATGTATGTAAATTCCGTCTTCAACTGTAGACACTCTGGCTTTACTCAAAGCCAGTGTCATGTCATTAGTTAAGATTGAAAAAAGTAATGGGCCTAGACAGCTGCCCTGGGGAATTCCTGATTCTACCTGGATTATGTTGGAGAGGCTTCCATTAAAGAACACCCTCTGTGTTCTGTTAGACAGGTAACTCTGTATCCACAATATAGCAGGTGGAGTAAAGCCATAACACATACATTTTTCCAGCAGCAGAATATATGATCGATCATGTCAAAAGCCACAGTGAAGTCTAACAAAACAGCCCCCACAATTTCTCTCAGCCAATCATCAGTCATTTGTGTAAGTGCTGTGCTTGTTGAATGTCCTTCTCTATAAGCATGCTGAAAGATTGTTTTCAATTTGTTTACTGTGAAATAGCATTGCATCTGGTCAAACACAAATTTTTCCAGTAGTTTACTAAGGGTTGGTAACAGGCTAATTGGTTGGCTATTTGAGCCAGTAAAGGTGCTTTACTATTCTTAGGTAGCGGAATGACTTTTGCTTCCCTCCAAGCCTGGGGGCACACACATTCTAGTAGGCTTACCTTGGATGGAAAATATGGCAAATAGGAGTGGCAACATCGCCCGCTATTATCCTCAGTAATTTTCCATCCAAGTTGTCAGACCCCTGTGGTTTGTCATGGTTGATAGACAACAATACTTTTTTCACCTCTTCCACACTCACTTTACGGAATTCAAAATTACAACGTTTGTCTTTCATAATTTGGTCAGATATACTTGGATGTGTATTGTCAGCAATTGTTGCTGTTATGTCATGCCTACATTTGCTAATCTTGCCAATGAAAACATCTGTAAAGTAGTTGGCAACATCAGTTGGTTTTGTGATGAATGAGCCATCTGATTCAATGAATGATGGAGCTGAGTTTGCCTTTTTCCCAAAAATTTCATTTAAGGTGCTCCAAAGCTTTTTACTATCTTTCTTTATGTCATTTATCTTCGTTTCATAGTGTAGTTTCTAATTATTTTTAATCAGTTTTGTCCGTTTAGTAGACGGTGAACAGCTAGACGATTGTTCTGCTAAGCAGACCGGAGTGACTGTGAGAGGTTCAGAGCAGACTGACATAAGGAATAGCTTTGCTGCACTGGTGCCTGATCTACCTGTGCCTTCATCGCTTTGATTCCAGCGGCTTCGTCGTCAAGTTCGGCTCCTTTCCCTCTCTCTGGATCTGACGGGGCACTGCCTGCTGGGATATCTGGACCTATCGGCAGGAGCAGAGGATGTACACTATCCTACTTCTCGTGGGCCCTTGAAAGGTTCAACAAATTGAGTGAGGGGTAGGAATGGGCGAATTTCACCATTCCATTCTCCGGCCGTTGTATTGGGCAGTTCAATAGTGAGAAATGTCTCAGTCCCTGGAACAAAAACGTTGTGCTATCCAGGAGCACGAGTACAGGACATCAATAAGCTGATAACAAATATTTTAAACCAGCATCAGGAAATTGAGTCTATCATAGTTCATGTGGGATTCAATGACATTATGAAGGGCAGCTCAGAACAGCTGAAGATGTATTTTAAAGACATGACTGGGTCACTGCTTGTCACCAACAAATGCCCCATAATATCTGGCCCTCTGCCCTCCCAAAATCATGGGATTTAACATTTCAGCAGACTATTAGCCCTCCATAACTGGCTACAAGACTATTGCAGCTCTGTGGTTGTAACATTTATTGATCATTTTGATACCTTCTGGAAACAAAGCTCATTTTATAAGGAGGATAGGATCCACCCAAATCATTTGGGTTCCTGGATCCTTTCACAGCATTATAAGGCTGCGTTGAGACAAAGACTTATCAGTGACCCAAGCCCAGCTCAGTTAATCCCTACCATTGTGTCACTGAGTTGTCAAAATGCTTCAGCAAATGTACATTATCCCAGGGGCACAATGACACAATGTAAGTAACTCAGCTATTGTATGCAGTAATCATGTGCCTATGAACCAGAGTTATACTGTTAGCACTGAGGCAGTGTTCCCTAGTAGAAAGTCCACTGTGTGCAGCTCACCCTGCACTAACATAAATAACATGAGCATGTCTACTTCTGTAAGCTTCCCAGTAAAGCAATGAAAGCAATCAAGCATTCCAGAAAAGTGCTAAAAATAGCCCATGTTAACATATGTAGCTTAAGAAACAAGGTTAATGAAATTAATAATATTCTAGTAACATATGACATTCATATTCTGACAATCTCTGAAACTCACTTAGATAAAACCTTTGATGATACAGCAGTAGCAATACATTGTTATAACATCTACAGAAAAGACAGAAATGCCAAAGGTGGAGGTGTTGCCGTTTATATTCAGAACCACATTCATGTAAAGCTTAGCGAGGATCTCATGTTAAATACTGTTGAAGTAATATGACTACAGGTTCATCTGCCTCACCTAAACCCAATTCTGGTGGGAAGCTGCTATAGACCACCAAGTGCTAACAGTCAGCATCTAGATAACATGTGTGAAATGCTTGATAATGTATGTAATATCAACCGATAGGTATATTTTCTGGGTGATTTAAATATTGACTGGCTTTCATCAGGCTGCCCACTCAAGAGAAAGCTTCAAACTGTGACTAGTGCCTGCAACCTCGTTCAGGTTATCAGTCAACCTACCAGGGTAGTTAAATTCTATGGTTGAGAGGGACGAGGCAAAAGGAATGGCAAATAAGTCTGGCTGCACAACCGATTGGTAAACGTACTGCAAATTGAGAAATCATGAGACTAAACTGAATAAAAATAAGACATTACACTATGAAACAAAGACAAATGACATAAATAATGATAGTAAAAAGCTTTGGAGCACCTTAAATGAAATTATGGTCAAAAAGGCAAACTCAGCTCCATCATTCATTGAATCAAGTGGTCCTCTGTAGCTCAATTGGTAGAGCATGGCGCTTGTAACGCCAGGGTAGTGCGTTCGATCCCCGGGACCACCCATATGTAAAAATGTATGCGCACATGACTGTAAGTTGCTTTGGATAAAAGCGTCTGCTAAATGGCATATTATTATTATTATTATTAATCAGATGGCGAATTCTTCACAAAACCCACTGATATTGCCAACTACTTTAATGATTTTTTCATTGGAAAGATTAGGAAACTTAGGCATGACATGCCAGCAACAAACGCTGACATCCAAGTATAACTGATCAAATTATGAAAGACAAGCGACAATGACAAGCCACCCCAGTCTGACAATTTGGATGGAAAATTACTGAGGATAATAGCGGACGATATTGCTACTCCTATTTGCCATATCTTCAATCTAAGCCTACTAGAAAGTGTGTTCCCTCAGGCCTGGAGGGAAGCAAAAGTCATTCCAAGAACAATAAAGTCCCATTTACTGGCTCAAATAGCCGACCAATCAGCCTGTTACAAACCCTGAGCAAACTTTGGGAAAGAATTGTGTTTGACCAGATACAATGCTATTTTACAGTAAACAAATTGACAACAGACTTTCAGCACGCTTACAGTTAAGGAAATTCAAGAAGCACAGCACTTACACAAATTACTGATGATTGGCTGAGAGAAATGTACAATAAAAAGATTGTGGGGGATGTTTTGTTAGAATTCAGAGTGGCTTTTGACATTATCAATCAGTCTGCTGCTGGAAAAACTGTTGTGTTATGGCTTTCCACCCCCTGCTATATTGTGGATAAAGAGTTACCTGTCTAACAGAGCACAGAGGGTGTTCTTTAATGGAAGCCTTTCCAACATAATCCAGGTAGAATTAGGAATTCCCCAGGACAGCTGTTTAAGCCCCTTATAATATTTCGAAAACTAAAAGCATTGTGTTTGGGACAAATGATTCACTAAACCCTAAACCTCAACTAAATCTTGTAATGAATAATGTGGAAATTGAGCAAGTTGAGGTGAATATTCTGCTTGGAGTAACCCTGGATTGTAAACTGTCATTGTCAAAACATGTTGAAACAACAGTAGCTAAAATGGGGAGATGTATGTCCATAATAAAGCGCTGCTCTGCCTTCTTGTCAACAAGGCATGTCCTATAGGCCCTAGTTTTGTTGCACCTGGACTACTGTTCAGTCGTGTGGTCAGATGCCACAAAGAGGGACTTAAGAAATTTGCTATTGGCTCAAAACAGGGCGGCGTGGCTGGCCCTTAAATGTACTAACATTTATGAAATACATGTCAATCTCTCATGGCTCAAAGTGGAGGACAGATTGACTTCATCACTGCTTGTAAGAGGTGTTGACAAGCTGAATGCACCGAGCTGTCTGTTTAAACTTTTAGCACACAGCTCGGACACCCATGCACACCGCACAAGACATGCCACCAGAGGTCTCTTCACAATCCCCAAGTCCAGAACAGACTATGGGAGGCGCATAGTACTACATAGAGCCATTCCACATCAGGTAACTGATGCAAGCAGTAGAATCAGATTTAGAAAACAGATAAAAATACACCTTATGGAACAGCGGGGACTGTGAAGAGACACACACACAGGTACAGACACACGCATACACACACGGGCGCTATCACACGCACTCTACACACACGTACATTGTAATATTGTTGTATAGTGGTATCATTTATTTTGTGTTGTGGTGGTGTGACAGTGTAATTTGATGTACTGTTTTAGCTTTTGTTTTATGTGTAATATAAGTGTCTTAATGTGTTTGGCCCCCAGGAAGAGTAGCTGCTGCCTTGGCAGCAGCTAATGGGGATCCCTAATAAAATAAAATTACAAATATTGATATTTTAATGCAGTCATCTCGGTTTTCATTTGAAGCATATTTTATATGTCACATGTTTCTATCTATTGCAAAGACATTGGCAACTTTGTATTTGTAGTCAACTTTGTTCTGAAGTTATCGGCGGTCACAGAAAGATGGATAAACCATGTGATTCTATGATTAGCGGAGAACTTCTGTGTAGAAAGTGACGTGGATGAGCAAAAAAACATAAACAATGCACTTAGCTGTTCTATAAATGGTCTGAGGCAAGCGTTAGATTACGAGCGATTTCAAGTGTAATGTTATTAACGATGGTTTTGGGAAACAGCTCAGAGATTTAATGATGCTCCTACGATGGTTCTAACGATGAACTTAGCCTTAAGATGCTTTTGGGAATACAGGCCCTGGTCTTGGTAAAGTAGCTGGTGACCTCACCCTCCTTCAGGGACCTCCTGTGGAGATTATTTAAAATGGCCTTGATTGTGTGGCCCACTCCATTATTGGCTAATTGGTTTATCAGCAGGAGCGTAAGGGAGCCAAAGGGCACTAGAGTGCAGCGGAGACACAACAGGAACTTCATGTTTTAGCGAGAGGAGGCTCCGAGTCTGTGCGCATGTGTGTATGTGTGCGTGCGTGCGTTTGTGTTCTACCCCTAATCATGATTTGCATATTAAAAACAAATATTCTGATCCCCAATACACTTTTTTGTGTAGTTCAGTGCTGGAACCATTCTCATTAATTCACAATATTTAATGTTCCTGATGCACAGCATGTTGCTTCTCTCAGCTGACCCTTATAATTGCAGGACCCCAGGAAGAGTACAGCTAATGGGGATCCTTAATAAATACAAATACACATATTCTCAATTTCACTATGTTGATCACCATGGCTCTGTTCGAAATGACACCCTATTCCCTATATGGTGCACTACTTTTATACTCTCTTAGAAGTAAAGGAGCCTCTAAGAACTTTTTGGGGTTCAAAAGATTGCCACTGTGGGGGAACCTTTTCAGTTCAAAAAGGTTCCTCGAGGTACCCCTCTGAAAAAGGTTCTCTGAGCAACCTCTGTGACATGATGCATATCTTTTCACAAAAGCATCACATATTGACTCTCATACACTGATACTGGGATGCCTGTGTAAAGGTTCAAACAGGAACCGTTTTGTGATGGAGGGGTTACATTTTGAACCTTTTTAATAATATATTGTAGCAGCGGCAGCCTTTCAGAAGATTGCAGGCGTGGCTTATTAGCGTTGTGGCTTTCAGATAGTTATCTTTGGCCACCCGTGAGAGTAAACATTATTCCTGTTCCTCATATTAAGTTTGTACACTACAAATGTGCATTTTACATATTCTAATGTAATATTAATATTACTGATTACATATAGGAATAAAGTGGTATCTATTCAAAAATTAGGATTTGCATAGCCTCTTGAAGAACTCATACAACTCTGTAAGCCTCATTGAATCTACAAAACTGTCAGTGTTCAACCTTAACATGTGATGACAATACAACAGAATGAATGAACAGGAATTACACTTACTCTCACTGTTAGGCAAAAATAACAATCTGAAAGCCACACCCCTACTAAGCCACGCCTCCAGTCTTCTGATCTGACCAGCTGGGTCATATCTTAATAACCCAGCATCAATAACCCAGCATCAACAACCCAACCTGGCTCTTTTTAAAGAAAACAACCCAATTTAGAGACCCTATGCCTGCAACCCAGCAGTTAGGTCATCCAAACAACCAAGCAATGTTGAAGATACTGTATCTAGCTAGCGACCTAAGGCAACGCCTAATAAATATCATCATAAGAAACTTTTTGGAATTAAAACCGGAGGCTTCCCACTGGGCACATACTGGTTGAATCAACGTTGTTTCCAGGGTCATTTCAATAAAATTACGTTGAACCAATGTGGAATAGATGTTGAATTGATGTCTGTGCCCAGTGGGTACAGTCATAATATAATTGTGGCTTGACACCCAATCTTGTATTATTCAACATTGCTATTAAAATAGTACCCATATAACAATAGGTAATTGTTTACAAGTTGCTAGCTATCACATAAAGCCATTGCAGAAAACCACATTTTTTCATCTTCTTCTGAGTCTGGTGCAGGTTGGCATTTATTATCATGAACCTTGCCCTGGAGGCAGCTCTACAGAGTGGTCACTAGCTGGCACAGTCACAAAGTCATAAAATCAGATTTGAAACCTAACCTTAAACGTAACCTTAACTACAATGCTAACCCTAATGTCTAACTCTAACATTAAATTAAGACCAAAAAGCAAATTTTTGTTTTTATTAATTATTACGATATACACTACCAGGCAAAAGTTTGGACACACCTACTGAATCAAGGGTTTTTATTTATTTTTACTATTTTTTACATTGTAGAATAATAGTGAAGACATCAAAACTATGAAATAACACATATGGAATCATGTAGTAACCAAAAAAGTGTTAAACAAATCAAATATATTTTATATTTGAGTTTCTTCAAAGTAGCCACACTTTGCCTTGATGACTGTTTGCACACACTTGGAATTCTCTCAACCAGCTTCATGAGGAATGCTTTTCCAACAGTCTTGAAGGAGTTCCCACATATGCTGAGCACTTGTTGGCTGCTTTCCGTCACTCTGCGGTCCAACTCATTCCAAACAATCTCAATTGGGTTGAGGTCAGGGGATTGTGGAGGCCAGGTCATCTCATGCAATTGGGGGGGCTAATTCATTTATTTAAATTGACCGATTTCCTTAACTCAGGTAAATCTTAGAAATTGTTGCATGTTGCGTTTATATTTTTGTTCAGTATATACTTTATACCATTGATCCACAGCACATAAACTGAGCTTCCCCTCTCCCCCCTCTCTTTTCCTTCCCGCCCTCCTTTCATCCCTCCCTTCAGGTGATGAGCATCAAAAGTAACCTCAACAGTGTGCCCTCGCAGACTCAGCATGACTTCTCCATCTCGCCCCTCCACGGTAGCCTAGAGTCATCCAACTCCATCTCGGCCAGCTGCAGCCAGCGCTCCTCAGACCAGTCCATCAAGACTGTGGACAGCATGGCCTCCTCCCATTCCTACTACACGCCCACCTACAGCACGAGCAGCTACAGTGTGGACCCCGTCACGACCGGCTACCAGTACAGCCAATACGGACAGAGTGAGTAGTGGGTTACTAGGGGTAAAGACAGTGCTTTAGGATACATATCGTTTGAGAGACACCATCTCCTCTTCTGTTCTAGTGCAGGACATGAAGTGCCTGACAGCGTTAGTCTTCTGCCAATATAATGACTAGGTGTGTATGTGTGTGTGTGTGTGTCTGTGTACGTCTCCGTGGGTGCACACCCACCCCATGGAAGAGGCTTGGAGTGTGTGTGTGTGTGTTTGACTGGGATTTATTTAAGACATATAGCCTGGTTGACAGGAATAAAGAGCTTTGAGGGTGTGGAGTTAAATGTCCCCTACCCCCCCTGTCCCAGACACACACACAGCACCCTCCCCAGGCTTCATGGTGACTGACAGGTCGGGAGACAACCTCCCCGCCCACAGGTGTGCCTCTCCTACCATTCCACCGCTGCTCCTGACAGCTTCCTTTCTCCACCCTGCTAACAGACTAACTGACACGCTAACAACACGTGTGCTACTTACCGTCAGCCCCTGTCAGCACACCTGACAGTAGTCTGGCACGGTCTACAGTAACACATACGCGAACCAGTGTCAGTCGGTGCCGTATACAATGAGGGAGGACAATTTTTTAAAATGAGCATGGTCTTATTTCTATTACAGCATATTGGATGACTGTCATTCATATTCCATTCACAAACCTCAATGTAACATCGATAGCTTTAGGCTACTACATGATGCTCAAATTTTCCCTATACCCATCATGAGGTTGCTACAACAGGTTGAGAGAAAAATGTGAGTAATCCAGACAGTGACACAGTCAATAGCGCCTTGCACACTCTTGCCTGCATCTAGTTGATCTAGGGTGTAATCATTAGTCCAACAGTTGCAAACGACAGTTTCTATTGGACAAATTCAGGTATGTTTATCCCCATTTCGTTCCATTTGCTTCCGTTTAAAAAACATGTTTCAACAGAATCGGCGGAATTAATGATGCTGTTATGTATGCCATTGCCCCCACAGTTGACCAGGCTCTTTCTGAACTACAGTCTGCCTTCATTGTATTACAGAAAAACTTAATTGACCTGAAATTAGTATTGAATGCAGGATAAAACAATGTGTATGTTGTTCTCTAGAGCACATAAAAATAACTTTATTTAAGCATACTTTCCATATTGATCGTGTCCCTGCTTACAAAAGTCTTGGCATCCGTATAGATGAAAAGCTGTCTTTTAAAAAGCATATTGATGAGTTAGTTAAGAAGCTGAGAATAAAAATGGGCTTCTTCTATAGAAATAGTTCCTGTTTCTCGCTAAATAGTAGAAAGCAGAATTATTAATTTTTTCAACTTTTACCGGGGGACCTTCAGACGACCAAAACAACAAACATGTACGCGTTCTTGAGAGTCTCATCTTTCATAATAGTTTGTGGGCCAAACTGTTCGGACGCTACATACGATTTTGTGAGAAGACCAATTTTCGCAATGTCTCATGGTCTGACAAAAACTCTAGCTCTGTCACGTTCCATCGCAGATGCGGATGTGCGACATAGGCGGGATATCTCTACTGATGGATATTAATGGGATTTTTTGTATTATGCTAATTTGATTTCCACAGGGCCGCAGACATCGACTTTAGGGGATTAATGAATCATCATCACCCATTGTAATGCTCATTATGGTTTCTGATTGTACTTTACATTTCAGGTCACCGATGGTATCAGATACACTATGCATTCGGAAAGTATTCAGACCCCTTGACTTTTTCCACATTTTGTTACATTACAGCCTTATTCTAAAATTGATTAAATTGTTTTTTTCTCCCTCATCAATCTAAACACAATACCCTATAATGAGAAAGCAAAAACAGGTTTTTAGAAATGTGTACAAAAAAATAAATACAAAAAATACTGAAATATCACATTTACGTAAGTATTCAGACCCTTTACTCAGTACTTTGTTGAAGCAGCCGTGATTACAGCCTTGAGTCTTCTTGGGTATGATGCTACAAGCTTGGCACACCTGTATTTGGGGAGATTCTCCCATTCTTTTCTGCAGATCCTCTCAAGCTCTGTCATGTTGGATGGGGAGCGTTGCTGCACAGCTATTTTCAGGTGTCTCCAGAGTTCTTCGATCGGGATCAAGGTCGGTTTTCATCAAGGATCTCGCTGTACTTTGCTCCGTTTATCTTTCCCTCTATCCTGACTAGTCTCCTAGTCCCTACCACTGAAAAACATCCCCACAGTATGATGCTGCCACCACCATGCTTCACCGTAGGCCTGGTGCCAGGTTTCCTCCAGACGTGACGCTTGGCATTCAGGCCAAAGAGTTCAATCTTGGTTTCATCAGACCAGAGAATCTTGTTTCTCATGGTCTGAGAGTCTTATTATTATTGTAATGGGATGGCGTCCTCTGGAGGAGAACACTACGCTCTACCTGCCATCCCTGCCTGAGAGGTGACAGAGGGGCGGCATGAGTATGCTACAATATAATTAATATAACAGTCAGATAGACTAGCGATATTTGACTCAATACAAAGTTGAGATTGTAACATGCCTGCAAATAAATGCATTATATGTGTATAACCATAAAGTATGTCTGCTATAACAAATGTATCTAGTTGGACTAGCTAACAGGTTATCAGACCCCCTTCAGATACTGTTCCCCCATAGCATACTGTTCCCCCTTAACTACATTCCTTCTTGAAAGGGTCCCCCATACCATCCATTGGTTTGATTGCAAAAGTTATCTTTTACCTTACCCTGTTCCCCCCAACACTTTTATCAAAATGTTGGATGTATCACTTATATTAGCAACCCAATCACATACGGAATGAGTGAACGATTTGCAGAACGAGTAGGCTACAGCCATAATCACTGTGTTTTACCATCAGATTACCACTAAGGGGAGGTATAGGACAGATAACCCATGATTCTGTAGCTTATTCAAATCAGAACTGTCCAAATGTTTATATTTTGTTTAAATTGTCTAACATGCCAAAGCAAAGATCTCGGCACATGTAACTCCGCAGACAAATGCCTTCCCACTCCCAAACAGTCATGTGGGAAACTGGAAATCACATTCACAAGGTAAATCTGGGAGCGATTGAATAACCAGACGCTCCACTGGTCCCGTTTTAATGCACCGCTGTACATTATGCAGCATTGAGACATTCTGTATTTTTATTTAATAAAAGAGCCCAATGAAACAACGGATTAAACAAAGATTTGGGTTGCTCGAGCCAGCCTATTTCCTACGTGTCTGTGCGCAAATCCACCCGGCAGTCACGATGATTACCCACATATGCAGCTGAGATCCGTTCAGCTCGCCACAGCGGCAGATACCCCAGTTATTCTCCCTAAACAGGCATCATCTTTCTCTGCCTTTATGTATTTATATGATTCCACACAAAACTAGCTTATACTGTGCATATGATCATACTGAGGCAACGCTTATTAAACTTACTTGTAAACCATGTAACCTCGCAAGAATGGGGGATTAGGCGGGGAAACACTGATGATGCAAATTCGCCCGCTGAGCCATCTGTGCCATGCCGCAAAGTTAAATCAGCCATGGCGAGCACATCCTCCTGAAGATCCAACTTTCTTTTCCAGGCCCTCTGTTGTTGTTGTAAAGCAGGGGGGAAAGCATTTCCAACAGCAGGGAGGGAACAAACAAAGCGCTTTTATAGACGAATTACTCTCCCAGCTATTATTTTGCTTCATCGGCATCTATGGTACTCCTCAAAAGTCGAAAAGTTGTTCCTGTTTCCTTCCCTTCATCCAACCTGATCTGAAAATACTGGACATATAAAAGCTTGGCTTTCATCCATTGTCTCTTCAGCTTAGTGCAGATAAAGGAGAGGGGCAGAGAACAGGGAGTCACTTTTGACCATTGAGATGCACCCTTAGACTCCCCTCCAATGCAAATCCTGTTAAAGCACCACTGGGGGGTGGAAATCATGCTAAATCTACACCAGATTTAATGACAACAGCCATCCAGAGAAACAGGCAGAGAACAAGTGTCAGGCCTTTTGATCTACACTTGGCAGAACAACAAAACATATTTCAGTTTTGTCATGCTATGATATACTGTTGTAATTCAACTTGAAGTAACCGTTGTTGCACACGAGACCCCTGATTCTAGCTGCCTTAGCACTATATAGGATTCAAATGCATAGAATTCTCCTCAGCTTCTCAAGGGCCACAAGATGGTGCTATCTCTATTACAGTCAAGTTAAACGTCATAGAGTGAGTCTCTAATAATAATAATGAGAGAGAGAGAGAGAGAGAGAGAGAGAGAGAGAGAGAGAGAGAGAGACTGACTGACTAGATAATGTATAATAAGGCCAGGCGTGTTGTTGTTGGGCCCTTGAGTTATCCATTTAAAGTCCAATTTTTTACATTCACTCCGTCAAGTGAAATATAGTATTCTTCCTAACAAAAACATCTAAAATACATTTAATGATGTTGTGTGTCCCTGGAAAAAAAACAGAATTATTGTAAACATTTAAAAACATAGCTTGTCCAAAATAAGTGGTCTCTTGGCACAACTTCCCCCGGGTATGAGGTAAGTTGAGCGGGACAGGGCGCGAGACAGGGTAAGTTAAGCCGCCTAGAAATGTCTGTACTAAATGAAATATTAACGCTACCTTTATAAAACCATCTCTGTCTTTATTTCCCAAACACAATTCAACACAATCGCAGTGGAAGAGTATTAGGGCCAAGTGAAGAGAACAAATAAAATATACAGCCGCTGGTGGTGGTACTTGGATTATTATTTTTTGCGTGATAGTACTTTAAAAAAGTGGCTATATTTTGAGAATTAAGTGACAATATTTTGAGAATAAACTCGAAATGTAATTTTGAGAATAAAGTCAACAGTTTTAGAATAAAGTTGCAGTTATATTTACAGATTAATGTAGGGGATGTGCACTCACGCTTATGTCACGATCGTCGTAGTAAGGAGTAGACCAAGGCGCAGCGTGAGAAACAAACATGACTTTAATTAGTTAAAGTATCCAAATTACAAAACAAGAAACGACTCGTGAAGTCCACGGTGACAATGACCGAACACGGAACAAAAACCCACAACACCCAAGGGAAAACATACAGTTTAAATATGGCTCCCAATCAGAGACAACCAGCCGACAGCTGACACTCGTTGCCTCTGATTGGGAGTCACACAGGCAAACATAGAAACAGACAACCTAGAACACCCAAACAAAGAAACAGAACACATCGAATGAACACACCCTGGCTCAACATATAGAGTCCCAGAGCCAGGGTGTGACAGTACCCCCCCCTAAAGGCGCGGACTGCGACCGCGCCTCAACTAAAGCAAAACAGGGAGGGCTGGGCGGGCATACCTCCTCGGCGGCGGTTCTGCCTCCGGCCTTGACCACCACCCTCCAATGAACCCCCCATAGCGCCCCTGGTCCAGTCTGGCTCCGCTGGCTGGAGCTGACCTGGACGTAGCAGGAGCGGCTAGCTTCAGCTCCGTTGGGGAGCAATAAAGCGGTACCTGATCTGGCACCGGTGACCCAGGCACGGGTTGTGCCGGACTGACGACTTCGCACCCCTGGCTTGGTGCGAGTGGCAGGAACGAGCCGGGCCGGGCTGGCGACGCGCACCGTAGACTTGGTGCGAGTGGCAGGAACAGGCCGGACCGGGCTGGCGACGCGCACCGTAGACTTGGTGCGTGGAGCAGGGACAGGCCGGGCCGGGCTGGCGACGCACCCCGTAGGCTTGGTGCGTGGAGCAGGGACAGGCCGGGCTGGGCTGACGACGCACACCGTAGGCTTGGTGCGTGGAGCAGGGACAGGCCGGACAGGGCTGGCGACGCACACCGTAGGCTTGGTGCGTGGAGCAGGGACAGGCCGGGCTGGGCTGGCGACGCACACCGTAGGCTTGGTGCGTGGAGCAGGAACAGGCCGGGCTGGGCTGTCGACGCACACCGTAGGCTTGGTGTGTGGAGCAGGAACAGGCCGGGCAGGGCTGGCGATGCACACCTTAGGCTTGGTGCGTGGAGCAGGAACAGGCCAGACCGTACTGGGAACACACACCACTGGCCTTAAACGGGGATCAGGAACGGGCCGGACCGGACTGGCAATACACCTCAGTACCTCTCGCCGTGCCTCTACAACTTCCTTCCCTCCTCTCGCCAATGGCTCCCGTAACCCGGTGGCCTTCTCTCCTCGTCTCCCATTTCGCCCTGTGGCAGCCTCCTGCTGCCCAGTCGCCCATGCCGTGTGCCCCCCTAAAAATTATTGGGGGTGCCTCTCGTCCGTCCGACGATGGCACTGCTGACGCCGCTGCTCCTCTCTCGCCAGGGCCTTAATCCTACCCCAAGGTCCCTTGCCCCCGAGCATGTCCTCCCAGGACCACGATTTGCCCACCTGGGCCATCGCCAGCCTCTCCATCTCCTTTCCCGGCGCTTCCTCCCATGTCCAGTCTGCCTGCTCCTGGACACGCTGCTTGGTCCTGGTACGGTGGGTTTTTCTGTCACGATCGTCGTAGTAAGGAGTAGACCAAGGCGCAGCGTGAGAAACAAACATGACTTTAATTAGTTAAAGTATCCAAATTACAAAACAAGAAACGACTCGTGAAGTCCACGGTGACAATGACCGAACACGGAACAAAAACCCACAACACCCAAGGGAAAACATACAGTTTAAATATGGCTCCCAATCAGAGACAACCAGCCGACAGCTGACACTCGTTGCCTCTGATTGGGAGTCACACAGGCAAACATAGAAACAGACAACCTAGAACACCCAAACAAAGAAACAGAACACATCGAATGAACACACTCTGGCTCAACATATAGAGTCCCAGAGCCAGGGTGTGACAGCTTATCAATCCTAAAGATCTAATAACTCGCATTTTCAGACTATAGTAATACACTCTTCTAACAGCCATGGTGCATTATGAGGACAAAAACAACGTTCTTGGCACTGTCACTGAATGCGAAGATAACTGGGGTTAAGTCACTGTCAGTCTACCCTCTGAATTTGCTACAATGTCCCATATCAAGCTGCTCTCCAAATTCGCCAAAACACTGCTATTTTGCAGCCATTCTAAATCTATATCGGCCCACTAGATTGAGTACCCTAACCTGAAGGGTAATCGTACATTACAGTGGGCAAGTGAAAGTAAATTGTAGGCCTATCCAACAGCTGCGGGAGGAATGAACAATGAAGCAAGTGTCTGTGGGAGAAGAGGCAGCTCAAGGACCACTTCTGCATGCGCAAACTAGCTAATCTGAAGCGCTGTTTGAATATATTCATAGTGGATTCTCCCTTTCTTGAAATAATAATTGATCTAAATATAGGCCTATTAGATAAATTATGATAGGCTATATAGGCTATAAAGAAATAATCACTGAGCTGACTTGACTTGGTTGGTAGCTTGATATCTCCTTTCACCATCCATACATCGGTCTTCAAACATGGGAGGAATGAAGGATGCATAGGTTATCCCAAAACAGGGGCATCATCTCTGTTGTAGGCTATTTGTCTCAACTAACTTAGGCTACCACTTGTACACCTTATAGAGGCTAGTGGCCAGACCTGTTGGCTGTTAGGTTTTAATAAAGGAACATAGAATTACTGTCTCAGATGGGGCTTTACCCAAACCCCTGCCCCGTGGCTATGCAAGGTCCATGACAGGGTTTGGGGGGCAGCCCTTAAGCCCGACAGGGACACGCAATCCTTCACGCAATCCGTGACCTACATTCACAAGTTAATAAGCATAGGCCTATGAGGCTACTTCATTGGAAGTGTAGCTTACATAAAACACCACGCACCAATGTGTAAGTTAAACTTTCGTTTTGACATATAGGCTGCTGGCCTAGCTGTTACATTGTAGGATAACATTATAAGCGAATAACTTTGGGGATACCGTGCCTGTGTGTGTGTGTGATGCCTGTTTGTACGAGTGTATAAGACACCCCCCCCCCCCACACACACATCTGCATACACACACAACCCACCTGTCTCTACCTATGCACAACCTCTTCTAGGTCATAATAGGCCTACCTATAATCATATGGTTATTATGTGCTAAAAGAGAAGAAAGGATTTCCTTGTTACTAAAGCCAATTCTAAAGTATAGTTTCACCAGGTCATCTAACTGCAGGCAATTCAATGATGGCACTCACAGCAACAGGGAGCCAGGGAGACATGCAGTTAACCAAATCCCCTACTTTAATCTTAAAATATAACTGCGATTTTATACTTTTTTGTCTTTATTCTCAAAAATAAATGTTGTTTATTCTCTAAATATTGCCACTTTATTCTGGAAATATTGCCACTTTTTTTAAAGTACCATATTGTAAAAAATTTGAATCCAAGTACCACCACCCATTACTGTTTACTTATTTTTCCCTAATATTTGTTTGTCTTTTTACTCTTTGTACTTTTTTTTAAACACTTTTAACATAGGCCAGGCCCTGTTGTTAACCTCATATCCCAGCGATAATGCCTTGCATTATGCCTGGGAAGAAAACACTTCAATTTGCTCAACATGCCATTGGCTCAACCATTGCCTCAAACATTTTGACTATATTAGCCAACACAGCTACAAGGATGCACTTTCATGCTAGGTTTAGGACCCAGGAAGTTTATAGAGACCCCAACTGATATATAGAACAATCTTTAAATTATCTACTTTGGTTTAGACACAAGCATCATGAAGCCTCTAGCACAATTCATTCATTTGACTTGGTGAAAATACGTTTTTGGGACATAACACAGACTACATGAAATGATGACATCTTCCTGAAAACACTTGGTGTGTAGGTGTCTGGCATACTCCATTTTGTGTATGGTTCCTAGAAACAAGGGTGGCTCAACATACCCCACTCTCCCCTACAGTATGCCGTGCCAGACACCTACACATCAAGTGTTTTCAGGAAATAAATAATTACTAGATTCTCATATTTCACACGGTGATTGATTCCAACTTAAACATTCTTTCACCAAAAATCTAGTAAAAATCATACACAGCAAGGATAATCGAAATTGACAAGAACCTCATCATTAAGTCAATACTGAGAGAGATAGGCTATGTGAAGGATAATTAGCTAATAATTCAACTCAGTGTGCTCATTGGAAATTAGATTTAAAGAGCTCTGTGGAAGCTGGCAGTCAAAGAAGTACATTTTTGTTTTGCTCCAATTCTGCTGGTCACTTCTGGACTGATGATGAACCACCTTAAGTTGGTACAGATAGACCCAGCCCCTTCCCCGTGGGACCCCTAAAAACCTACCAGAGAGTGAGTAGCTCCGAGTACAGTGGGTAGCAACAGAAGCATGACTGATTGAGGAGCCATCGCTCACACCATATTTCACACGGCAGCCGTCAGAAGCTACCTTATCTGCCTTACCTTGTTGTCGGCTCAGGGTATTGTTATTCACTGGATGAGCCCAGCACCTGTAAACATCCGGAGGCCATCAATTTGTCATGTTATCCCCCTCCATCCCCCCATTCCAAGCCCCAATCTGCTAAACTCCATCAACTCCCTCACCCCCATATCTCTCATATCAAGATTTACACTCAAGATATCACTGACATTTCTTTCAAACTTTTTTTAATCCCCCTCCAATCTGTTTGCCCTTTGACTGCTGGTCACGGTGGCTGGGATTTGCACGGCAGTGTGTGTGTGTGTGTGTGTGTGGTGGGGGGGGGGCTTATCTTTTCAAACTTTGCTAAGTTTACATGTTCCTTCACACTTCTTGACCACTCGTATCCAATGGGGAAAATCAAAGTGGGAGAGTGCCATGTATTGACAAGGATTATTTCACCACAGGCTTGCTGAGAACAACTGTAGCCATATTTCTACGATATCTTATTAATGAAATGTACTTAGGTAATGTAGGTAATGTAAACTCAGATGGGAAATGGACAAGGTAGTTGACAACTTTTGAAGCATATTTTGAAGCTATACATGGTTTATGTTCCTGTTATAAACGATGGAGTAATGCAACATATTTTTGTTATGATAGTGTAAGACAGTTGTGCTATGGTCGCCTGAGGTTTTGCTCGCCTGAGGTAGAGTATCACATGATAAGCTGTAGACCACACTATTTACCAAGAGAGTTTTCATCTATATTTTTTGTAGCTGTCTATTTACCACCACAAACCGATGCTGGCACTAAGACTGCACTCAATGAGCTGTATAAGGCCTTAAGCAAACAGCAAAATGCTCATCCAGAGGCAGCACTCCTAGTGGCCGGGGACTTTAATGCAGGGAAACTTAAATCTGTTCTACCTTATTTCTACCAGCATGTTAAATGTGCAACCAGAGGAAAAATAACTCTAGACCACCTTTACTCCACACACAGAGACGTGTACAAAGCTCTCCCTCGCCCTCCATTTGGCAAATCTGACCATAATTGTATCCTCCTGATTCCTGCTTATAAGCACAAACTAAAGCAGGAAGCACCAGTGACTCGGTTAATATGGAAGTGGTCAGATGACGCAGATTCTAAGCTACAGGACTGTTTTGCTAGCACAGACTGGAATATGTTCTGGGATTTTTCCGATGGCATTGAGGACTACATCACATCAGTCACTGGCTTCATAAATAAGTGCATCGATGACGTCAGATGATGCAATCTCTATTGCACTCCACACTGCCCTTTCCCACCTGGACAAGAGGAACACCTACGTGAGAATGCTATTCATTGACTACAGCTCATCGTTCAACACCATAGTGCCCTCAAAGCTCATTACTAAGCTAAGGGGACTAAACACCTCCCTCTGCAACTGGATCCTGGACTTCCTGACGGGCCGCCCCCAGGTGGTAAGGGTAGGTAACAACACATCTGCCACGCTGATCCTCAACACGGGGGCACCTCAGGGGTGCATGCTCAGTCCCCTCCTGTACTCCCTGTTCACCCATGACTGCATGTCCAGGCACGACTCCAACACCATCATAACATTTTCCGACAGTGGTAGGCCTGATAACTGACAACGATGAGACAGCCTATAGGGAGGAGGTCAGAGACCTGGCCATGTGGTGACAGGATAACAACCTCTCCCTCAACGTGATCAAGACAAAGGAGATGATTGTGGACTACAGGAAAAAGAAGAGGACTGAGCATGCCCCCATTCTCATCGACGGGGCTGTAGTGGAGAAATTAACGTATTTACCTGCCCTGTTAACTATATATCGATAGTTAACAACTATATGCTTAACATTGGTAAAGAGATTTTCAGAACTTGCAATACTGTGCTTCTGAGAAAGGATGGTTCTCTCTTTCTGCTCCCTGCAGCTGGTCTGGTTGTCAAGGACATGGGGCGACTCAGAGATAACTTACCACTCGAGATAGAGATAAACTTGAGGAACAGATAGACCTGTATTGTTTCAATTTCTCTTTGCTTTTGAGTAACCTGATCACACGGCATAAGACAAAGAGCCTCTGAGAAGTGACCACAGTGTCTTAGCCCATCCTGTTTCTTCTCATATCTTCCAAGGGCACAGCTGTAAGGAGATAGAATAGAATGGAGGCTAGCTTGGTAGAGAAAGGGGTAACGGAACTGCCTTTATCACTTGTTTGTGCCTATAACCTCACACACCCAATACACCTGGCCACAAGAAGAAAACAAGATAGCTTATGATGCCCTGATCTTCCGGGGAGGAGTGGAACCAGCCATGACTAAGCATTTCTAGGTCTGCTATATAAGGCCCTGCATTCTCTGTATGATTTTAAGCATCGGTCTCACGCTCAAGAGTGTGGGGTCGACCAGCTTCCTTATTGCAATTCATATAATAAAGTATTGATTGTTCGAAGAATTAACAAAGTCTCTCCTTATTGGTTAGAATTTCCACGACATGTGTACGGCCCAGTACATCACTGGGGCCAAGCTTCCTACCATCCAGGACCTCTATACCAGGCGGTGTCAGAGGAAGGCCCTAAGAATTGTCAAAGACTCCAGCTACCCTAGTCATGGACTGTTCTCTCTGCTACCGCACGGCAGGCAGTACCGGATCGCCAAGTCTAGGTCCAAAAGGCTTCTTAACAACTTCTACCCCCAAGCCATAAGACTCCTGAACTGCTAATCATGGCTACCGGGACTATTTGCATACGCTGTTGCTACTCTCTGTTTATTTAGTCATTTTAACTCTACTTACCTCAATTACCTCGACTAACCGGTACCCCCTGTATATAGCATCCATACTGTTATTTAATTTTACTGCTGCTCTTTAATTATTTTTTACTTATCTATTTTTTTACTTAACACTTATTTTTATTAAAACTGCATTGTTGGTTAAGAGCTTGTAAGTAAGCATTTCACTGTAAGGTCTACACCTGTTGTATTCTGTGCATGTGGCAAATACAATTTGATTTGATTTGATTTGAAATGCCTCATGAGCTTAGTCCAATTGTCATACCCCATCAGAACCCAGAATATGTGCTTGTTCTAGTCAATTGTTTGTAAACAATGTAATTCTAAACAAACATTGTTTAGAATCGGAATATGGTTAAAAATGTCATTTTGTGTCCACCGCTCTATCGATGGATTTGAGAGTGGTTACTTTTCTCCAAAAACAGTGGCGGAGTGTGGGATTTGTTGTTGTTTGAAATGCAGATGGCCCCTTTAAGAACCAATTTGTATATATCAAGATTAGGACCATTGGACAGATTCCCAGATGGCAGATTGCATGTGTGTCTTACATGAAAAAACAAACATATTTCCATTACCAAGTACATTAATGGGTTAAACCTACAGTAACAAGCTACAAATGGACAGTACCAAAACAAATGATCTAATCATTCTGTCTCTTCGCAGCAAAATCTGCAGAGCTGGGAAGATTGTATCTGTCATAAACCCTGCATGCTGAGTCGGTTCCTGCCTGTGTTGCCATTTTTCTGCTCGGAATCTCCAGTTTCCTGAGGGTTCGTGAACGCTCCCGGCCTGGTTGCCGGGCGACGTTGCTAGGCGGGAGATCTCCCGATTAACCGCACCTGCATCTCATCAGCGGTCTGCACACCTGGTCCTGATCATCACCCTTCTTAAGCCCTGACCTGACATCCATTCCCTGCCGGATCGTTAGCCATGAACTGTCATGGGCCTCTCACTCCACCGGGTTACCACCTTTATTTTCTTCCACTCTGCTCACCACTCTCTCTACTCAGCCTAACTAGCTCCACCTGTCCCTGCTCTGCTCTGCTCTAATTACTCTGCCAGCTGCGCTGCATTACCCACTACCTCTCCCAGTATTTAAGGCCCTGTCTTTCAGCTCTCCGGTGTCAGATCGTCTGCAAAGCTCACACCCGGAACCTGTTTGCTCGCGCTTCTGGCTCACCCTGGTTTTGTGACCCCGGACCTGCCTGTTTTTTGGAGACTCTTCTGCCTCAGGAGATCCAGACCTGCTTCTGCCATTACGACTCCTGACTACTCTTCAATCCCGGTAACTCTGACCAGCCTTCTGCCTTGCTACTACGTATTTTGGATTTCCCTTGAACTGTACTGCTGCCTGGTTTCATTCCGCCCTGTTGTGTCTGTGTCTCCCCCCAGGACTTCTGGACCACCCACCACCGGCTTCATAGGACGCATCGCTGCCACTGGGGGGGCACAGACCCAGCGCATTGGACGGGGATCCCTGTTACCCCTGGAGCCTTCATTCACTCCCTACTTCCCTTTTCCCTTAAGTTTAATAAACTTTCTGGTGTGACGCAATTGTGGTCCTCTGGTCGTCTGTCTGAATCGTGACAGTACGATCTGACCATTATGGACTCAGCGCACACTTTCCCCGACATGGAAACCGATGAGCATGAGCAGCAGTTCCAGCAGCAGCAACAACAACTCGCCATGATCATTCAACTCCTCACCAACCTTACCCCAGCCAGTCTGCCCACCAGCCCAGCCCCCGAGTTACCTGCCCCGGTCATTGCAGCCGCTGCTCCGAACCCAAGATTGGAAACCCCGAGCGGTTCAACGGCGATTCAACCCAGGTCCGGCCATTCCTGACTAGCTGCCGACTTCAGTTCTCCTTGCAGCCAAGGACCTTCGCCACGGAGGGGGCTAAAGTTGGGTATGCCATCACTCACCTGACGGGCCGAGCTCGACTCTGGGGAACAGCAGAGTTCGAACGTCAAACCCCCGCATGTGCAACCTTCGACCTGTTTGCTGAGGAGATGCTGAAGGTGTTTGACCTGGATTCACCCACCGCAGAGGCGTCTCGTGAACTGTTCAGTATTCGACAAGGCAGACGTACAGTCGCAGACCATTCCATCGACTTCCGAACCCTGGCTAGACGAAGTTCTTGGAACACACCATCGTTGGTGGGACGCGTTCTTCCATAGTTTGGCTGACTATATCAAGGCGAGTTGGTCTCCCATGAACTGCCTTCCACTCTTGATGAAGCCATCGCACTGACTGTCAGGATCGACAGAAGGATACAGACCCGTCGTCGTGAGAGGGGGCGCCAAGGTCCACCTACTACCGGCATTCGGAGAGATCCGACTGGGCTCCTGTCATCTACTGCCACTCACCCAGGTCAGCTTGATCAGTCTGAGCCTATGGAGATTGGGCGAGCCTCCCTCACTCCTGCAGAGCGCCAGCGCCGCTTCACCTCAAACCTCTGCCTCTATTGTGGAGGTGATGGACATCGTGTGGTAACCTGCCCTTTAAAGGGCCGAAGCTCACCGGGCGTAGGGGAGTCCGGTTGAGTTCAATGACCATCCAGTCCTCCGACCGCAAACCCCTGCTGCAAGTTCACCTCCGCCTCTCTGACTCAACTCACACCCTGGCTGCTCTGGTGGATTCTGGCGCCGAAGCCAACATAATGGACATCAAGCTGGCACGCCAACTGGGACTGGAGAACCTCCGTTTGACACCTCCTATTCCTGCCCGGGCACTGGACGGACACTTACTCGGATCGGTCACTCATGTCACGGCCCCGGTCTCGATGGGTCTGTCCGGAAACCATCAAGAAACTATCCAGTTTCACCTGCTCCCCTCTCCAGGCCAACCCCTCATCCTGGGTTACCCATGGCTCCGCCCGGCACAACCCTCAGCTCGACTGGGTGACCGGGGTGATCAGGGGAGTGGGGAGAGGACTGCCACCGAACCTGCCTGCTTGCTGCCGCACTACCCCCTCGGCCAGTACCTACTAACTCCGCTCCTGACCTCTCCAATGTCCCAGAATGCTACCATGGTCTCAGAGAGGTGTTTAACAAAGCAAGAGCCACATCTCTGCCCCCTCACCGACCGTACGACTGTGCCATCGACCTCCTCCCTGGAACAGCTCCTCCAAGGGGTCGTCTTTATTCGTTGTCTGCTCCTGAAAGAAAGTCCATGGAGGACTACATCAATGGCTCTCTGTCCGCAGGATTAATCCGTTCATCTTCATCTCCTGCTGGTGCTGGCTTCTTCTTTGTGGGGAAGAAGGACGGATCTCTTCGCCCCTGCATCGACTACAGGGGACTCAACGACATCACAGTGAAAAACCGTTACCCTCTGCCTCTGCTCACCTCTGCTTTTGAGTTGCTCCAGGGAGCCACTGTTTTTACCAAGTTGGATCTCAGAAACGCTTACCACCTAGTGCGGATCCGGGAGGGAGATGAATGGAAAACCGCATTCAATACACCAACAGGCCACTACGAGTATCTGGTTATGCCTTTTGGCCTCACCAATGCTCCTGCTGTGTTCCAGGCTCTAGTGAATGATGTACTGCGGGACATGTTAAACAAGTTTGTCTTCGTTTACCTGGATGACATCTTAATTTACTCCAGAAACCTGTCTGAACACACCCGCCATGTCCAGCAAGTCCTTCATCGTCTTCTGGAGAATTCCCTCTACGCCAAGGCAGAGAAATGTGAGTTTCACGTCAAGACAGTGGCCTTCCTGGGGTACATAGTGGCAGAGGGAAGTATCCAAATGGATCCGGCCAAAGTATCAGCAGTCACTTCATGGCCAGTTCCGGAGAACAGAAAGAAGCTGCAACAGTTTCTGGGGTTTGCTAACTTCTATAGGAAGTTTATCCGGAACTACAGTACCGTTGCTGCCCCTCTCACTGCTCTAACCAGCACCAAGCAACCCTTCACCTGGACCCCAGCAGCCGACAAAGCCTTCAGTACCCTCAAGGTGAGGTTCACCTCCGCTCCCATCCTCCAGATGCCTGATGTGGACCGGCAATTCATTGTGGAGGTGGACGCCTCGGATGTGGGAGTTGGTGCTGTGATTTCTCAGTGGGCTGCGGAGGATAGGAAGCTCCATCCCTGTGCCTTTTTCTCACGTCGGTTGTCCCCCTCTGAGTGCAATTACGACATAGGGAACCGTGAGCTGCTGGCTGTGAAGCTTGCCTTGGAGGAGTGGCGTCACTGGCTGGAGGGGTCCACCATTCCATTTCTCGTTTGGACCGATCATAAGAACTTGGAGTACATCCGCACGGCCAAACGGTTGAACTCCAGGCAGTCCCGCTGGGCCCTGTTCTTCACCAGGTTTAATTTCACTCTGTCATACCGGCCTGGATCACGCAACACCAAGCCAGACGCCCTCTCCCGTCAATTCCAGAAGGATGACACCCCCTCCAAGGACCCTGTGTCGATTCTGCCAAGTCCCTGCATCGTTGCAGCTCTGACCTGGGCTGTTGAGGAACAGGTGCTGGAGGCTCTCCGTAACCAGCCAGGTCCCAGCACTTGCCCAGCTGACCGCCTTTTTGTCCCCGAAGACCTGAGGTCCCAGGTCATTCAGTGGGGACATGACTCCCGCCTAGCTTGTCACCCTGGCTCCACCCGCACTTACAACCTGCTCGCCCAGAGGTTCTGGTGGCCCTCTCTGAGGAAGGATGTACGGGAATTCGTCCAAGCCTGCCCCATCTGCAACCAACACAAGTCGTCCTGCCAGCCCCCAGCCGGATTGCTGCAGCCCCTGCCTGTGCCCAGACGTCCCTGGTCTCACATCGCCCTTGACTTTGTCACGGGGCTGCCCCCCTTCAAGTGGCATGACCGTCATTCTCACCATCGTTGACCGTTTCAGCAAGATGGCACACTTCATTCCCCTCCCCAAGCTCCCAACCGCCAAGGAGACCGCCCAGGTGGTCCTGGAACACGTCTTCCGGATCCACGGACTGCCAAAGGATGTTGTTTCTGACCGTGGTCCACAATTCTCCTCCGCTTTTTGGAAGGAGTTCTGTCACCTGCTGGGAGCCACAGTCAGTCTGACTTCCGGATTCCATCCCCAATCCAATGGGCAGTCAGAGCGGGCTAATCAGGAGCTCGAGAAGGCACTGCGATGCATGACTTCACGCAACCCCCACTCCTGGTCGCAGCAATTGACATGGGTGGAGTACGCACACAATTCTCTGACCTGCTCTGCCATCGGTATGTCCCCTTTCCAATGTGTTTATGGATACCAGCCTCCTCTATTTGCCAGCCAGGAGGAGGAGGTTACTTGCCCATCTGCACTTGCTTTTGCCCGTCGATGTCGCCGCACCTGGTCACAAGCCCGAGCCACACTCCTCAGGTCCGTTGCCAGCTACACTACCGGGGCCAACCGTCGGAGAATTCCTGCTCCCACCTACCATGTTGGTCAAAGGGTGTGGTTGTCATCGAAGAACCTGCCACTCAGGGTGGAGTCGCAGAAGCTGGCACCTCGGTTCATTGGCCCATTCCCTATCATAAGAGTGATTAGCCCAACTGCTGTCCGGCTCCAACTGCCTAATTCCCTGAGGGTGCACCCCACGTTCCATGTGTCTAAGATTAAGCCCATCCATGAGAGTCCGCTGGTCCCTGCTGCGCCTGGTCCTCCTCCTCCACGGCTCGTCGATGGTGGTCTGGTTTACACCGTCCGCCGCCTGCTTCGGTCCAGACGGAGGGGTAGGGGTCTCCAGTACCTCATTGACTGGGAGGGCTATGGACCTGAGGAAAGGACCTGGGTGCCAGCTAGTCGGATTGTGGATAGGACTCTCATCACCGCTTTCCACCAACGGCATCCTGATCAACCTGCAATCCGTAGGGGCCGCCCCAGAGGGGTCCCTAACCGTCCGGCCCGCTCGGCTTCCTGTCCTGTGCCTGATCCTGTCTCGGGACCTGTCCCATCTCCCGACCACGGCCCTCCGGCTTCCTCCGAGGATGAGGACGTTCACTCGGACCGTTCGGAGGAGTTCTAGCCCTCCTCCGGCTCCCCTCCTCCCGCCCGGCGTGGTGTTGCTCTTGGGACTTCTGGGGCCGTCCCTTGGGGGGGGGGTTCTGTCATGGGCCTCTCACTCCACCGGGTTACCACCTTTATTTTCTTCCACTCTGCTCACCACTCTCTCTACTCAGCCTAACTAGCTCCACCTGTCCCTGCTCTGCTCTGCTCTAATTACTCTGCCAGCTGCGCTGCATTACCCACTACCTCTCCCAGTATTTAAGGCCCTGTCTTTCAGCTCTCCGGTGTCAGATCGTCTGCAAAGCTCACACCCGGAACCTGTTTGCTCGCGCTTCTGGCTCACCCTGGTTTTGTGACCCCGGACCTGCCTGTTTTTTGGAGACTCTTCTGCCTCAGGAGATCCAGACCTGCTTCTGCCATTACGACTCCTGACTACTCTTCAATCCCGGTAACTCTGACCAGCCTTCTGCCTTGCTACTACGTATTTTGGATTTCCCTTGAACTGTACTGCTGCCTGGTTTCATTCCGCCCTGTTGTGTCTGTGTCTCCCCCCCCCCAGGACTTCTGGACCACCCACCACCGGCTTCATAGGACGCATCGCTGCCACTGGGGGGGGCACAGACCCAGCGCATTGGACGGGATCCCTGTTACCCCTGGAGCCTTCATTCACTCCCTACTTCCCTTTTCCCTTAAGTTTAATAAACTTTCTGGTGTGACGCAATTGTGGTCCTCTGGTCGTCTGTCTGAATCGTGACATGAACAGTATGTTTGTCAGTGTATCAGCCTTGGAGTTTCTAGCGTTAGTTTTGTTGTTTTGCACCTTGTTGGCTTGCCGTGCACTTACCTCCGTTTTGTTTCTATCTGCAGTCAATCTCCCGGAACCTTCACCCAACCCCTGCCTGGTTGTCGGCGGCTGCCGAGCCATTCTTGGATCTACCACTGCACCTCCACCAACTCATCTCCGCCGTCCGCTCTGTCCCCTGGATTATTCTACATCGTTTTTTGAATCTGTTAAATAAATACTCACCTTCGTTTCAACTCACCTTGTCCTGGTCTGCTTCTGGGTTCTGGCTTAGTAAACCGTGACAGAACGATCCAGCCAGAAATGAACCCAGCGGACCTGGACTCTGTTCGCCATGCCATTACCCATCAGGAGAAGATGTTGGGACAACATAGCACGGCGCTACAGGAGATATCTTTGTCCGTTCAGAACTTTTCTACCAGTCTGACGAAGATCCAGGCTCAGCTCAGTTTGCCGGTGGAGAATCCACGACCGATTTCACCCATCTCGCCTGCCGCTTCTGGAGCTGTGCCCTTCCGTGAGCCCAAGGTTCCGACGCCTGATAAATATGAGGGGGAGTTGGGAAGATGCCGTTCTTTCCTTATGCAGTGTGGATTAGTGTTCGATCTACAGCCCCACTCTTATGCCACAGACAAGGCTAGGATAGCCTTTGTCATTGAGTTGCTGCGTGGTCGAGCTCTGGAGTGGGCTTCAGCCGTTTGGGAACAACAGGACACCTGCATGGCCTCATACCAGGAGTTCACGGCCGAGATGAGGAAGCTATTTGACCATCCCGTCCGAGGTATGGACGCAGCTAGGCGCCTGTTTTCGCTTCGCCAAGGAACTCGCAGCGTTGCCGACTTCGTGATCGAGTTCAGGACTTTGGCTGTGGAGAGTGGGTGGAATGAGGAGTCTCTGCAAGCGGCCTTTTACCAGGGGCTGTCGGAGCAGCTCAAGGATGAGTTGATCTCCTATCCGGAGCCTAGTGACCTGGACAGCTTGGTAGCCTTGTCTATTCGGGTGGATAACCGAGTTCGAGAGGAGGGAGAAGCAATGGGGCCCGTCCACTTGTTCCCGGCGGTCGTCAATCTGCTCGGCTCGCTAAAGTTGGGAGGACTTTTAGCGAGCCAGTTTCAACCTCTCAATACCTCTGTCAGACCTCGTTTCCCGGCTACCCTCATGAACAGGAATCAGAGTCTAGCGATTAACGCTTTCGTCGATTCAGGTGCCGATGGAAGCTTTATTGATGCCGAAGTGGTGGAACAGCTGGGGCTTTCCAAGGAGCGATTACCGGAAGCCATTGAAGCTACCACTCTGAACGGCAGTAGTCTGGCACGTATCACGATGAGGACTGAACCGGTTAAGATGCTGTTGTCAGGGAATCATTCTGAGGTGATTTCATTCTGCCTTCTTCCCATGTTCCTCTGGTCCTTGGATACCCCTGGCTGAAAGAACACAATCCCACGTTCGATTGGGTGACTGGCAAGGTAACTAGTTGGAGCCTTGAGTGTCATGCTAACTGCCTCAAGACTGCCTGTTCCCATTCTGTTCCCAGTCAGGTGATTGAGGCTAGACCCCCAGATTTGTCCCTGGTTCCCGAGACATATCACGATTTGGGGGAAGTGTTCAGTAAGCAGAGGGCTCTGTCACTCCCTCCCCCACCGACCATATGACTGTGCCATAAACCTGTTCCCTGGAGCTGTCTATCCCAAGGGACGGTTATACAGCATCTCCCGACCTGAACGTGAGGCTTTGGAGACCTACATCAAGGAGTCCCTAGCGGCTGGTCTCATTCGTCCCTCATCATCACCCCTGGGGGCAGGATTCTTCTTTGTGGGTAAGAAGGATGGCTCTCTTCGACCGTGTATTGATTATCGGGGGTTGAATGATATCACGGTCAAGAACAAGTATCCCCTGCCCTTGATGAGCTCTGCCTTCGACTCCTTACAGGGTGCTACTGTGTTCACCAAGCTAGACCTACACAATGCGTATCACCTGGTCCGGATCAGAGAGGGGGACGAGTGGTTGACGGGTTTCAATACACCGATGGGTCACTTCGAGTATCAGGTGATGCCGTTTGGACTGACCAATGCTCCAGCAGTGTTCCAGAGTATGGTGAATGACGTCCTGAGAGATATGATCGGTCTCTTTGTGTTTGTTTACCTGGATGACATTCTTATCTTCTCGAAGGAACCTTCCAGCCACGTCCAGCATGTCAGGCAGGTTCTGCAGCGATTGTTGGAGAATCGCCTGTTCGTGAAGGCCGAGAAGTGCGAATTTCACGCCCACACTACATCCTTCCTCGGGTACATCATCTCCAGGGGAGAGATCAGGATGGACCAGGAGAAGGTTAGGGCGGTTCTGGAATGGGCCCAGCCCGGTACGAGATTGCAGCTCCAGAGGTTTCTGGGGTTTGCGAATTTCTATCGCAGATTCATCCGGGATTACAGCCGTGTGGCCGCTCCTTTAACTGCCCTGACTTCCAGTACCAGGACCTTCAGTTGGAACCCTGAGGCGGACCGAGCGTTCCTGGATTTGAAGAGGCGATTCACCAACGCACCGATTCTCTCTCAACCTGACACGGCCCGTCAGTTCGTCGTGGAAGTGGATGCGTCTGATGTGGGGGTTGGCGCCATCCTGTCCCAGCGATGCTCCACTGACGGGAAACTCCATCCCTGCGCCTACTACTCTCGTCGTCTTTCGTCTGCGGAGAGGAACTACGATGTGGGTAACCGGGAGCTTCTCGCGGTGAAGCTTGCCTTGGAGGAGTGGCGCCACTGGTTGGAGGGGGCGGAGCAACCGTTTATTGTCTGGACCGACCACAAGAATCTTGCTTACGTGCAATCGGCTAGACGTCTCAACTCCCGTCAGGCCAGGTGGGCTTTGTTTTTCGGACGCTTTAATTTTTCCCTGACGTTCCGACCTGGGTCTAAGAACGGCAAGGCGGACGCCTTGTCCCGGATGTTCTCCAAGACGGAGGAGAGTGGGGCCAAGACCGAGACGATTCTTCCCCGGAACTGTGTCGTGGGAGCAGTTATGTGGAGGATTGAGGAGGAGGTTATGGCGGCCCTTCGGACGCAGCCCGGTCCCGGTAACGGTCCACCCGGTCATTGTTTGTGCCTGAGTCGGTTCGTTCTGCTGTCCTCCAATGGTCCCACGCCAGCAAGATGGCTTGTCACCCTGGCGTGGCCCGGACGATGGCGTTACTTCGCAGACGATTTTGGTGGCCGGCCATGGGAGAAGATACTCGGAGGTTTGTTGCTGCCTGTCCAGTGTGTGCGCAGAATAAGAGTGCCAACCGGCCCAGCTCTGGACTACTTCACCCCCTCCCTATTCCCCGGCGACCATGGTCGCATCTGACCCTGGACTTTGTCACTGGGTTGCCCTCTTCTGAGGGGAACACGGTCATTCTGACTATCGTGGACAGATTCAGCAAGTTCGCCCACTTTGTGCCCATTTCCAAGCTTCCCTCGGCCTCTGAGACGTCCGAGATCCTGGTTAGGGAGGTTTTCAGGGTCCACGGGTTGCCCAGTGACATAGTTTCCGACCGTGGCCCTCAGTTTACCTCTGCTGTCTGGAAGTCTTTCTGTTTGGACATTGGAGCTACAGTCAGTCTCACATCTGGTTTTCACCCCCAATCTAATGGTCAGGCGGAGAGAGCCAACCAGAAGATGGAATCCACGCTACGCTGCCTTGTCTCCTCCAACCCCACCTCCTGGGTCTCTCAGTTGCCTTGGGTTGAGTATGCCCACAATACTCTCCCTACATCTGCCACTGGGATGTCTCCCTTCCAGTGCCTGTATGGCTACCAACCTCCCTTGTTTCCTTCTCAGGAGAAGGATCTCTCAGTGCCCTCTGTTCAGGCCCACATTCGTCGTTGACACCGGACCTGGCATCGGGCCAGAAAGGCCCTCCTTAGAGTTTCTGACCGGTATCAGCTCCAGGCGAATCGTCGCCGGATTCCCGCCCCCACCTATACCATCGGAGATAGGTTCTGGTTGGCCACACAGGATCTTCCTCTGCGGACTGAGTCTAAGAAACTGTCACCGAAGTTCATTGGTCCATTTGTGGTGGAGAAGGTGATCAATCCTGTGGCGGTTCGACTCAAGTTACCTAGAACGCTCAGAGTCCATCCCACCTTTCATGTCTCCTGCCTCAAGCCTGTTCTCCTCAGTCCTCTGTTACCCCCTCCGCCTCCTCCTCCTCCCCCTCGGATGATCGGAGGTGGTCCTGCCTACACGGTGCGCCGCATTATGGATTCCAGACGGCGGGGCCGGGGTTTCCAGTATCTCGTGGACTGGGAGGGGTATGGTCCTGAAGAGAAGAGTTGGATTCCTCTGCGCCAGATCCTGGATGCTGACCTCCTTCGTGACTTCTACCGCCTCCATCCTGGCGCTCCGGGTAGTCCGCCCGGTGGCGTTCGTCGGAACCCTGCATGCTGAGTCGGTTCCTGCCTGTGTTGCCATTTTTCTGCTCGGAATCTCCAGTTTCCTGAGGGTTCGTGAACGCTCCCGGCCTGGTTGCCGGGCGACGTTGCTAGGCGGGAGATCTCCCGATTAACCGCACCTGCATCTCATCAGCGGTCTGCACACCTGGTCCTGATCATCACCCTTCTTAAGCCCTGACCTGACATCCATTCCCTGCCGGATCGTTAGCCATGAACAGTATGTTTGTCAGTGTATCAGCCTTGGAGTTTCTAGCGTTAGTTTTGTTGTTTTGCACCTTGTTGGCTTGCCGTGTACTTACCTCCGTTTTGTTTCTATCTGCAGTCAATCTCCCGGAACCTTCACCCAACCCCTGCCTGGTTGTCGGCGGCTGCCGTGCCATTCTTGGATCTACCACTGCACCTCCACCAACTCATCTCCGCCGTCCGCTCTGTCCCCTGGATTATTCTACATCGTTTTTTGAATCTGTTAAATAAATACTCACCTTCGTTTCAACTCACCTTGTCCTGGTCTGCTTCTGGGTTCTGGCTTAGTAAACCGTGACAGTGTCCCCCATATAGATAACATTCCATTGGTAGCAAGAATTTTGTATAATCATTTTAATTGAACAATTCTAAGTTATGAATCCGGCGTCGTGTTGCATATGAGTTCATAAACCATTGCCATGGAATCGGTACGTCAAAAATCTCTTCCCAACTATTTTGCAATCTATATGGGACGGCTGTCAATCCTTTGGTAATTAAATTAAACTGGTATACTTTTTATTTATCACAATTTTCTTTAACCAATTATGGTCTTTAATTTATAATCCAAGATGGCGTAGCAGTGCGGTCGTGTTCTTTGTTGTGTGTCCATGTAAATAGCCTGTTTTTTGTATTATTTTGTATTTTTCGTACATATTTCCCTATCACACTTTTCATCTTTCTACTTAATATACTTTTCTGCAACCCGCCTCACTCAATGTGGAACGGATTCTATTATTTACTCACCTTTATCTAGAATCTCCAGTTGAAACTAGCTAGCCAGCTAACTAGCTACTTGCTATTAGCCACCGTTAGCGGTTTTCACCCAGAACATCTGATTTTCTGCCGGAATAACTGAATCACTGGAACCTAACACCGGATCGCAACTAGCTAGCCGCAACCGAATGGACGTTGCTGTAGGGTAATCACCACTGCCCCCGAAGCAAGCACCAGTTAGCCTTGAGCCAGGCCCATATCCTGGCTATCTACCTCTTTGTCTACCGGACGGGAGTAGCCAGCTAACTAGCTACTTGCTATTAGCCACCGTTAGCGTTTTTTCACCATTGTCCATGGCCTGCACTACCTACCAGCCAACTCTACCCTGGACTATTATCGGCCAGTCTGCACTGTCTGCACAGCGCGTTATCGACCCAGAACATATCGGATTTTCTGCCGGAATCACTGAATTACTGGACCTTTAACACCTGATCATCGCAACTAGCTAGCTGCAACCAAATGGATGTTGTTGTTGGCTAATCAGCCTTGAGCTAGCCTCGAGTCCGACACATCTCCCGGCTATCTACCTCTCTGTCGACAGAGTCGACACGGAGCCCCGCCGATCTGTCATGACTGGTCTGCCGACGTAATCGTCTGTGGTTTCAACAGGCTTCCCATTGCAACGACCACGAAGATCCATCTGCTAGCCCCGGCCCGCTAGCACACGCAAACAACAGCCGTGCTTCCTGCTCACTGTGCTTTAGCACCAATTCGAACTGCTCTCTGACTCACATATTGCTGTTCACTGGACCTTATGATCACTCAGCTGCACAGCTGATGCCTGCTGGACTGTTCCTTTACACGGGTACCCTGTCCTGTTTATCTGTTTAGCCTCAGCCCAAACTTTCATCGCCATTACCAGTTGTTGTCTTAGCTCTCTCTAATAACACCTGTGATTGCTTTATGCCTCTCTCCCATGTCAATATGCCTTGCCTATTGCTGTTCCAGTTAGTTCTTATTATACAATTTCAATATAGAACCCCAAATCATTCTCAAACTGCCTCAAATAGCTCCTTTGTTCCACCCCCCATACACGCCGAGACCGGCTCAATCTCTTTCATTGTTACCCAACGCTTAGGTTTACCTCCACTGTACTCATACCCTTCCATATCCTTGTCTGTACATAATGCCCTGAATCTATTCTACAACGCCTGGAAATCTGCCCCCTTTATTCTCTGTACCCAACGCACTAGAAGACCAGGTCTTAAAGCCTTTAGCCATATCCTTATTCTAGTCCTCCTCTGATTGTCTGGTGATGTAGAGGCTAACCCAGGCCCTGTAGCACCCAGTATCACTCCTACTCCCCAGGAGTTATCATTTGTTGACTCCTGTAACCGTAAAAGCCTTGGTTTTCTGCACGTTAACATCAGAAGTCTCCTTCCTAAGTTTGAGTTATTCACTGTGTTAGCACACTCCGCCAACCCTGATGTTCTAGCACTGTCTGAATCCTGGCTTAGGAAGGCCACCAAAAATTCAGAAATGTCCATCCCCAACCACAACATTTTCTGTCTAGATAGATCTGCCAAAGGGGGTGGAGTTGCAATCTACTGTAGAGATAGCCTGCAGAGCTCTATCATACTATCCATGTCTGTGCCCAAACAGTTTGAGCTCCTACTTCTAAAAATCCACCTTTCCAGAAATAAGTCTCTCACTGTTGCCGCTTGCTACAGACCCCCCTCAGCCCCCAGCTGTGCCCTGGACACCATATGTGAATTGATTGCCCCCCATCTATCCTCAGAGTTCGTATTGCTTGGTGACCTAAACTGGTATATGCTTAACACCCCGGCCATCCTACAATCCAAACTAGATACCCTCAATCTCACACAAATTATCAAGGAACCTACCAGGTACAACCCTAAATCCGTAAACATGGGAACCCTCATAGATATCATCCTGACTAACTTACCCTCTAAATACACCTCCGCTGTCTTCAACCAGGATCTCAGCGATCACTGCCTTATTGCCTGCGTCCATAACGGGTCCGCGGTCAAACGACCACCCCTCATCACGGTCAAATGCTCCCTAAAACACTTTAGCAAGCAGGCCTTCCTAATTGACCTGGCCCATGTATCCTGGATGGATATCGATCTCATTCCGTCAGTAGAGTATGCCTGGTTGTTCTTTAAAAGTAATTTCCTCTCAATCTTAAATAAGCATGCCCCATTCAAAAAATTCAGAACTGAGAACAGATATAGCCCCTGCTTCTCCTCAGACTTGACTGCCCTTGACCAGTACAAAAACATCCTGTGGCGTACTGCATTAGCATTGAATAGCCCCCGAAATATGCAACTTTTCAGGGAAGTTAGGAACCAATATAAACATGCAGTTAGGAAAGCAAAGGCTAGCTTTTTTAAACAGAAATTTGCATCCTGTAGCACTAACTCCAAAAAGTTTTGGGACACTGTAAAGTCCATGGAGAATAAGAGCACCTCCTCCCAGCTGCCCATTGCACTGAGGCTAGGAAACACTATCACCACCGATAAATCTACAATAATCGAGAATTTCAACAAGCATTTTGCTACGGCTGGCCATGCTTTCCACCTGGCTACCACTACCCCAGCCACCAGCTCTGCACCCTCCGCTGCAACTTGCCCATGCCCCCCCCGCTTCTCCTTCACACAAATTCAGACAGCTGATGTTCTGAAAGAGCTGCAAAATCTGGATCCCTACAAATCATCTGGGCTAGACAATCTGGACCCTTTCTTTCTAAAAATAGCCGCCGAAATTGTCGCAACCCCTATTACTAGCCTGTTCAACCTCTCGTAACGTCTGAGATCCCCAGAGATTGGAAAGCTGCCGCGGTCATCCCCCTCTTCAAAGGGGGTGACACTCTAGATCCAAACTGTTACAGACCTATATCCATCCTGCCCTGCCTTTCGAAAGTTTTTGAAAGCCAAGTTAACAAACAGATGACCGACCATTTAGAATCTCACCGTACCTTCTCCGCTATGCAATCTGTTTCCGAGCTGGTCATGGGTGCACCTCAGCCACGCTCAAGGTCCTAAACGATATTATAACCGCGATCAATAAAAGACAGTACTGTCCAGCCGTCTTCATCGACCTGGCCAAGGCTTTCGACTCTGTCAACCACCGCATTCTTATTGGCAGACTAAATAGCCTTGGTTTCTCAAATGACTGCCTCGTCTGGTTCACCAACTACTTCTCAGATAGAGTTCAATGTGTCAAATAGGCAGGCCTGTTGTCTGGACCTATGGCAGTCTCTATGGGGGTGCCACAGGGTTCAATTCTTGGGCTGACTCTTTTCTCCGTGTATATCAATGATGTCGCTCTTGCTGCTGGTGACTCTCAGATCCACCTCTACACAGACGACACCATTTTGTATACATCTGGCCCTTCATTGGACACTGTGTTAACAAACCTCCAAACGAGCTTCATTGCCATACAACACTCCTTCCGTAGCCTCCAACTGCTCTTAAACACTAGTAAAACTAAATGGATGCTCTTCAATCGAACACTGCTGGCATCCGACCACCCGACTAGAATCACTACTCTCGACGGGTCTGACCTAGAGTATGTGGACAACTACAAATACCTAGGTGTCTGGTTAGACTGTAAACTCTCCTTCCAGACTCACATTAAGCATCTCCAATCCAAAGTTAAATCTAGAATCGGCTTCCTATTTGCAACAAAGCCTCCTTCACTCATGCTGCCAAACATGCCCTCGTAAAACTGACTATCCTACCGATCCTTGACTTTGGCGATGTCATTTACAAAATAGCTTCCAACACTCTACTCAGCAAATTGGATGTAGTCTATCACAGTGCCATCCGTTTTGTCACCAAAGCCCCATATACTACCCACCACTGTGACCTGTACGCTCTTGTTGGCTGCTCCTCACTACATATTCGTCGCCAAACCCACTGGCTCCAGGCCATCTATAAATCACTGCTAGGCAAATCTCTGCCTTATCTTAGCTCATTGGTCACCATAGCAACACCCACCCGTAGTATGCGCTCCAGCAGGTATATCTCACTGGTCATCCTCAAAGCCAACACCTCCTTTGACCGCCATTCCTTCCAGTTCTCTGCTGCCAATGACTGGAACAAACTGCAAAAATCTCTGAAGCTGGAGACTCTTATCTCCCTCACTAACTTTAAGCATCAGTTGTCAGAGCACCTTACCGATCACTGCACCTGTACACAGCCCATCTGAAATTAGCCCACTCAACTACCTTATCCCCATATTGTTATTTATTTTGCTTATTTGCACCCCAGTATCTCTCTTGCACATCTATCATTCCAGTGTTAATACTAATTGTAATTATTTTGCACTATGGCCTATTTATTGCCTTACCTCCATAAATTTCTACATTTGCACACACTGTATATATATTTTCTGTGGTATTTTTGACTTTATGTTTTATTTTACCCCATATGTAACTATGTGTTAATTTTTTTATCGAACTGCTTTGCTTTATCTTGGCCATGTCGCAGTTTTAAATGAGAACTTGTTCTCAACTGGCTTACCTGGTTAAATAAAGGTGCAATAAATATAAAAAAATCAGGGCCAACAGACAAGTTCCTTACTTTTTCCCACTTCCACTTTCCTCTTCCATTTTTGTGGTAATGCTGCAATTATTTGGTTGTAATTATTTTGGGTAGAGCAGACATTTCCATATGTTTTTGTTAGCTGCATGTGCGACATAACTCCACCAGCCCTACCTATGATATCATTTACGCAGATTATACCTTTTTATTTTTATCAAAAAATAATGTACAATAAATAATTGTTGCATTACTTTTTCTATTTTTTTCTGGAGGATTAAATTGAAATTGCAACCAACTTTCTATGGCTTGTTTTAGAAATAGTGATATTTGGGAGATGATTTTGTTTTCAAATAACTGAAAGTGAGAGGTTGTAATCTGAATAAAGGGAAAAAGGCCATTCTTGAACATTGGGTGAGACAATCTTACTAATTTGCTAGTAAACCAGTTTGGATTTAAGTATAACTTTTGTATGACTGAAGCTTTTAGTGATAGGTCTAATGCTTTAATATTTAATCATTTCTGTCCTCCGAATTCATATTCATTATATAAATAGTCCCGTTTAATTTTGTCTGGCATGCCTTTCCAAATAAAATGGAATCTTTTTTTCTCGTATAATTTAAAAAACTCTTCGCTAGGCGTAGGCAAGACCATAAGCAAATAGGTAAACTGGGATAACACTAAAGAGTTAATCAGGGTGATTTTTCCACTAATAGACGGGTATTTACCTTTCCATGGTAGCAAGATCTTATCTATTTTTGCTAACTTTCTATTAAAATGTATCGGAGTGAGATAATTTTTTTCTTTTGGGATATGTATACCGAGTATATCCACATCACCATCAGACCATTTTATTGGTTAACTACACGGTAATGTAAAATTTATATTTTTTAGTGATCCAATACGTAATTTATCATAATTTGGTTTTAATCCAGAGAGGTAAGGAAATGTATCTAGATCCTCTATGAGGCTGTGGAGGGATTCAAGTTGTGGATTTAAAGGAAAACATGAATCATTATCGTACAATAACACCTTTGTTTTTAAGCACTTGATTTCTAATCCCTTGATATTATTGTTGGATCTTATTTTAATAGCTAACATTTCGATGGCCATAATAAATAGATATGCCGATAGTGGACAACCTTGTTTTCCTCCTCTTGACAGTTTAAATCTTTCGAAGAAATAGCCATTATTTACTATTTTACACCCAGGGTTACTATAGATGTTTTTAACCCATAAGAGATTCTCCAAAATTGAAATGCTCCAGGCATTTATATATAAACTCCAGTCATACTTTATCAAATGCCTTTTCAAAGTCAGCTATGAATAGCAGTTCTGGTTTCCCAGATTTTTCATAGTGTTCTATTATTTTCCAGTACTTGCCTTACATTATCTCCAATGTATCGTCCATGTAAAAAACCTGTCTGATTAGAATGAATAATGTCTGACAATACCTTTTTAATTCTATGCGCTACACATTTTGCTAGAATTTTTGCATCACAACACTGAAGTGTAAGGGGCCTCCAATTTTGTAAATGGACTGGATCTTTATACTTCCCACTTGTATCCTGTTTCAGTAATAATGAAATCAGACCTTCTTCTTGAGTGTCTGATAATCTACCATTTACATAGGAGTTGTTAAAACATGCTAATAACGGTCCTCTGAGTATATCAAAAAAGGTTTGGTATACCTCAACTGGTATGCCATCCAACCCTGGAGTTTTCCCAGACTTAAAGTCTTTAATTGCTTCCAGAAGTTCCTCCTCTGTAATTTCACCTTCACATGAGTCTTTCTGTATGGCTGTTAATTTTATATTATCAATAGAAAAAATCCATTAAATTAACTTCAGTTAGAGGAGATGGACTGAAACGAAAACATATGCTTAAAGTACTTTGCTTCCTCCTTCAAAATATAATTTGGTGATTCACGGGTGACTCCGTCATTTGTAACCAATTTCAGTAAATTATTTTTGGTAGCATTTCTATGTTGAAGATTAAAAATAATTTTGTGCGTTTTTCCCCATATTCCATCCAGTTTGCTTTATTTTTATAATATATTACACTTTATCTTTCTTGAATAAATTCCTCCATTTCTTTTCGTTTTTCCTCTAACTTATTCTGAGCCTCTATGTTACAGTTTTTATTGCTATCTATCTGTTCTGTTAGATTTTTTATTTCCTTTGCTAGTATGGACTCTTTTGACCTAAATTGCTTTTGTTTTCGAGATGAGTACTGAGTTGCATGGCCTCTAAAGGCACATTTAAAAGAGTCCCATACAATAAGGGGATTTGCTGTACCTATGTTATGTCAGAAAAATGCAGTTATAAATTCCTCTGTCCTAGTTAAAAACAAGTTATCATCCAATAGGCTTTGATTACATTTCCAATATCCTCGCCCAAGTGGAAATTCAGTAAGAGTAATGTATATGCCAATTATATGATGGTCCGACCGCATTCTGTCCCCTGTCAACACTTTTTATACTTTTGATGCCAACGAGAATGACATAAGAAAGAAGTGAAGACGACTAGCTTGATTGAGTCTCCGCCACGTATATCTCACTAGGTCAGGATATTTAAGCCTCCATATATCCACTAATTCTAATGTATCCACGACATTCATGATTTCCTTAAGAGTATGAGGGTGACAGTTTGTAGTGTGATTTCCTTTACGGTCCATTGAGCTATTTAAAATAGTATTATAATCTCCCACCATAATAATAGAGTCTTGTATTTATTTATTTATTTTAAATTTTTGGGGGGTAGATCAGCCTAATATTGCAGATAGATTGTAACTTCTATCAATGTAATTGTATGCATCACTTCCAATCCCCCATGTTTTTTATATATATACTCCCCTTTATTACTTTTCAACCTCGCCATCCATTCCCTACTTGGGGTAAATTCGTGAACAACAATGCCCAGGCCTCTACTTTCAGCCTATACTTACTATCTACACCTTATGGACACAGTCAATTTTACAATAATTCTATTTCATTTGTTCTTTTGTTTTTTTTCTCCTGAACTTCTTCTACTCTCAACCTCTCCGATCGTTTTCATGATGTCCATCCGATTTGCTTCTATATGCCATATCTTTCTAACTGTGCTCTTTCCCAAAAGCTCCCAACATACAACCTATATATTTATTATGGACACAGTATGCTTACATTATTAGTTATCTTGTAATTATTTGTTGTTATTTGTTATTAGTCCCTTCCTTCAACTCCATTCAATACCTCCCATCTATCTCTTAACACCATCCATATAGGATTTCTATTTGCCATATATATTTCAACCGTACTGTGATGTTTTCCAAAAGTTCTGAGCCTTTCTATTCTCATTGCTTCTACAGATTGTGAATTAAAAATAAACATTTTTGCTAAAAGTATTATTATATTATTGATCGATTGACTATGACTTTTCATATCACCCAGTAATGCTATCTGCAAGGTTAGCTCCAGGTAAATATTGCAATCATTTAGCCATTCCTGGACCTGTGTCCAAAAACAAGCTACAAATGGACAGAACCAAAACAAATGATCTAATGATTCTGTCTCTTCACAGCAAAATCTGCAGAGCTGGGAAGATGGTATCCCCCATATACAGTGGGGGAAAAAAGTATTTAGTCAGCCACCAATTGTGCAAGTTCTCCCACTTAAAAAGATGAGAGAGGCCTGTAATTTTCATCATAGGTACACGTCAACTATGACAGACAAATTGAGAATTTTTCTCTCCAGAAAATCACATTGTAGGATTTTTAATGAATTTATTTGCAAATTATGGTGGAAAATAAGTATTTGGTCACCTACAAACAAGCAAGATTTCTGGCTCTCACAGACCTGTAACTTCTTCTTTAAGAGGCTCCTCTGTCCTCCACTCGTTACCTGTATTAATGGCACCTGTTTGAACTTGTTATCAGTATAAAAGACACCTGTTCACAACCTCAAACAGTCACACTCCAAACTCCACTATGGCCAAGACCAAAGAGCTGTCAAAGGACACCAGAAACAAAATTGTAGACCTGCACCAGGCTGGGAAGACTGAATCTGCAATAGGTAAGCGGCTTGGTTTGAAGAAATCAACTGTGGGAGCAATTATTAGGAAATGGAAGACATACAAGACCACTGATAATCTCCCTCGATCTGGGGCTCCACGCAAAATCTCACCCCGTGGGGTCAAAATGATCACAAGAACGGTAAGCAAAAATCCCAGAACCACACGGGGGGACCTAGTGAATGACCTGCAGAGAGCTGGGACAAAAGTAACAAAGCCTACCATCAGTAACACACTACGCTGCCAGGGACTCAAATCCTGCAGTGCCAGACGTGTCCCCCTGCTTAAGCCAGTACATGTCCAGGCCCGTCTGAAGTTTGCTAGAGTGCATTTGGATGATCCAGAAGAGGATTGGGAGAATGTCATATGGTCAGATGAAACCAAAATAGAACTTTTTTGGTAAAAACTCAACTCGTCGTGTTTGGAGGACAAAGAATGCTGAGTTGCATCCAAAGAACACCATACCTACTGTGAAGCATGGGGGTGGAAACATCATGCTTTGGGGCTGTTTTTCTGCAAATGGACCAGGACGACTGATCCGTGTAAAGGAAAGAATGAATGGGGCCATGTATTGTGAAATTTTGAGTGAAAACCTCCTTCCATCAGCAAGGGCATTGAAGATGAAACGTGGCTGGGTCTTTCAGCATGACAATGATCCCAAACACACCGCCCGGGCAACGAAGGAGTGGCTTCGTAAGAAGCATTTCAAGGTCCTGGAGTGGCCTAGCCAGTCTCCAGATCTCAACCCCATAGAAAATCTTTGGAGGGAGTTGAAAGTCCGTGTTGCCCAGCGACAGCCCCAAAACATCACTGCTCTAGAGGAGATCTGCATGGAGGAATGGGCCAAAATACCAGCAACAGTGTGTGAAAACCTTGTGAAGACTTACAGAAAACGTTTGACCTGTGTTAATGCCAACAAAGGGTATATAACAAAGTATTGAGAAACTTTTGTTATTGACCAAATACTTATTTTCCACCATAATTTACAAATAAATTCATTAAAAATCCTACAATGTGATTTTCTGGATTTGTTTTTCTCATTTTGTCTGTCATAGTTGACGTGTACCTATGACTAAAATTACAGGCCTCTCTCATCTTTTTAAGTGGGAGATGTCATGGTTTCGGCCGAGGCTGCTCCTCCTCCTGGTTCGGGCAGGCTTCGGCGGTCGTCGTCCCCGGAGTACTAGCTGCCACCGATCTATGTTTCATGTTCGTTTGGTTTTGTCTGGATGTTGTACACCTGTGTCTTGTTAGTCCTCGTTAGTGTCCTATTTAGTTCTCGTTGTGTGTGCTTGTCGTTGTGTGTGATTGCGCTTCTGTTTCGTGTTTGGAGCTACTTTTTCCCTCCAGTGTTTTGGAGAGGTTATGTTGCACATGTTTGTGCGCCGTTTGTTTTGTCGCCTGTGTGCGCCGTGCATTCGCCTTCAGGCTTATTGTGCTTCCGTCTTTGATATATATTGCACTAAAGCCTTTGGACGGAGCCTCTGCGTCCTGCGCATGATTCATACACCACACCCACCTTCAGCACGCCTTGACAGAATCACACACCGTAATGGAATCAGCAGGATCGGCAGTGACGCCTGTATCGCTCGAGGAGCATCTCCGTGGGCAAGAGGGCTCTACCTGGCCACTGTACACCCGGTGCCCTCGGGATACGAGAGCGTTTCCGCCCTCATCTCCTGTCTCACGGGCAAGGCGTTGGAATGGGCTAACGCCGAGTGGAGGAAAATGGACGCCAACACCATCACCTACGCCGAGTTCTCCCGCCGCTTCAAGGCCGTGTTCGACCATCCACCTGAGGGCAAAGCGGCGGGGGAGCGTCTAGTTCATTTGAGACAGGGGAGGAGGAGCGCTCAGGTGTTCGCTCTAGAGTACCGGACTCTAGCGGCGGATGCAGGGTGGAATGAACGGGCTCTCATTGACCATTTTCGATGTAGCCTACGAGAGGACGTTCAACGTGAGTTGGCCTGCAGGGATACCCATCTTACCTTCGACCAGTTGGTCGATATGTCCATCCATCTGGACACCCTGCTGGCCACCCGTGGACGTCCCCGAGGGGAGTCCGTCCATTCCGCCCTCCGGCACCTCCGAGCCGAGCCCTATGGAGCTCGGGGGTGCCGGGCGCTAGAGAACGGAGGAGGAGGAGCCCGAAGGGGCCTGTCTCCTGCACCAAGTGCGGTCGTGGAGGGCACACTGCGGCCAGGTGCTGGGGAGGGTTCTCCGGGGGAGAGGACAACAGGCCACGCACTGGGGGGGCCTCCCAGGTGAGTAGACGTCCCACTTACCCAGAGCTTTCTGTTGCGCACTTTTGTATACCTGTTTGTTTTCCACAGGTTGCACCTCATTCCCAGCATAAGGCGCTAGTAGATTCAGGCGCAGCTGGGAATTTTGTTGATCGAAAGTTTTGTTTTGAGTTAGGGATCCCTCTCCTACCTGTTGACAAACCTTTTCCCGTTCATGCCTTAGATAGCCGCCCGTTGGGGTCGGGGTTGATCAGGAGATCACAGCGCCACTTCGGATGTGTGCGCAGGGGGGTCATGAGGACACTATACAGCTGTATCTGATCGACTCTCCTGCGTACCCAGTGGTGCTGGGGATTCCCTGGTTAAGCACCCATAACCCTGCTATTTCGTGGCAACAGAGGGCTCTCGATGGGTGGTCTGCTCAGTGCGAGGGGCGATGTCTGGGTGTTTCCGTGGGGGCGACTTCGGTGGAAAGTCCAAACCAAGTGCCCGCACTGCACATTCCGCCTGAATATGGGGATTTAGCTCTCGTGTTTAGCAAAACTAGGGCGACGCAGTTGCCTCCTCATAGACAGGGGGATTGCGCGATTGATCTCCAGGCAGGAGCAGCGCTCCCATGGAGCCATGTGTATCCTTTGTCTCAAGAGGAGAGAAAAGCTAAGGAGATTTACATAGCTGAATCTTTGAGACAGGGATACATTCGGCCCTCCACTTCTCCCGCCTCCTCGAGCTTCTTTTTTGTGAAAAAGAAAGATGGAGGGTTGCGCCCGTGCATTGATTACCGTGGTCTCAATCAGATTACTGTGAAATACAGTTATCCACTCCCTCTGATTGCGACCATGACGGAGTCATTGCATGGAGCGCGGTTTTTCACAAAACTGGATCTCAGGAGCGCGTATAACTTGGTGCGCATTAGGGAGGGTGACGAATGGAAGACAGCGTTTAGTACCACGTCAGGTCATTTCGAATATCTCGTCATGCCATATGGGTTGATGAATGCTCCATCAGTCTTCCAATCCTTCGTAGATGACATTTTCCGGGATATGCAGGGACAAGGGGTGGTCGTGTACATTGATGACATTCTGGTGTACTCGTCTACCCGAGGCGAGCATACAACTCTGGTGCGTCGTGTATTGAGGAGGCTGTTGGAGCACGACCTATATGTCAAGGCAGAGAAATGTCTGTTTTTCCAGGAGTCGGTCTCCTTTTTGGGTTATCGGTTGTCCGCGTCAGGGGTGAGAATGGAGGTGGATCGTGTGTCCGCTGTGCGTAATTGGCAAACCCCAACTACTGTAAAAGAGGTGCAGCAGTTTTTGGGCTTTGCGAATTACTACCGGAGGTTTATCCGGGGTTTTGGACAGGTGGCAGCTCCCATCACGTCCCTTCTGAAGGGGGGTCCGGTGCGCCTGCAGTGGTCAGCCGATGCGGACAGGGCCTTTAGGAGACTGAAGGACCTGTTTACGTCGGCTCCGGTGCTGGCGCATCCGGATCCCGCGTACCCTTTCAGGTCGAGGTAGACGCGTCTGAGGCTGGTATAGGGGCCGTTCTCTCTCAACGGTCCGGCACGCCACCTAAACTCCGCCCCTGTGCTTTTTACTCAAAGAAGCTCAGCCCGGCGGAGCGTAACTATGACGTTGGGGACAGGGAGCTGTTAGCTGTAGTTCAAGCCCTTAAGGTGTGGAGGCATTGGCTTGAGGGGGCTCAACACCCTTTCCTCATTTTGACTGACCATCGGAACCTGGAGTACTACCGGGCAGCGAGGAGACTGAACCCTCGCCAGGCTCGATGGAGTATGTTTCTCACCAGGTTCGTATTTAAAATTACGTACATCCCTGGGTCCCAGAATGGTAAGGCGGATGCGCTGTCCCGGCGGTATGACACGGAGGAGAGGTCCGTTGAGCCCACTCCCATACTACCGGAGTCTTGCCTTGTGGCACCGGTGGTGTGGGAGGTCGATGCCGAAATCGAGCGAGCGTTGCGTGCACGACCCCAGCCCTCCACAGTGTCCTGAGGGTCGGAAGTACATTCCGCTCGAGATTCGGGATCGACTCATTTACTGGGCTCACACGTCACCCTCCTCTGGACATCCGGTATCGGCCGGACGGTGCATTGCCTTAGCACTAAATACTGGTGGCCCACTTTGGCTAGGGATGTGAGGGTTTATGTCTCCTCCTGCTCGGTGTGTGCCCAGTGTAAGGCGCCCCGACATCTGCCCAGGGGTAAGTTACAAACCCTGCCCGTTCCACAACGACCATGGTCCCACCTCTCGGTGGATTTTGTGACAGACCTTCCCCTCTCTCAGGGGAATACCACCATCCTGGTCGTTGTGGGTCGGTTCTCTAAGGCCTGTCGTCTTCTCCCTATGTCGGGTCTTCCTACTGCCCTACAGACCGCTGAGGCCCTATTTACCCACGTCTTCCGGCATTACGGGGTACCCGAGGATATAGTGTCTGATCGAGGCCCCCAGTTTACCTCTCGTGTTTGGAGAGCGTTCATGGAGCGTTTGGGGGTCTCGGTTAGCCTTACCTCAGGGTACCACCCGGAGAGTAACGGGCAGGTAGAACGTGTCAACCAGGATGTGGGTAGGTTTCTGAGGTCGTATTGCCAGGACCGGCCGGAGGAGTGGGCACGGTACATTCCCTGGGCCGAGATGGCCCAGAACTCTCTCCGCCACTCCTCTACTAACCTAACCCCCTTCCAATGTGTGTTAGGTTACCAGCCGGTTCTGGCACCTTGGCAGCAGAGCCAGATCGAGGCCCCTGCGGTGGATGATTGGATGAGGCGCTCGGAAGAGACGTGGAACGCTGCCCACGTCCACCTGCAGCGGGCCGTCCCTTCGTCACAAGGCGAGCGCCCGATCTCCACCGCAGTGAGGGGCCGGTGTACGCACCCGGAGATCGAGTCTGGCTCTCTACCAGGAACCTACCCCTCCGCCTGCCCTGCCGGGAAGCTGGGTCGGCGGTTTGTGGGGCCCTTTAAAGTCCTGAGAAGATTGAACGAGGTGTGTTATAGGTTACATCTACCTGTTGAGTATAAGAATATTAACCCCTCGTTCCATGTGTCTCTTCTCAGGCCGGTGGTAGCTGGTCCACTCCAGGACAATGAGATAGGGGAGACTCCTCCGCCCCCACTGGACATCGAGGGGGCTCCGGCGTACACCGTTCGGTCCATCTTGGACTCTAGACGCCGGATGGGGGTCTCCAGTATCTCGTGGAGTGGGAGGGGTACGGCCCGGAGGAGCGGTGCTGGGTGCCGCGGAGGGACAACCTAGACCCATCTCTCCTGTCGGAGTTCCACCGGGACCATCCCGCGCGCCCTGCTCCGCGTCCTCCTGGTCGTCCCCGAGGCCGGGGTCGGCGCACGGCTGGAGCCGCGCGTCAAGGGGGGGGTACTGTCACGGTTTTCGGCCGAGGCTGCTCCTCCTCCTGGTTCGGGCAGGCTTCGGCGGTCGTCGTCCCCGGAGTACTAGCTGCCACCGATCTATGTTTCATGTTCGTTTGGTTTTGTCTGGATGTTGTACACCTGTGTCTTGTTAGTCCTCGTTAGTGTCCTATTTAGTTCTCGTTGTGTGTGCTTGTCGTTGTGTGTGATTGCGCTTCTGTTTCGTGTTTGGAGCTACTTTTTCCCTCCATTGTTTTGGAGAGGTTATGTTGCACATGTTTGTGCGCCGTTTGTTTTGTCGCCTGTGTGCGCCGTGCATTCGCCTTCGGGCTTATTGTGCTTCCGTCTTTGATATATATTGCACTAAAGCCTTTGGACTGAGCCTCTGCGTCCTGCGCATGATTCATACACCACACCCACCTTCAGCACGCCTTGACAGGAGAACTTGAACAATTGGTGGCTGACTAAATACTTTTTTTCCCCACTGTATCTTCCATGTAAAAACCTGTCTGATTAGAATGAATAATGTCTGACAATACCTTTTTAATTCTATGCGCTATATATTTTGCTAGAATTTTTGCATCACAACACTGAAGTGTAAGGGGCCTCCAATTTTTTTAATGGACTGGATGTTTATATCTTCCACTTGTATCCTGTTTCAGTAATAATGAGATCAGACCTTCTTCTTGAGTGTCAGATAATCTACCATTTACATAGGAGTTGTTAAAACATGCTAAAAACGGTCCTCTGAGTATATCAAAAAAGGTTTGGTATACCTCGACTGGTATGCCATCCAACCTTGGAGTTTTCCCGGACTTAAAGTCTTTAATTGCATCCAGAAGTTCCTCCTCTGTAATTTCACCTTCACATGATTCTTTCTGTATGGCTGTGAATTTGACATTATCAATAGAAAAACATCTCTACAATTAGCTTCAGTTAGAAGAGATGGAGGCGACTGAAAAGAAAACATATGCTTAAAGTACTTAGTTTCCTCCTTCAAAATATAATTTGGTGAATCATTGGTGACTCCGTCAATTGTAACCAGTTTCATTAAGTTCTTTTTGTTAGCATTCCTATTTTGAAGATTAAAAAATAATTTTGTGAATTTTTCCCCATATTCCATCCAGTTTGCTTTATTTGTATAATATATTACACTTGATCTTTCTTGAATAAGTTTGTCCATTTCTATTTGTTTTTCCTCTAATTTATTCTGAGCCTCTATGTTACAATTTGTATTGCCATCTATCTGTTCTGTTAGACTTTCTATTTCCTTTGTTAGTATAAACTCTTTTGACCTAAATTGCTTTTGTTTTCGAGATGAGTACTGAGTTGCATGGCCTCTAAAGGCACATTTAAAGGTGTCCCATACAATAAGGGGATTTGCTGTACCTATGTTATGTTGGAAAAAGTCAGTTATAAATTCCTTTGTTCTAATTATAAATAAATTATCAACCAATAGGCTTTGATTAAATTTCCAATATCCTCGCCCACGTGGAAATTCAGTAAGAGTAATGTATATGCCAATTATGTGATGGTCCGACTGCATTCTGTCCCCTATCAACACTTTTTAAACTTTTGGTGCCAACGAGAATGAGATAAGAAAGAAGTCAAGACGACTAGCTTGATTGAGTCTCAGCCATGTATATCTCACTAGATCAGTATATTTAAGCGTCCATATACAGTGGGGAGAACAAGTATTTGATACACTGCCGATTTTGCAGGTTTTCCTACTTACAAAGCATGTAGAGGTCTGTAATTTTGATCATAGGTACACTTCAAATGTGAGAGACGGAATCTAAAATAAAAATCCAGAAAATCACATTGTATGATTTTTAAGTAATTAATTTGCATTTTATTCTACCATTTTATTGCATTTCCCTCATTTAAATGCACATCAATTTATAACATTTCTGACATGTGTTTTTCTGGATTTTTTGTTGTTATTCTGTCTCTCACTGTTCAAATAAACCTACAATTAAAATTATAGACTGATCATGTCTTTGTCAGTGGGCAAACGTACAAAATTAGCAGGGGATCAAATACTTTTTCCCTCACTGTATGTTGTGAAATTGTTAGATATTACTTGTTAGATATTACTGCACTGTCAGAGCTAGAAGCACAAGCATTTCACTAAACCCGCAATAACATCTGCTAAACACGTGTATGTAACCAATACAATTTGATTTGATTTGAAATCCTGCATATGTGACTGTATTGGCTGATTGGGAGTCTCTTTTTTAGGGGTGTAGGGTGGAAGCTGTCTCCCGTCGGCTTCCAGTATAGGTCCGTGCTAAAGCCATCCCCCTCCCTCTTTATCAGAATGTCCAGACAATTTGTTTCATGTGTATCAAAGGTGAAGGTGAATTTCAGACGTTCACTGCATGTATGGATGAAGAGGTGGAATCGATGAATTTCCTCTGCTGTACCCTGGAATAAAAGGAATACGTCATCAATGAAGCTTTTCCAGAGCTTGATATGGTGCAAGAATGGATTGTTAGGGCTGAAAATCACATTCTTCTCAAACAACGCCACAAACAGATTGGCATCATTTGGTGCCATTTTACTACCCATAGCAGTTCCCTTCTGTTGAATGAACATGTCATTTTCAAACAGAAAAAGGTTCTTAGTCAAAACAATCTCCGCGAGTTCAACAATACAGTTAGTGCTAGGGAGTGTACCAGTGGGTCGTTGAATAAGATATTGTGCTATGCAGCGTGTATTTGTATTTGTATTTATTATGGATCCCCATTAGCTGCTGCCAAGGCATCTACTACCACATATCTACAACACAATATCCATGTGTACGTGTGTGTACAGTGCGTATGTTATCGTGTGTCTGTGCCTGTGTTTGTGTCTCTTCATAGTCCCCGCTGTTCCATAAGGTGTATTTTTATCTGTTTTTTAAAATCTGATTCTACTGCTTGCATCAGTTACTTGGTGTGGAATAGAGTTCATGTAGTCCTGGCTCTATGTAGTACTGTGTACCTCCCATAGTCTGTTCTGGACTTGGGGACTGTGAAGAGACCTCTGGTGGCATGTCTTGTGGGGTATACAGTGGGGGAAAAAAGTATTTAGTCAGCCACCAATTGTGCAAGTTCTCCCACTTAAAAAGATGAGCGAGGCCTGTAATTTTCATCATAGGTACACGTCAACTATGACAGACAAATTGAGAAAATAAAATCCAGAAAATCACATTGTAGGATTTTTAATGAATTTATTTGCAATTATGGTGGAAAATAAGTATTTGGTCACCTACAAACAAGCAAGATTTCTGGCTCTCACAGACCTGTAACTTCTTCTTTAAGAGGCTCCTCTGTCCTCCACTCGTTACCTGTATTAATGGCACCTGTTTGAACTTGTTATCAGTATAAAAGACACCTGTCCACAACCTCAAACAGTCACACTCCAAACTCCACTATGGCCAAGACCAAAGAGCTGTCAAAGGACACCAGAAACAAAATTGTAGACCTGCACCAGGCTGGGAAGACTGAATCTGCAATAGGTAAGCAGCTTGGTTTGAAGAAATCAACTGTGGGAGCAATTATTAGGAAATGGAAGACATACAAGACCACTGATAATCTCCCTCGATCTGGGGCTCCACGCAAGATCTCACCCCGTGGGGTCAAAATGATCACAAGAACGGTGAGCAAAAATCCCAGAACCACACGGGGGACCTAGTGAATGACCTGCAGAGAGCTGGGACCAAAGTAACAAAGCCTACCCTCAGTAACACACTACGCCGCCAGGGACTCAAATCCTGCAGTGCCAGACGTGTCCCCCCTGCTTAAGCCAGTACATGTCCAGACCCGTCTGAAGTTTGCTAGAGTGCATTTGGATGATCCAGAAGAGGATTGTGAGAATGTCATATGGTCAGATGAAACCAAAATAGAACTTTTTGGTAAAAACTCAACTCGTCGTGTTTGGAGGACAAAGAATGCTGAGTTGCATCCACAGAACACCATACCTACTGTGAAGCATGGGGGTGGAAACATCATGCTTTGGGGCTGTTTTTCTGCAAAGGGACCAGGACGACTGATCCGTGTAAAGGAAATAATGAATGGGGCCATGTATCGTGAGATTTTGAGTGAAAACCTCCTTCCATCAGCAAGGGCATTGAAGATGAAACGTGGCTGGGTCTTTCAGCATGACAATGATCCCAAACACACCGCCCGGGCAACGAAGGAGTGGCTTCGTAAGAAGCATTTCAAGGTCCTGGAGTGGCCTAGCCAGTCTCCAGATCTCAACCCCATAGAAAATCTTTGGAGGGAGTTGAAAGTCCGTGTTGCCCAGCGACAGCCCCAAAACATCACTGCTCTAGAGGAGATCTGCATGGAGGAATGGGCCAAAATACCAGCAACAGTGTGTGAAAACCTTGTGAAGACTTACAGAAAACGTTTGACCTGTGTCACTTTTAACAAAGGGTATATAACAAAGTATTGAGAAACTTTTGTTATTGACCAAATACTTATTTTCCACCATCATTTGCAAATAAATTCATTAAAAATCCTACAATGTGATTTTCTGGATTTTTTTTTCTCATTTTGTCTGTCATAGTTGACGTGTACCTCTGATGAAAATTACAGGCCTCTCTCATCTTTTTAAGTGGGAGAACTTGCACAATTGGTGGCTGACTAAATACTTTTTTTCCCCACTGTACATGGGTGTCCGAGCTGTGTACCAGTCGTTCAAACAGACAGCTCGGTGCATTCAACATGTCAATACCTCTCACAAATACAAGTAGTGATGAAGTCAATCTCTCCTCCAATTCGAGCCAGGAAAGATTGACATGAATATTATTAATGACTCTGTGTACATCCAAGGGCCAGATGTGCTGCCCTGTTCTGAGCCAATTGCAATTTCCCTCTTTGTAGCACCTGACCACACAACTGAACAGTAGTCCAGGTGCGACAAAACTAGGGCCTGTAGGACCTGCCTTGTTGATAGTGCTGTTAAGAAGGTAAAGCAGCGCTTTATTATGGACAGACTTCTCCCCATCTTAGCCACTGGTTGTATCAATATGTTTTGACCATGACAGTTTACAATCCAGGGTTACTCCAAGCAGTTTAGTCACCTCAACTTGCTCAATTTCCACATTATTCATAACAAATCGTTTTTGAAATATTTAGGACTAATTTATTCCTTGCCACCCATTCTGAAACTAACTGCAGCTCTTTGTTAAATGTTGCAGTCATTTCAGTCGCTGTAGTAGCTGACATGCATAGTGTTGAGTCATCTGCATACATAGACGCACTGGCTTTACTCAAAGCCAGTGGCATGTCATTAGTTAAGACTTTAAAAAGTAAGGGGCCTAGATAGCTGCCCTGGGGACTTCCTGATTCTACCTGGTGTGATGTCACGAGAGGCTGTGTCCTGGAGGGACGTTACATCCCCCTGAGGTGGCTGCAAACCCAGACAGCTATGGCTCCATCTGCTGGTATGGTCGGGAACTCCACCCCTCTATGGCCAATCTTCCCACGCAGCTGAAACAAATGAGGAGCTGATGAGCTGAAGGTTTGGGAAGGGAAGAGACACAGTCTCCAACCTGGGCTCTCTGGAGGACAAGAGTGCTGCACGTCCACTTCCATGAGGAATCTAAGGATTTGGAGATACTTACCTTTGGGAAATACTCACCTTTGGATATATGCACCTGTGGAAATACGTGAGAGACATTTGGAAGGACTTTTTGCTGGGTTGGCCACTAGCTGCAATGTGGACTACAGTAAGGCTGGGGAAAAGTTATCTGAGCGAGTGAGAGTTATGACTTTGGATGTGGAAGAGACATCCCTGAACTGTTAACCCTTAAAGAGCCACAAGAGAACAGAATTTTGTTATATTTTCGTTAATTTCCCAAGACCTATAATAAAATCCTTGTTTTGTTTGAACCTTGTCTCCTTGCACTACTTGAGCAATCCCGCTGAAAGCTGTGTAGCCTCTCGTGACGTCACAGATGGTGGAGAATACGGGCACGCTCAAGCGTTAATAGTGCATGTCAGAGGAGGATACCGAAGGTTTGATCACCCAGTTTTCCAAGTTGGCCGTAGGCTCCCCGCCCGACTGAAATGGAGGACATATTGAAAGCCCTTGTTGCTGGCCAGCAAGCCCAGATGCAAGCAAACGTGGCTCTCTTGGAGGAGCAAAAGAAAGCCAACCTTCTGAAGGCAGAGGAATTGCAGTTGCAGAGACAGAGGGTGGTCCAAAATACCCGCCCAATAAAGGCAAGTGACTTTATATCTAAGATGGGAGCTACCGATGACATTGAGGCATACCTGCATGCATTTGAGGCCACGGCCACTAGGGAAGCCTGGCCCAAGCAACAGTGGGTTGGTCTGTTAGCCCCCTTTCTAACCGGGGAATCGCTGAATGCTGTCCGGGACCTGGGCCCTGACCAGGTTACTGACTATGATGCCCTGAAGTCTGAGATCCTCAGCAGATATGGACTCACAAAGTTTGGTATGGCCCAGCGCTTTCACAGTTGGACCTTCCAACCAGACCAACCTCCTCGGGCGCAGATGCATGAACTTGTCCGAATCGCAAGGAAATGGCTGGATCCGCAGAGGAATACAGCAGCGGCGGTGGTGGAGGCCGTTGTGGTGGATCGTTACCTATGCGCCCTGCCTTATGAGGCAAAACGGTTCATCAGTCAACAGGCCTTGACCACGGCTGATCTGACCGTGGAAGCTGTGGAAAAGTACCAGGCCACAGCGGAGATGCTGAATGCTTCCCGAAAAGACCCCAGGAGTGCGGCCCCACCACAAATGGGAAGAACCCGTCCAAAGGACCCCCAAGGTCTCGAACCCAGCCACGTCAGGACTTATCCCGGCTCAGGGGGGAGCCAGAAACCAGGCGGGTCCAAGAAGAGTACACCAGGAGGGGGAAACTCGACAGTGTTACCGGTGTGGGGAGATGGGACATATCTCCTGGCAGTGTGGGAAACCAGCCGATGAACCTATGCCCACTGCGGAGTCCTCCAGCTCAGCACCCACACACCGTTTTGCCTCGCTCTTGGGAGTCGTAGATGGCGGCCCAGATCGACCCCCCACCTGCCCGGTAACTGTGAATCACCATGATGTGGAGGCCTTACTGGATTCTGGTAGCCGGGCCACCCTGGTGCGTAAGGATTTGGTGGGCCCAACGTGTCTGACCCCCGGGGAAAGTCCTCCCAGTTTCCTGTGTCCATGGGGACACCAGAGAATACCCCATTACTGAACTTACAATGACCAGCACACGGGGAACCATACACACGACGGCGGGGGTGGTTGATTCCCTCCCCGTCCCTGTCCTAATTGGACGAGACTGCCCAGCCTTTTACCCACTCTGGAGAGAGTCTCAGGAGAGGATAACCCGAGTACCTCGGAAACGGAGAGGCAAGACTCATCCTGGGAAGGCTCCGGTGCAATCCTCCGAGTTACTCACTCCCGCCCGGGCTCTGATAGGGATGGCAGGTGCCCAGACCGACACCGAGACTGGTCCGGATACGGGAGAAGAGAACGCAGCCCAGGAAAGTGCTCCGTTCTCCAGTGAAGAAGACGTCCCAGGCACCCAAGAGCTTCCCCCTCTCACAGGCCAGTATGGTACGGCTCAATTACAAGATCCTACTCTTGCAAATGCCTTAAGAAATGTGCAGGTATTAGAAGGTGTAGTGTTAGGTGATAAGACAAACCCTACTTACCCCCATTTCGCAGTAAACCGGGGGTTAGTATATCAGATAGTCAAGAAAAATGATGAAGTGCATGAACAGCTCCTCGTGCCACAGCCCTATCGGGCCACAGTACTCAACCTAGCACACACACACCCGCTAGGGGGCCCACTTGGGGGTAGAGAAGACTAAGGAAAGAATCATGCAACGTTTCTTTTGGCCAGGAGTACACAAAGAGATAGAGAACTACTGCCGTAGTTGCCCTGAGTGTCAGCAGGTTGCGCCAAAGCCCACATATAGAAACCCGCTCATTCCCTTGCCCATTATCGAAACTCCTTTTGAGAGGATTGGATTAGACATAGTCGGGCCCTTACCGAAAAGTTCCAGGGGACATCAATACATTCTGGTCATTCTGGACTATGCATCCCGGTACCCGGAGGCCATTCCGCTGAGGAAGGCTACATCCAGACAAATCGCCAAGGAGCTGTTCCGTCTCTCAACTAGTCTGGGAATCCCAAAAGAGATATTGACGGACCAAGGGACTCCATTCATGTCCAGGGTGATGAAAGAACTCTGTGCTTTACTGAAAATCAAACAGCTGAGAACCTCGGTCTACCACCCCCAGACAGATGGCCTAGTCGAACGTTTTAACAAAACACTAAAATCCATGCTGCGGAAAGCGGTAGGGGAAGATGGGCGCAACTGGGATCAGCTGTTACCCTACATATTATTTGCGGTGAGAGAGGTACCTCAGTCTTCTACTGGTTTTTCACCCTTTGAGCTCTTGCTTTCCCTACAGACCCAGAGGACTGCTCGACATCGCCAAGGAGGCCTGGGAGGAGCAGCCATGCCAACAGCGGACACTGATCGACCATGTCGGGGCTATGAGGGAGAGAATGAAGGCCATCTATCCCATGATGCGGGAACACCTGGAGGCCAGTCAGCGGCAACAGCAAGCCTCCTACAACAGATCTGCTCAACCCAGGGAGTTTAAGCCGGGGGACAGAGTGCTGGTCCTGGTGCCAACCGTTGAGTGTAAATTCCTGGCAACCTGGCAAGGATCATATGAGGTCATTGAACGCATGGGAGAAGTAAACTACAAGGTGAGGCAACCAGATAAAAGAAAAACTGAGCAGATTTATCATGTTAACCTTTTAAAGAAGTGGCACGCCAGAGAGGCGCTGTTCAGCTGTCTACCCCCCACAGAGACCAAGGAACCGGCGCGAGAAGAGGTTCAGCTGGGTCCAAATCTGTCCCCACATCAACGACAGATGGCCCTGGAACTCGTGGAGCAGAACCAGGATGTCTTCTCCTCCCTTCCCGGTCACACAGAGGTGGTCCAACATGAGATCCGCACCATGCCTGGCCGAACGGTAAACCAGCGCCCGTACCGCGTGCCAGAGGCTCGTAAAGTGGTTATACAGAAGGAGGTAAGGAAGATGCGGGAGTTGGGAGTAATCGAAGAGTCCCACAGTGCCTGGGCAAGTCCCATCGTACTAGTTCCCAAGCCAGACGGTTCAGTACGATTTTGTAATGACTATCGAAAGTTGAATGAAGTGTCTGAATTTGATGCATACCCAATGCCTCGTGTCGATGATTTAATAGACTCCTTGGGGCATGCTCGTTTCCCTAACCACTCTTGATCTCACAAAAGGCTACTGGCAGGTGCCCCTGACCCCGGCGTCTAAGGAGAAGACAGCCTTTGCCACCCCCGGGAGGGGCTCTACCAGTATACCCGACTTCCGTTTGGTCTCCACGGGGCACCTGCCACGTTCCAACGCCTGATGGATCGAGTCATTGCGCCCCACAAGAGGTACGCAGCGGCTTATTTGGATGATGTTGTTATACAAAGTCCGGATTGGGCCAGCCACATACCCCGGGTACAAGCGGTGCTGGATTCGCTCAGGGAAGCAGGGCTCACGGCAAACCCGAAGAAGTGCAAGCTGGCCTTCAGTGAGACAAACTACCTGGGGTACACCATTGGGCGGGGGTTGGTCAAACCACAGGAAGCCAAACTGCGGGCCATACAGGACTGGCCGCAGCCCATCACCAAGAAGCAAGTAAGGTCATTTTTGGGCCTCGCTGGCTACTATAGACGCTTTATTGCAGATTTTGCTACCATAGCTGCACCGTTGGACGGAGCTGACGACCAAACGCCACTCACGAATGGTGAAGTGGAACCCTGCGGCGGAGGCGGCTTTCCTCAACCTGAAGCGAGCACTCTGCTCCAGTCCGATCCTGGTGGCACCAGACTTCAAGAAGGAATTCATTGTCCAAGCGGATGCTTCGGAGGTGGGTCTGGGTGCTGTCCTCACCCAGGCACATGACGGTGAAGAACATCCCATTCTCTACCTAAGCAGAAAGTTACTTCCAAGAGAGAAGAACTATTCAACGGTGGAGAAAGAATGTCTGGCTGTAGTCTGGGCCCTGGAGTCCCTTCGGTTCTATCTCCTGGGCCGACGTTTCATGGTGGTATCTGATCACGCCCTCTGCAGTGGATGGCCAAGAACAAGGAATCAAACAGTAGAGTAACCAGATGGTTTTTGAGCTTGCAACCGTTTAACTTTTCTGTTGTCCACAGGGCTGGCAAGCACCACGGCAATGCGGACGCCCTCTCCCGGCGTGATGCCTTCTTCGCTGCCTTTACCCGACGAGGACGTCGGTCCCGAGAGGGGATGTGTGATGTCACGAGAGGCTGTGTCCTGGAGGGATGTTACATCCCCCTGAGGTGGCTGCAAACCCAGACAGCTATGGCTCCATCTGCTGGTATGGTCGGGAACTCCACCCCTCTATGGCCAATCTTCCCACGCAGCTGAAACAAATGAGGAGCTGATGAGCTGAAGGTTTGGGAAGGGAAGAGACACAGTCTCCAACCTGGGCTCTCTGGAGGACAAGAGTGCTGCACGTCCACTTCCATGAGGAATCTAAGGATTTGGAGATACTTACCTTTGGGAAATACTCACCTTTGGATATATGCACCTGTGGAAATACGTGAGAGACATTTGGAAGGACTTTTTGCTGGGTTGGCCACTAGCTGCAACGTGGACTACAGTAAGGCTGGGGAAAAGTTATCTGAGCGAGTGAGAGTTATGACTTTGGATGTGGAAGAGACATCCCTGAACTGTTAACCCTTAAAGAGCCACAAGAGAACAGAATTTTGTTATATTTTCGTTAATTTCCCAAGACCTATAATAAAATCCTTGTTTTGTTTGAACCTTGTCTCCTTGCACTACTTGAGCAATCCCGCTGAAAGCTGTGTAGCCTCTCGTGACGTCACACTGGATTATGTTGGAGAGGCTGCCTTTAAAGAACACCCACTGTCTTCTGTTTGTATTTGTATTTATTATGGATCCCCATTAGCTGCTGCCAAAATTGTCAATAAATGTTACACCCATAGAGCAGCAATGTCAGTAGCTGAGTGTAGATGCGGTGAGGAAATCAAGCGCAGGAAACACGGGCGTTCGTCAACAGACTTTAGTTAACAAAATGCAGCACCAAACAGGCGAACAGCCAACCCAACCGGGAGGCAAAATACAAATTACGCACAACACACACAGTGCGTAAAATGAAGATAGCGCACACAGTGCAGACTCTCGGAAAACAACAAACACGAGAGTAATACAAAAAGAGCAACAGCTTGACAAAAAACAATACCACATAACACCTGCCCCCACACACGAAAACTAAATAGGCAACCAAATCAAACACTAACAAGGGACAGGTGTACAAACAGACAAAACCAAACAAACATGAAACATCGAACAGTGGCAGCTAGTACTCCGGGGACGACGACCGCCGAAGCCTGCCCGAACAAGGAGGAGGAGCAGCCTCGGCCGAAACCGTGACAAGCAATAGTCTTGTAGCCAGTTATGGAGGGCTAAAAGTCTGCTGAAATGTTAAATGCCACGATTTAGGGAAGGCAGAGGGACAGATATTATGGGGCATTTGTTGGTGTCAAAGTCTGCTGAAATGTTCAATGCCACGATTTAGGGAATCTGGTTTTAGATCTGGACATAGCACTGTTTTAGCCAATATGGTTGTTTTAGATGATGTGTTAAATTGCCTAGATCATAAAAAACATTGTGCTGCCTTATTTATAGACCTTTCCAATGCATTCTACACCGTTGACCATTCCCTACTCATTCAAAAACAGTCTGAAATGGGCCTGGATAAGGAGTCTTGCAAATGGTTTAAGACTATTTGACAGACTATTTATGTGCTTTCTGATGGTGTCAAGTCTAGTTTCCTCAATATTACGAAAGGTGTACCGCAGGGGTCGATTTTGGGACCTGTTCTCTTTACTATTTATATAAATAATATTGGTCTACGTATTAAATCCTGTAATATTAATCTGTATGTAGACTATGCGGTTATGTATGCCATTGCACCGACTGTTGACCAAGCTATGTTAGAGCTTCAATCTGATTTTGTTACATTACAGAAAGCCCTTGTTGATTTAAAACCTGTACTTAATGCAGGTCAAACTAAATATATGTTCTCTAATACACTGACAAAATGTCTCCAATGGGCTAAATATTCACTCATTGGATGGTTCTCTCATTGACCTGATTCCCCCCTATAAATATCTGGGAATTTGTATTGATAAAGATCTAATGTTTAAAACATATACTGACGAGCTAGTTAAAAAGCGAAGATTTAAAGTGGGCTTCTTTTTTTTAATCTTTTTTTTTCATAGATCTTGCCTCTCCATGAACAGCAGGAAGCAGATTGTACAGTCAACTTTCCTGCCAGTTCTTGACTATGGTGACACTATTTACCAGAATGCAACAGCCACTACTCTTAAACCTTTGGATGCCGTCCACCATAGTGTCCTTCACTTTATTACAGGTGGCATTTTTAATACACATCACTGCATCCTGTATCAGAAGGTCGGCTGGACCTCATTAAAGTTCCATAGATCACTGCATTATTCCCTTCTTGTTTACAAAGCTCTGCTCCACAAGCTTCCAACACTTCCCTGTTGAAATATACAAATATGAGATACCAAACCCATTCGCAGGGTTGGTTGAGGTCCCGCTTGTCTCCACAAAGTTTGGTAAATCCACCTTTAGTTTTAATGCACTACAGTTATGGAATTCCTTACAAAACAAATTACACCTGGATTCCCTGGTGCTGATAGGGCAGTTTAAAACTCTGTTGAGTTCACTAAAGTGTGCAATTGTTTCAATGTATTTTATAACTTTTTGTAATAACCTGATGTAATGTATTTATAGCTGTATTTATAGTTTTTTATATTTTTGTTGTTGCTGTATTGATGTCATTTTTTGTCCTCATGGCACCACTGTAAATGAGATACTGGTCTCAATTGAGTTCCCCTGAATAAATAAAAGGTAATCAAATAAAATATGTCCAGTGTGCAAAATAGTGTTCCGGGCTGAGATTGGTCTCATTAGCCATCTGCGCACTCACCGTACCCCAGACTCATCCCAATGAATCGTGTCATTGTCATCATCAACCTATGTAGTAGTAGTAGTAGGTGATGGACTATAATGGACAAACAAGGAAGGAAGGAAGTGCACGCATAACAATTCAAAACACTTTACGTGCATCTGTTAAGTAAATGTATTGGTAAAGGCTTTATAGTGCCATCGACTGGTTTGGAGTGGCTATGTTTGGCGTAGCCACTATTACTTTGCAAATGTGGTCAGGGATGACAGCAACAATCTACTTGCAAAATCACAAGTGAAACGTTCATGAGAATAATATTTTTTTATCTGCTTTAGCATTAGCACACAGTGCCTAGTGAAAGTCTACACACCCCTTGAACAGTCTTCACATTTTGCTACCTTCAAATATAATCTAAAAATTGATTAAATATATTTTTTTCCTACGGCTCTACACAACCTAATGCATATTTTTTAAGTGAAAGAAAAAGTATAGGACATTTTCCAAATTAATATAAAATTTAAAACAAAAATGTCTTGATTGTGTTTGTCTTCACACCCCAGAGTTAATACTTGGTGGAAGTATGTTTGGCATCCATTACAGCTGTGAATCATTTTGAATAAGATTCTACCAACTTTGCACTACTCTTAGGGCAACATACACATGACATAGACTGACCAGGTGAATCCAGGTGAAAGCTATGATACCTTATTGATGTCACCTGTTAAATCCACTTCAATCAGTGTAGATGAAGGGGAAGAAACAGGTTTACCTCTACGGGATCGGTGTCCCGTATACGGGACGGTTGAGCTAACATGCGCTAATGTGATTAGCATGACTGTTGTAAGTAACAGCAAACTTTCCAGGACATAAACATGTCTTATATGGGCAGAAAGCTTAAATGCTTGTTAATCTAACTCCAATTTACAGTAGCTATTACAGTGAAAAAAATACCATGCTATTGTTTGAGGAGAGTGCACAACAACAAAAAACCTATCACAGCAACTGGTTTGATACATTCACCTCTGAAGGTAAATAATGTACTTACATCCAGTAATCTTGCTCTGATTTGTCATCCTAAGGGTCCCAGAGATAAATTGTAGCATAGTTTTGTTTGATAAAATCAATTTTTATATTCAAATGTTGGAACTGAGTTCTACAGTTTGAACCCCTGCTGTCTCTGGCTCCACACCCACCCCGCCCGGCCATCTAGATGTGTGAAAGTTAGTGTTTAAGCTAATGATCCATCATGTATGACATTCCTGGGAGTATGTAAACTTACATTTTGTATTACCATATCAATTTTGTATGTTCTCTATAGTTATGTACTTGAAAATGTATAAATTGACCAATTCGGCACATTTGGGCAGACTTGATACAAAATAGTCCACTATTGCAATGCTTCACTGGATCAATCTGAAACTTTGCACACACACACTGTTGCCATCTAGTGGCCAAAATCTAAATTGAGCCTAAACTGCAATATTATATTGTGGCCTTTCACTTGCATTTCAAAGATGATGGAACAAAAAAATTAATCATCCATTGTTTTTGTCAAAATTGCTCAAGCTCAATACATTTGGTTGGGAATAAACGATGGACAGCAATCTTCAAACCTTGCCATGGGTACCCATTTTCAAGCAGATTTAAGTCAAACAGAATGGATGAATTGGAGTGGATTTTTTATTCCTTCTTTACACTGTCATACAGGCCATTAATGTGGAGTGATGGCAATGTTGTTGATCCTCTGTATTGTCAAGTATTGTGGTGGCAGCATCATGTTATGGGTATGCTTGTCACCAGCAGGGACTGGGGAGTTTGTCAGGATCATATAATGTGAAAGGAGCAAAGCCCAGGTAAAAAGTTAGAGGAAAACCCGCATCAGTCTTCTGAAAACCTAACCCTGGGATAGTAACATATTTCAGTGGGACAATTACACAAATGTTATTACCAAAGACACATCAGAATGGCTTTCCAAGAGGTGTTGAGTGTTCCTAAGTGGTCTAGTCTCAAACCTGAATCAAATTTGATTGAAAACCACAGACAAGGTTTGAATATTGCTGTCTATCAATGATTCCCAACCAAATTTGTTGCTTTAGCAATTTTGACCGAAACAATGGATATATTTTGCCATAAGAGTTATGCAAAGTTGATTGAATCTTATTCAAAATTATTCACAGCTGTAATGGCCGTGCTTCCACTAAGTATTAACTCTGGGGTGTGAAGACATATGCAATCAAGACATCTTACATTTTTAATTTTTTATAAATTAGAACATGTTCAATAATTTTTCTTTCACTTTGAATATGCGGAGTAGGTTGTGTAGATCTTTAGTTATTTTAAGGCAGCAAAATGTGAAGACTGTGCAAGGGGTAATATTTATTTTACAAAATTGACGTTTTCTCTGTCATCTTTTGATTAAATTCTTAGCTTTTCGCAAACTCAGTAGAGGCAGAATATTTTTAAATGTTTGTTCAAACATCCAAGATGGAAGAAAATACAAGAAAATACAATATGGTGGTCATAGGTCCTTGAGGCAAATTTGTTTGAACAGCTCTACGTCAAACGAAGTGGCGGGGCTGAGCTTTTGAATTCATTCCCCTCAACCATACCATTTCTCAATTCCTCATCAATCCATGAGGATTTAACAGTTTGTACAGTCATCTTCTTATTGGGGGCATGCTTATTAGTAACTGGAATAAGCAATTTCATAAAATGTGTCAACTGCAGCGTCTGGTTGCTCCTCATTACACACCACAGAGCAACAAATATTCTTTACATCAACATAGGAATCACTACAAAACTTATTGTATAACCTCTTATACACTATATTAGGCCCAGCCTTTGGAACTTTGGTTTCCTAGATATGGCTACTATATTCTGATCACTACATCCAATGGATTTGTATACTGCTTTAAAGTACATTTCTGCAGCATTAGTAAGGATGTGATCAATACTGGTTGCAGGCACCAGTTACAGTTTGAAGGTTTTTCTTGAGCCCTATTTGGTAAAATACCAAGTCCATATTATGGCAAGAACAGCTCAAATAAGCAAAGAGAAACGACAGTAAATCATTACTTTAAGACATGAAGGTCAGTCAATATGGAAAATGTCATGAACTTTGAACGTTTCTTCAAGTGCAGTCACAAAAACCATCAAGCGCTGTGATGAAACTGGCTCTCATGACCCAAAGTTACCTCTGCTGCAGAGGATAAGTTCATTAGAGTTACCAGCCTCAGAAATTGCAGCCCAAATAAATGCTTCACAGTTCAAGTCAGAGTTCAAGTCACAGACCAATCTCAACATCAACTGTTCAGAGGGGACTGTGTGAATCAGGCCTTCATGGTCGAATTGCTGCTAACAAACCACTACTAAAGGACACCAATAAGAAGAAGATACCTGCTTGGGCCAAGAAACATGAGCAATGGACATTATACCAGTGGAAATGTGTCCTTTGGTCTGGAGTCCAAATTGGAGATTTTTGGTTCCAACCGCCGTGTCTTTGTGAGACGCACTGTGGGTGAACGGATGATCTATGCATGTGTATCAGTATGTCTTCCCTGTTAAAATAAAGGTAATATACAGGTATATACACTGCTCAAAAAAAATCAAGGGAACACTTAAACAACACATCCTAGATCTGAATGAATGAAATAATCTCATGAAATACTTTTTTCTTTACATAGTTGAATGTGCTGACAACAAAATCACACAAAAATTATCAATGGAAATCAAATTTATCAACCCATGGAGGTCTGGAAAATTAAAGTGGAAAACCACACTACAGGCTGATCCAACTTTGATGTAATTTCCTTAAAACAAGTCAAAATGAGGCTCAGTAGTGTGTGTGACCTCCACGTGCCTGTATGACCTCCCTACAATGCCTGGGCATGCTCCTGATGAGGTGGCGGATGTTCTCCTTTGGGATCTCCTCCCAGACCTGGACTAAAGCATCCGCCAACTCCTGGACAGTCTGTGGTGCAACGTGGCGTTGGTGGATGGAGCGAGACATGATGTCCCAGATGTGCTCAATTGGATTCAGGTCTGGGGAACGGGCGGGCCAGTCCATAGCATCAATGCCTTCCTCTTGCAGGAACTGCTGACACACTCCAGCCACATGAGGTCTAGCATTGTCTTGCATTAGGAGGAACCCAGGGCCAACCGCACCAGCATATGGTCTCACAGGGGGTCTGAGGATCTCATCTCGGTACCTAATGGCAGTCAGGCTACCTCTGGCGAGCACATGGAGGGCTGTGCGGCCCCCCAAAGAAATGCCACCCCACACCATGACTGACCCACCGCCAAACCGGTCATGCTGGAGGATGTTGCAGGCAGCAGAACATTCTCCACGGCGTCTCCAGACTCTGTCACGTCTGTCACATGTGCTCAGTGTGAACCTGCTTTCATCTGTGAAGAGCACAGGGCGCTAGTGGCGAATTTGCCAATCTTGGTGTTCTCTGGCAAATGCCAAACGTCCTGCACGGTATTGGGCTGTAAGCACAACCCCCACCTGTGGACGTCGGGCCCTCATACCACCCTCATGGAGTCTGTTTCTGACCGTTTGAGCAGACACATGCACATTTGTGGCCTGCTGGAGGTCATTTTGCAGGGCTCTGGCTGTGCTCCTCCTGCTCCTCCTTGCACAAAGGCGGAGGTAGCGGTCCTGCTGCTGGGTTGTTGCCCTCCTACGGCCTCCTCCACATTTCCTGATATACTGGCCTGTCTCCTGGTAGCGCCTCCATGTTCTGGACACTACGCTGACAGACACAGCAAACCTTCTTGCCACAGCTCGCATTGATGTGCCATCCTGGATGAGCTGCACTACCTGAGCCACTTGTGTGGGTTGTAGACTCCGTCTCATGCTACCACTAGAGTGAAAGCACCGCCAGCATTCAAAAGTGACCAAAACATCAGCCAGGAAGCATAGGAACTGAGAAGTGGTCTGTGGTCACCACCTGCAGAAGCACTTCTTTATTGGGGGTGTCTTGCTAATTGCCTATAATTTCCACCTGTTGTCTATTCCATTTGCACAACAGCATGTGAAATGTATTGTCAGTCAGTGTTGCTTCCTAAGTGGACAGTTTGATTTCACAGAAGTGTGATTGACTTGGAGTTACATTGTGTTGTTTAAGTGTTCCCTTTATTTTTTTGAGCAGTGTATATATTTTTATTATTAACAAAACAATGGTTGTCCTTTGTAGCTCAGTTTGCAGAGCATGGCGCTTGTAACGCCAGGGTAGTGGGTTCGTTTCCTGGGACCACCCATATGTAAAATATATGCACGCATGACTGTAAGTCTCTTTGGATAAAAGCATCTGCTAAATGGCATATATTTACATTAAATGAAAATGATACAAATCTAAAAGCTACTTTATTGCCAACTAGGTAAAAAATAGCCTACATAAAGCCTACAAGTAAAAACATTGCAGGTAGAAAATATCCTGATAAAAATAAATATCCTATGAATCCCATTGGCTACGCATGGCCTGTCTGCAACGAACTTGAAACATTGTATCAACTATCAACTGGTCTGGCCTCAAGTTCGCGCTAGCAAACTTGCAACATTGTATCAACTATTCTGGGCCCTCAGAGTTTCCCGTGCCAGTTAGCTCCGCACAGACACAGCTATATTTGCACAAGGGATAGGAAATACATGAGGAACTATTATCTTTCTCAATGGATATAAAAACAGATTTCATTTACTTGCTGTTTGAGGTGAATAAAACATGTATTTGAGAAGCTACACAGCTCATTAGTGGTGGTGAGTTAAGACTATCAGAAATCACCAAATGGGCACATTTATACATTTGCGCCCAGGTCAGGTAGCCTAGGCCAACTTCTATGTGTAATCAGTATCCTTACTCAACATTTGTGCTCTAAACAAAAGACAATTAATAAAATGACAAAATTCGTAAATGGAATGAAACACACCAAAACTTGTTTCTCACAAGTGTAAGTTGTGAGTCTTGTAAACAACTTGTCCACTCCGACAATGAGAACGGTAAACGACAGTAATAATAATAATATATTGAATGCATTGACAGAAATTACCGTAACCAAACAAACATTGTAGATTAGAAATTATGGGGATTAACGGTAAATGTACTACTGGTGATTGATAGACACTAACAATCAAAGGACAAAACAATTCACACAATTAAGTTATTAAATAATGAATGTGCACGAATTGGCGGGAAAGAGCACATTCTGGAGAGAGACGCGCCTTGTGCATCTTAGACACACTCCCCTTCTTCTTGGACTGTCCACTGAGACGGGCGCGAATCAGACAGGTGTCTCATGTGCCATGAAAAAATATATATTTTTGTGACCAACAGCCAATCGACCAAAGAATCGGCCAGTCGACTACATGGGGTCAGCCCTACATAACACCAACACCATCTACAAACAATTAACAAACCAATCAATAATTAGGAATTCATTATTCATCATAATGAGATGGTAAGTAAGTACTGAATGACTCCAACTACTTAAGGCCTTTGCAGGCTGTGTGATTTTAGCCGTCTTATGCCACGGTTTTGCTGTCCCAGACAACATTTTCAAGTCGTGGGCAAATTCTTGTCTGACATCTTGGCTCATTCAGTGTGACAGGATCTAGGTCTGCCGATTAAGTACCACTACGTGCGTTTGTAGGCACTAATAAAGTTCTAGTAGTGTCCGATTTTTTGGGCATTTATCGTGTAGTGTGGCTGGTGTTACGAGCCGATCCGGGTGACTGACCAGTAGGAACACGGCCGGCACTGTGTATGCACATTGTGAATAGTCAGATTAATATCATAATTTGATTGAAACGGACATAAGTCAGTCATGGTCTCGTGATGAGGTAACCCCGCCTGAGAACTTCAAAACCAGTGTCTGCCCTCGGCCCAAGAGGGAATTTCAAATTGATCTAAAGGTCTAAGATGGCTGCTTCCGTGAGAAACCCGGGTTCATATCCCGTGTATTACACATGCTGTTCTATGAAGAATGATTCCCCTAATAATCTTGAATAATAACATCTGAAATCATGTGGGATTCTGATAATTGCACAAAATCGGCAAACAGCGACCATGTTATTTTGGGGAAGCCTATTTGATTCTGTGTGTGTGTATCTGTGTGTGTGTGTGTGTGTGTGTGTGTGTGTGTGTGTGTGTGTGTGGTGTTGCGGCCAGTCAGTGGGCATGCCCGATCTGTGGGTGTTCTTCCACCAGCGCAGTTTGTTTTGCTTATTGATGGCCATGAGAATGTTGTGGAGATTATTACACACAGCTTTCACACTGGGAGAGAAAAGTGAAGAGGTAGGAGAGCGAAAGATAGAAAGGGGAGAGAGGGGGAATGCGAGATCAGGGCATGACAGAAATGATCAGTGAGAGATGAGATAAAGAAAGACCACCCACATCCTCACACCCTGCTAGTCTGACTGCACCTCTCATTGTTGGTGACATCCATTGCTGATCCTCTTTATCTCCTCCGCCTGCGATTGGTCAAAGATAGACTCCATCTCATCCATGTAGCGAGGGGTATAGCGGGTCACCTCCTCCAGAACCTTCTCAAAGCGGGCTCGCACCTGGGAGTGTCACATTGGCGGGAGATGTACACATTATTACACACACATGTATATAGATAAAGGCACGTTTCCAGTAGAATATCATATTATTACAATAGTACAATATTGAGAAAAGGGTACATTTACAACAAAAAATTTTATTCTGTACTTACTTTGATTGGGGTTGTACTGTATTTTCTAATGTGTTGGCGGATTACAGGTGGATATCCTTGATCTAAAAAAATTAATAATAATAATAATATCAAATCTACACTGCCAGAAACATATAACGCTTTGTAAATAATATACATTTAATCATCGGACTGGATGGTTTCAAATACTAATGTTAATTAGCTTGCTAGCTAGTTATTCTACTCATCAAGACCTTTCAACTAAGCTGTTTACAGTTAGCATTAGACAACTAGCTAGGAATTGTAGCTAAGACCTGATTGTGTCTCTGGTTGATCATGTTAACTAGCTAGGTGAAAGCAATGTAAGGCCATATATTAGTATTTCTGGCATAGTCATAAATAGCTAGCTAAATAACTGGCTAATTAGCTAATGTCATAACTTTTAGAAAAACTATTATTGGCTAGTAGCAGGAGGAATGTAACACTAACTAGCAAGCTTGTATGTAGTTGTTAACAGCGTTGCCGAAGCAGAGACTGAAGGTCGCCAGTCTGTAGCTAGCCAGGGCCTGATTTCCAAATAACGATGGAATTTAGGCTTATGAGTGTTTTAACGATGCATCTTTCCTACAACATTTCCCAAAAACACCACAGAGAGAGGCCTGTGTCCCTACTGATAGGATCGAAAGGAAGCACTGCTCTCAGATGAGCGTTCTCCGTCTTACCTTAACAAATCTACACTGCCAGAAACATATAACGCTTTGTAAATAATATACATTTAATAATCGGACTGGATGGTTTCAAATACTAACGTTAATTAGCTTGCTAGCTAGTTATTCTACTCATCAAGACCTTTTAAATAAGAAGTCAACTCGGCTGTTTATAGCTAGCATTAGACAACTAGCTAGGAATTGTAGCTAAGACCTGATTGTCTCTCTGGTTGATCATGTTAACTAGCTAGGTGAAAGCAATGTAAGGCCATATATTAGTATTTCTGGCATAGTCATAAATAGCTAGCTAAATAACTGGCTAGTTAGCTAACGTCATAACTTTTAGAAAAACTATTATTGGCTACTAGCAGGAGGAATGTAACACTAACTAGCAAGCTTGTATGTAGCTGTCAACAGAGTTGCCGAAGCAGAGACTGAAGGTCGCCAGTCTGTAGCTAGCCAGGGCCTGATTTCCAAATAACGATGGAATTTAGGCTTATGAGTGTTTTAACGATGCATCTTTCCTACAACATTTCCCAAAAACCCCACAGAGAGAGGCCTGTGTCCCTACTGATAGGATCGAAAGGAAGCACTGCTCTCAAATGAGCGTTCTCCGTCTTACCTTAACATTAGAATTATTCCACAATACTGACGACGGATGAGCACCTAGAGAGATATTATCACATATGGCTAAAATATTGAGGCGGCTTATTCTCATGTGTACCCTATAATAATGCACTAAATCAAGATTTGGCACTTAATTGTGCTAATGTTACACATCTTCAAATATATTGAGGCAAAAATCACAGACAGTAGTGTACAAATACAGTGGGGAAAAAAAGTATTTAGTCAGCCACCAATTGTGCAAGTTCTCCCACTTAAAAAGATGAGAGAGGCCTGTAATTTTCATCATATGTACACGTCAACTATGACAGACAAAATGAGAAAAAAAAATCCAGAAACTCACATTGTAGGATTTTTAATGAATGTATTTGCAAATTATGGTGGAAAATAAGTATTTGGTCAACTTCAAACAAGCAAGATTTCTGGCTCTCACAGACCTGTAACTTCTTCTTTAAGAGGCTCCTCTGTCCTCCACTCGTTACCTGTATTAATGGCACCTGTTTGAACTTGTTATCAGTATAAAAGACACCGGTCCACAACCTCAAACAGTCACACTCCAAACTCCACTATGGCCAAGACCAAAGAGCTGTCAAAGGACACCAGAAACAAAATTGTAGACCTGCACCAGGCTGGGAAGACTGAATCTGCAATAGGTAAGCAGCTTGGTTTGAAAAAATCTACTGTGGGAGCAATTATTAGGAAATGGAAGACATACAAGACCACTGATAATCTCCCTCGATCTGGGGCTCCACGCAAGATCTCACCCCGTGGGGTCAAAATGATCACAAGAACGGTGAGCAAAAATCCCAGAACCACACGGGGGGACCTAGTGAATGACCTGCAGAGAGCTGGGACCAAAGTAACAAAGCCTACCATCAGTAACACACTACGCCGCCAGGGACTCAAATCCTGCAGTGTCAGACGTGTCCCCCTGCTTAAGCCAGTACATGTCCAGGCCCGTCTGAAGTTTGCTAGAGTGCATTTGGATGATCCAGAAGAGGATTGGGAGAATGTCATATGGTCAGATGAAACCAAAATATAACTTTTTGGAAAAAACTTAACTCGTTGTGTTTGGAGGACAAAGAATGCTGAGTTGCATCCAAAGAACACCATACCTACTGTGAAGCATGGGGGTGGAAACATCATGCTTTGGGGCTGTTTTTCTGCAAAGGGACCAGGACGACTGATCCGTGTAAAGGAAAGAATGAATGGGGCCATGTATCGTGAGATTTTGAGTGAAAACCTCCTTCCATCAGCAAGGGCATTGAAGATGACACGTGGCTGAGTCTTTCAGCATGACAATGATCCCAAACACACCACCCGGGCAACGAAGGAGTGGCTTCGTAAGAAGCATTTCAAGGTCCTGGAGTGGCCTAGCCAGTCTCCAAATCTCAATCCCATAGAAAATCTTTGGAGGGAGTTGAAAGTCTGTGTTGCCCAGCGACAGCCCCAAAACATCACTGCTCTAGAGAAGATCTGCATGGAGGAATGGGCCAAAATACCAGCAACAGTGTGTGAAAACCTTGTGAAGACTTACAGAAAACGTTTGACCTGTGTCATTGCCAACAAAGGGTATATAACAAAGTATTGAGAAACTTTTGTTATTGACCAAATACTTATTTTCCACTATCATTTGCAAATAAATTCATTAAAAATCCTACAATTTGATTTTCTGGATTTTTTTTCCCTCATTTTGTCTGTCATAGTTGACGTGTACCTATGATGAAAATTACAGGCCTCTCTCATCTTTTTAAGTGGGAGAACTTGCACAATTGGTGGCTGACTAAATACTTTTTTTCCCCACTGTAGCTAAATAAAACATTGATTTCAATATAATTCGGAAAGTATTCAGACCCCTTGACTTTTTCCAAATTTTCCTTCATCAATCTACACACAATACCCCATAATGACAAAGCAAAAACAGGTTTTTAGAAATTCTGAAATATCACATTTACATAGGTATTCAGACCCTTTACTCAGTACTTTGTTGAAGCACCTTTAATAGAGATTACAGCCTCAAGTCTTCTTGGGTAGGATGCTAGAAGCTTGGCACACCTGTATTTGGGGAGTTTTTACAATTCTTCTCTGCAGGTCCACTCAAGCTCTGTCAGGTTGGATGGGGAGCGTTGCTGCACAGCTATTTTCAGGTCTCTCCAGAGATGTTCGATCGGGTTCAAGTCCGGGCTCTGGCTAGGCCACACAAGGACATTCAGAGACTTGTCCCGAAGCCACTCCTGCGTTGTCTTGGCTGTGTGCTTAGGGTCGTTGTCCTGTTGGAAGGTGAACCTTCGCCCCAGTCTGAGGTGCTTAGCGCTCTGGAGCAGGATTTCATCAAGGATATCTCTGTACTTTGCTCTGTTCATCTTTGCCTCGATCCTGACTAGTCTCCCAGTCCCTGCCGTTGAAAAACATCCCCACAGCATGATGCTGCCACCACCATGCTTCACCGTAGGGATGGTGCCAGGTTTCCTCCAGACGTGACGCTTGGCATTCAGGCCAAAAAGTTCAATCTTGGTTTCATCAGACCAGAGAATCTTGTTTCTCATGGTCTGAGAGTCTTTAGGTGCCTTTTGGCAAACTCCAAGCGGGCTGTCATGTGCCTTTTACTGAGGAGTGGCTTCCGTCTGGCCATTCTACCATAAAGGCCTGATTGGTGGAGTGCTGCAGAGATGGTTGTCCTTCTGGAAGGTTCTCCCATCTCCACAGAGGAACTCTAGAGCTCTTTTAGAGTGACCATCAGGTTCTTGGTCACCTCCCTGACCAAGGCCCTTCTCCCCCGATTGCTCAGTTTGGCCGGGCGGCCAGCTCTAGGAAGAGTCTTGGTGGATCCAAACTTCTTCCATTTAAGAATTGAGGCCACTGTGTTCTTGGGGACCTTCAATGCTGCATAATTTATTTGGTACCCTTCTAATAGTTCGCCTAATTTCCGTTTATGTAACAAAAGTAACAAAACAAGCAGGTATAGTGTAGAGAATCATTGTGCCATCTAAACTGCTATGAAATATATTTTCAATTATCCAAAATATTGTATTTATAGCTGTTTTCACCCATCCCGAAACCACAAATGGATCAGCCAAAAGGCAAGGGTCCGCTTGTTCCAAATACGTAACTCCTACTGTCACAGACTCATCTTTATCCTGACCCTCGGTGCTAGCCTCGGGCTCCGAGTACTTCACCACACCTACCACCTCCGATACTTCACCCTCATTCACTTCCATTTCTCCTCCTGTCTTCAGATCACTTGGCTTACATTTCCTACCATTCTTCTTTAAGAAACCTTCTCCCTTTTTTCCACCATTTTTTACAGACTCAAGCTCACAATCTTCCTCCCTCTTTCTCTCTTAGACCTCCTCTGCCTCTCTTTTTCCCTCCATTCCTCCTCCGTCATCCAAGTATACGTCTCATTATGATAATACTGCACTTCTCCTGACATACATCTGTTTCTTGCTTTCTCAAGGGACGCCATTTACGAGGCTCTCCCCCTTCACACCCATCGGCCAGCTTCTCCGCCCTAAAGTCTACTCCTCCTCTCATCTACCTAGGAACTAGTCCTCTTTTTCTTCTTCTTCTTCTTCTTCTTCATGGTATAATGGAGGTCCTCAAACAATGTTAGAGGTGCATGTCGCCACTTACTGGTTGGATGAAAACTGATCACCTTTCATGCATAAATAATAGGGGAAGGGAGAACAAAAACAAAAACTTCACTCCTTCAATCGGATTCAAATGTCTTCTCAGATCCCTACATAGGGTCAGGAGCCTGAAAGGGGGGAACCTCTTCATTCAGTATTCCCTGTAACATTTCAGACATGAAGTCCTGAAGATCCCCAAACATTTTTGCCCACCTTAACAATGATTTCTAGTTTCTTCATTGTTTTATTAGTTTGTCCATTGCAATTAATAACCTGTGCAATAAATGCAACAAAGTCTACCTTCTTCACTGTTAGTATGAACATACCCATATTGTATATGAGTAGGTAGAAAAACATAATCAAACAATAGCAAAACCGATAGGCTTTCCTCCTTTCCGTCAAAAATGACGTCTACCACTCCAGGCGTGAACGTTACTTCTTCTTCTTCTCTGGTATAATGGTGTTCACACATATTTAAAGTCAAAAAATGTAGGAAGCAATCACAGATTGACCCTTTAAATACTATAAATCATAAAAGTCTCAAGAGCATAGCGCAATTGTTTATAACAGGAACATAATCCATGTATAGCTTCAAAATATGTTCAAAAGCTGTCGGCTACCTTGTCTCAGTAGGCTTATGTATTAGGCTTGGTCAAATGTAGTAACAATAATAATAATAATTTATAACATTTTTATACGCTTTTCAAAACAATCTCAAAGCTCTTCAAAAGCAAAAAACAAACAAGCAATACAGGTTCACTACATGACCAAAAGTATGTTGCTCGTCGAACATCTCATTCCAAAATTATGGTCATTAATATGGAGTTGGTCCCCCCCTTGCTGCTATAACAGCCTCCACTCTTCTGAGAGGGCTTTCCAATAGATGTGGGAACATTGCTGTGGGGACTTGAATCCATGCAGCCATTAGAGCATTAGTTAGGTTGGGCGCTGATGTTGGGCAATTAGGCCAATTCATCCCAAAGGTGTTCGATCGGGTTGAGGTCAGGGCTCTGTGCAGGCCAGTCAAATTCTTCCATACCAATCTCAACAAACCATTTCTGTAGGGACCTCGCTTTGTGCACGGGGGCATTGTCATGCTGAAACAGGAAAGGGCCTTCCCCAAACTGTTGCCACAAAGTTGGAAGCACAGAATCATCTAGAATGTAATTGTATGCTGTAGCGTTAAGATCTCTCTTTACTGGAACTAAGGGGCCTAGCTCGAACCATGAAAAACAGCCCCAGACCATTATTCCTCCTCCACCAAACTTTACAGTTGGCACTATGGATTGGGGCAGGTAGCGTTCTCCTGGCATCCGCCAAACCCAGATATGTCCGCCGGACTTCCAGATGGGGGAGCGTGATTCATCAGAGAACGCGTTTCCATTAATCCAGAGTCCAATGGTGGCAAGCTTTACACCACTCCAACCAATGTTTGGCATTGCGCAATGTGATCTTAGGCTTGTGTGCGGCTGCTCGGCCATGGAAACCCATTTCATGAAGATCCTGATGAACAGATCTTGTGCTGACGTTGCTTCTGGAGACAGTTTGGAACTCTGTAGTGAGTGTTGCAACAGAGGACAGATTATTTTTACTCGCTTCAGCACTCGGCGGTCCCGTTCTGTGAGCTTGTGTGGCCTACCATTTCACGGCTGAGCCGTTGTTGCTCCTAGATGTTTCCACTTCACAATAACAGCACCTACAGTTGATCGGGGCAGCTCTAGCAGGGCAGAAATGTGTTGATCTGACTTGTTGGAAAGGTGGCATCCTATGACGGTGCCACGTTGAAAGTCACTGAGCTCTTCATTAAGGCCATTCTGCTGCCAATATTTGTCTATGGAGAAAGCATGGCTGTCTGGTCGATCGTATACACCTGTCATCAACAGTTGTAGCTGAAATAGCCGAATCCACTAATTTGAAGGGGTGTCAACATAGTTTTGTATATATAGTGTACATCATCATGAGTAGCCTAGTTATAGTTAGGTCAACCAATAGAGGCCAAGTCTTTGAGTGCATGCATCCTCCAAAGATGGAGAGGGACAGTTCATGGCTTGATCAGAGGAAGGTGGTCAGGGAGATGGTTGATGAAGAGTCTGGTGAAAATCATGTAGAGGGCTACTCTGGGAACCAGTCTGAGTCATGTAGCTACTGTACCTCCTCCTTCACAATGTATGGCACCCATAAGTAACCTAATGTATGTCCCTCTAACTGCCCTGAATGCCTCTACTTATCCTACAGCAATTGTATGCAGTAATCATGTGCCTAAGAACCAGATTTATACTGTTAGCACTGAGCCGGTGTGCCCGAGGAGGAAGTCCACTGTGTGCAGCTCAACCTGCACTAACATAAAGAACATGACCACATCTACTGCTGCTAAGCTTCCCAGTAAAGCAATAAAAACAAGTAAGCATCCCAGAAGAAAAGTGCTCAAAATAGCCCAGGTTAACATATGTAGCTTAAGAAAGGTTCATGAAATCAATAATTTGCTAGTAACAGATGACATTCATATTCTGACTATATCTGAAACGCACTTAGATAATACCTTTGATGATACAGTGGTAGCAATACAAGGTTATAACATCTACAGAAAATACAGAAATGCCAATGGTGGAGGTGTTGCTGTTTATATTCAGAACCACATTCCTGTGAAGATTATAGAGGATCTCATGTTAAATACTGTTGAAGTAATATGGCTACAGGTTCATCTGCCTCACCTAAAGCCCATTCTGGGGGGAAGCTGCTATAGACCACCAAGTGCTAACAGGCAGTATCTGGATAACATGTATGAAATGCTTGATAATGTATGTGATATCAACAGAGAGGTATACTTTCTGGGTGGTTTAAATATTGACTGGCTTTCATCAAGCTGCCCACTGAAGAGAAAGCTTCAAACTGTAACCAGTGCCTGCAACCTGGTTCAGGTTATCAGTCAACCTACCAGGGTAGTTTCAAACAGTACAGGAATTCAATCATCAACATGTATTGATCATATCTTTGCTAATGCTGCAGAGATTTGTTTGAAAGCAGTATCCAAATCAATTGGATGTAGTGATCACAATATAGTAGCCATATCTAGGAAAACCAAAGTTCCAAAGGCTGGCCTTAATATTGTATAAGAGGTCATACAAGTTTTGTAGTGATTCCTATGTTGTTGATGTAAAGGATATATAGTGGTCCGTGGTGTGTAATGAGGAGCAAAGAGACACTGCACTTGACACATTTGTTAAATTGCTTATTCCAGTTACTAATAAGCATGCACCCGTTTAGAAAATGACTGTAAAAACGGTTAACTCCCTGTGGTTGATGAAGAATTGAACAATTGTATGGTTGAGAGGGATGAGGCAAAAGGAATCTGGCTGCACCACTGATTGGTAAACATATTGGAAATTGCGAAATCATGTGACTAAACTAAATAAAAAGAAGAAGAAACTACACTATGAAACAAAGATAAATGACATAAAGAATGATAGTAAAAAGCTCCATCATTCATTGAATCAGATGGCTCCTTCTTCACAAAACCAACTGATATTGCCAACTACTTTAATTACTTTTTCATTGGCAAGATTAGCAAACTTAGACATGACATGCCAGCAACAAACACTGACACTACACATCCAAGTATATCTGATCAACAATGACAAGCCACCGGGGTCTGACAACTTGGATGGAAAATTACTGAGGATAATAGCGGACAATATTGCCACTCCTATTTGCCATATTTTCAATTTAAGCCTACGAGAATGTGTGTGCCCCCAGGCTTGGAGGGAAGCAAAAGTCATTCCGCTACCTAAAAATAGTAAAGCCCCCTTTACTGGCTCAAATAGCCGACCAATTAGCCTGTTACCAACCCTGAGTAAACTATTGGAAAAAATTATGTTTGACCAGGTACAATGCTATTTTACAGTAAACAAATTGACAACAAACGTTCAGCATGCTTATAGAGAAGGACATTCAACAAGCACAGCACTTACACAAATTACTGAGAGAAATTGATGATTAAAATATTGTGGGGGCTGTTTTGTTAGACTTCAGTGCGGATTTTGACAATATTGATCATAGTCTGCTGCTGGAAAAACGTATGTGTTATGGCTTTACTCCACCTGCTATATTGTGGATACAGAGTTACCTGTCTAACAAAACACTGAAGGTGTTCTTTAATGGAAGCCTCTCCAACATAATCCAGGTAGAATCAGGAATTCCCCAGGGCAGCTGTGTAGGCCCATTACTTTTTTCAATCTTAACTAATGACATGCCACTGGCTTTGAGTAAAGCCAGAGTGTCTATGTATGTGGATGTCTCAACACTATACATGTCAGCTACTACAGCGACTGAAATGACTGCATCGCTTTACAAAGAGTTGCAGTTAGTTGCAGAGTGGGTGGCAAGGAATAAGTTAGTCCTACATATTTCTAAAACTAAAAGCATTGTATTTGGGACAAATCATTCACTAAACCCTAAACCTCAACTAAATCTTGTAATAAATAACGTAGAAATTGAGCAAGTTGAGGTGACTAAACTGCTTGGAGTAACCCTGGATTGTAAACTGTCATGGTCAAAACATATTGATTCAACAGTAGCTAAGATGGGGAGAAGTATGTCCATAATAAAGCGCTGCTCTACCTTCTTAACAGCACTATCAACAAGGCAGGTCCTACAGGCCCTACTTTTGTCACACCTGGACTACTGTTCAGTCGTGTGGTCAGGTGCTACAAAAAAGGACTTAGGAAAATTGCAAATGGCTCAGAACAGGGCAGCACGGCTGGCCCTTGGATGTACACAGAGAGGTAATATTAATATTAATATAGCATGTCGATCCCTCTTGGCTCAAAGTGGAGGAGAGATTGACTTCATCACTACTTGTGTTTATGAGCGGTGTTGACATATAGAATGCACCGAGTTGTCTGTTTGAGCTACTGGCGCACAGCTCGGTCACCCATGCATACCCCACAAGACATGCCACAAGAGGTCTCTTCACAGTCCCCAAGTCCAGAACAGACTATTAGAGGCGCACAGTACTACATAGAGCCATAACTACATGGAACTCTATTCCACATCAAGTAACTGATGCAAGTAGTAAATTAGATTTAAAAAAACAGATAAAAAAACAGCTTATGGAACAGCGCGGACTCTGAAGCAACACAAACATAGGCGCAGACACATGCATACACACACACGATAACATACACACTATACACACACGTACGCATGGATTTTTGTACTGTAGATATTTGGTAGTGGTGGAGTAGGGGCCTGAGGGCACACAGTGTGTTGTGAAATTTGTGAATGTATTGTAATGTTTTTAAAATTGTATGAACTGCCTCAATTTTGCTGGACCCCAGGAAGAGTAGCTGCTGTGATCAATTGATGTTTTCAAAATATAAAATAAAATAAAATAAAAATGTATTTGTCACATACACGTGTTTAGCAGATGTTATAGCGGGTGTAGCGAAATGCTTCTGCTTCTAGCTCCGACAGTGCAGTAATATCTAACAAGTAATTTCTAACAATTTCACAACATATTCCTAATACACACAAAAGTAGTAAGTAATGGAATTTAAGAAAATATACATTTATGGACAAGCAATGTCAGAGCAGCATGGAATAAGATACAGTAGAATATTATAGGACATAATGCAGTATATACAGTGGGGAGAACAAGTATTTGATACACTGCCGATTTTGCAGGTTTTCCTACTTACAAAGCATGTAGAGGTCTGTCATTTTTATCATATGTACACTTCAACTGTGAGAGACGGAATCTAAAGCAAAAATCCAGAAATCACATTGTATGATTTTTAAGTAATACATTTGCATTTTATTGCATGACATAAGTATTTGATCACCTACCAACCAGTAAGAATTCTGGCTCTCACAGACCTGTTAGTTTTTCTTTAAGAAGCCCTCCTGTTCTCCACATTACCTGTATTAACTGCACCTGTTTGAACTCGTTACCTGTATAAAAGACACCTGTCCACACACTCAATCAAACAGACTCCAACCTCTCCACAATGGCCAAGACCAGAGAGCTGTGTAAGGACATCAGGGATAAAATTGTAGACCTGCACAAGGCTGGGATGGGCTACAGGACAATAGGCAAGCAGCTTGGTGAGAAGGCAACAACTGTTGGTGCATTTATTAGAAAATGGAAGAAGTTCAAGATGACGGTCAATTACCCTCGGTCTGGGGCTCCATGCAAGATCTCACCTCGTGGGGCATCAATGATCATGAGGAAAGTGAGGGATCAGCCCAGAACTACACGGCAGGACCTGGTCAATGACCTGAAGAGAGCTGGGACCACAGTCTCAAAGAAAACCATTAGTAACACACTACGCCGTCATGGATTAAAATCCTGCAGCGCACGCAAGGTCCCCCTGCTCAAGCCAGCGCATGTCCAGGCCCATCTGAAGTTTTCCAATGACCATCTGGATGATCCAGAGGAGGAATGGGAGAAGGTCATGTGGTCTGATGAGACAAAAATAGAGCTTTTTGGTCTAAACTCCACTCGCCGTGTTTGGAGGAAGAAGAAGGATGAGTACAACCCCAAGAACACAATCCCAACCGTGAAGCATGGAGGTGGAAACATCATTCTTTGGGGATGTTTTTCTGCAAAGGGGAAAGGACGACTGCACCGTATTGAGGGGAGGATGGATGGGGCCATGTATCGCGAGATCTTGGCCAACAACCTCCTTCCCTCAGTAAGAGCATTGAAGATGGGTCATGGCTTCCAGCATGACAATGACCCGAAACACACAGCCAGGGCAACTAAGGAGTGGCTCCGTAAGAAGCATCTCAAGGTCCTGGAGTGGCCTAGCCAGTCTCCAGACCTGAATTCAATAGAAAATCTTTGGAGGGAGCTGAAAGTCCGTATTGCCCAGCGACAGCCCCGAAACCTGAAGGATCTGGAGAAGGTCTGTATGGAGGAGTGGGCCAAAATCCCTGCTGCAGTGTGTGGAAACCTGGTCAAGACCTACAGGAAACGTATGATCTCTGTAATTGCAAACAAAGGTTTCTGTACCAAATATTAAGTTCTGATTTTCTGATGTATCAAATACTTATGTCATGCAATAAAATGCAAATTATTTACTTATAAATCATACAATGTGATTTTCTGGATTTTTGAGAGATTCCATCTCTCACAGTTGAAGTGTACCTATGATAAAAATGACAGACCTCTACATGCTTTGTAAGTAGGAAAACCTGCAAAATCGGCAGTGTATCAAATACTTGTTCTCCCCACTGTACATATGAGATGAGAAGTGCAAGATATGTAAACATTATTAAAGTGACTGTATACATTATTAAAGTGACTAGTGTTCCATTTTTTAAAGTTGCCAGTGATTTCAATAGGCAGCAGCAGCCTCTAATGTGCTAGTGATGGCTATTTAACAGTCTAATGGCCTTGAGATAGAAACTGTTTTTCATTCTCTCGGTCCCAGCTTTGATGCACCTGTACTGACCTCGCCTTCTGGATGATAGCGGGGCGAACAAGCAGTGGCTCGGGTGGTTGATGTCCTTGATTATCTTTTTGGCCTTCCTGTGACATCGGGTGCTGTATGTGTCTTGGAGGGCGGGTAGTTTGCCCCTGATAATGCGTTCGGCAGACCGCACCACCCTATGGAGAGCCCTGCGGTTGCGGGCGGTGCAGTTGCCGTACCAGGCGGTGATACAGCCCGACAGGATGCTCTCAATTGTGCATCTGTAAAAGTTTGTGAGGGTTTTAGGTGCCAAGCCAAATTTCTTAAGCCTCCTGAGGTTGAAGAGGCTCTGTTGCGCCTTCTTCACCACATTGTCTGCGTGGGTGGACCATTTCAGTTTGCCGGTGATGTGTATGCCAAGGAACTTAAAGCTTTCCACCTTTTCCACTGCGTTCCCGTCGATGTAGATAGGGGGGTGCACCCTCTGCTGTTTCCTGAAGTCCACGATCATCTCCTTTGTTTTGTTGACGTTGAGTGAGAGGTTATTTTCCTGGCACCACACTCCCAGAGCCCTCACCTTCTCCCTGTAGGCGGTCTTGTCATTGTTGGTAACCAAGCCTACTACTGTTGTGTCATCTGCAAACTTGATGATTGAATCGGAGCCGTGCTTGGCCACACAGTCATATGTGAACAGGGAGTACAGGAGGGGGCTGAGCACGCACCCTTGTGGGGCCCCAGTGTTGAGGATTTGCGAAGTGGAGATGTTGTTTCCTACCTTCACCACCTGGGGGTGGCCCGTCAGGAAGTCCAGGACTCAGTTGCACAGGGCAGAGTTCAGATCAGGGCCTCGAGCTTGATGATGAGCTTGTAGGGTACTATGGTGTTGAAGGCTGAGCTATAGTCAATAAACAGCATTCTTACATAGGTAGTCCTCTTGTCCAGATGGGATAGGGCAGTGTGCAGTGTGATGGCGATTGCATCGTCTGTGGATCTATTGGGGTGGTAAGCAGATTGAAGTGGGTCTAGGGTGACAGGTAAGGTAGATGTGATATGATCCTTGACTAGTCTCTCAAAGCACTTCATGATGACAGAGGTCAGTGCTACAGGGTGATAGTCGTTTAGTTCAGTTCCCTTTGCTTTCATGGGTACAGGATCAATGGTGGCCATCTTGAAGCATGTGGGAACAGCAGACTGTGAAAGGGAGAGATTGAATATGTCCATAAACACACCAGCCAGCTGGTCTGCACATGCTCTAAGGATGCGGCTAGGGATGCCGTCTGGGCCGGCAGCCTTGCGGGTGTTAACATGGTTAGAAGGAGAGGCCACGGAGAAGGAGAAGGAGAGGACACAGTCCTTGGTATTGGGCCTCGTCAGTGGCTCTGTGTTATTCTCAAAGCGGGCGAAGAAGGTGTTTAGCATGTCTGGAAGTGAGACGTAGGTGTTGGCGACGTGGCTGGTTTTCCTTTTGTAGTCCGTGATTGTCTGTAGACCCTGCCACATACGTCTCGTGTCTGAGCCGTTGAATTGCGACTGCACTTTACATTACATTTACATTTTCATCATTTAGCAAACGCTCTTCTCCAGAGCAACTTACAAATTGGTGCATTCACCTTATGATAGCCAGTGGGACAACCACTTTACAATATTTTTTATATATATATATTAATTTTTGGGGGGTGGGGTAAGGGTGGGTAGAAGGATTACTTTATCCTATCCCAGGTATTCCTTAAAGAGGTGGGGTTTCAAGTGTCTCCGGAAGGTGGTCGTGAGGGAGCTTGTTCCACCATTGGGGTGCCAGAGCAGCGAACAGTTTTGACTGGGCTGAGCGGGAACTGTGCTTCCGCAGAGGTAGGGGGGCCAGCAGGCCAGAGGTGGATGAACGCAATGCCCTCGTTTGGGTTTAGGGACTGATCAGAGCCTGAAGGTACGGAGGTGCCGTTCCCCTTATAGCTCCGTAGGCAAGCACCATGGTCTTGTAGCAGATGCGAGCTTCAACTGGAAGCCAGTGGAGTGTGCGGAGGAGCGGGGTGACGTGAGAGAACTTGGGAAGGTTGAACCCCAGACGGGCTGTGGCATTCTGGATGAGTTCTGGATGAGTTGTAGGGGTTTAATGGCACAGGCAGGGAGCCCAGCCAACAGCGAGTTGCAGTAATCCAGACGGGAGATGACAAGTGCCTGGATTAGGACCTGTGTAAGGCAGGGTCGTACTCTGCGAATGTTGTAGAGCATGAACCTACAGGATCGGTTCATGCTCTACAAGTTGTAGGGGTTTAATGGCACAGGCAGGGAGCCCAGCCAACAGCGAGTTGCAGTAATCCAGACGGGAGATGACAAGTGCCTGGATTAGGACCTGTGTAAATCAGGGTCGTTCTCTGCGAATGTTGTAGAGCATGAACCTACAGGATCAGGTCACCGCCTTGACTTTGTCTCTATACTGATGTTTTGCCAGTTTAATTGCCTTGCGGAGTGAGTAGCTACACTGTTTGTATTCTGCCATATTCCCAGTCATCTTGCCATAGTTGAATGCGGTGGTTCGCGCTTTCAGATTTGCACGAATGCTGCCATCTATCCACGGTTTCTGGTTATGGTAGGTTTTAATAGTCACAGTGGGCACAACATCACCTATACACTTTCTGATAAACTGAGACAGCGTTTCAGTGTATTCGTCTAAATTATTTTCGAAAGCTAACTGGAACATATCCCAGTCTGCGTCATCAAAACAATCTTGAAGCGTGGATTCCGATTGGTCAGACCAGCGTTGAAGAGTCCTTAGCACAGGTATTTCCTGTTTGAGTTTCTGGCTATAGGAAGGGAGGAGCAAAATGGAGTCGTGGTCAGATTTGCCGAAAGGAGGGCGGGGGAGGGCCTTATAACCATCCTGGAAGTTCGAATAGCAATGGTCGAGGATTTTGGCAGCGCGAATACAACAGTCGATATGTTGATAGAACTTCGGCAGCCTAGTCCTCAAATTTGCTTTGTTAAAATCCCCGGCTACAATAAATGCAGCCTCAGGATATGTGGTTTCCAGTTTGCATAAAGTCCAGTGAAGTTCTTTGAGGGCCGTCGTGGTATCGGCTTGAGGGGGATATACACGGCCGTGACTATAACCGAAGAAAATTATCTTGGGAGATAATACGGTCATCATTTGATTGTGAGATATTCTAGGTTGGGTGAACAAAAGGACTCAAGACAACAATTACACCATGAGTCGTTAATCATGAAATACACACCTCCGCCCTTCTGCTTCCCGGAGAGATATTTATTCCTGTATTGGCGATGAACTGAGAACCCCTCTGGCTGGACCGATTTCGACAGAATATCCCAAGAGAGCCATGTTTCCGTGAAACCAAGTATGTTACAGGCCTTGATGTCTCTCTGGAAAGAAATCCTTGCTCGGAGTTCGTCGACCTTGTTAACCAAAGACTGAACATTAGCGATTAGAATACTTGGAAGCGGTGGGTGGTGTGCGCGCCTCCTAAGTCTAACCAGCAGGCTGCTCCGAGTGCCTCTCCTCCACCAGCGATGTTTTAGGTCAGCTGCTGGAATCAGTTTGAGGCCCTGGGGAGAGCAAACAAAGGATCTGCTTCAGGAAAGTCGTATTCCTGGTCGTTATGCTGGTGAGTTGCCTCCGCTCTGATATCCACTAGTTTTGCCCGGCTGTATGTAATGATACAAAACACTTTCTGAGCTAATAATGTAAAAAATTATACATAAAAAAACAAAATACTGCAAAGTTTCTTAAGAGCTAGTCGCGAGGCCGCCATCTTTGTCAGCACCAGGTAACAGACTAACTTATTCCTTGCCACCCACTCTGAAACTAACTGCAGCTCTTTGTTAAGTGTTGCAGTCATTTCAGTCACTGTAGTAGCTGACGTGTATAATGTTGTTTCATCAGCATACATAGACAAACAGGCTTTACTCAGTGCCGGTGGTAGGCCATTAGTAAATATTGAAAAAAGTAAGGGGCCTAGACAGCTACTCTGGGAAATGCCTGACTCTACCTGGATTATGTTGGAGAGGCTTCTGTGTTCTGTTAGACAAATAACAATCTATCCACGCTATAGCAGGGGATGTAAAGCCATAACACAAGTTTTTCCAGCAGCAGATTATGATCGATAATGTCAACAGCTGAACTGAAGTCTAACAAAACAGCTCTGACAATCTTCTTATGATCAATTTCTTTCAGCCAAACCTCAGTCAAGTGCTGTACATGTTGAGTGTCCTTTCCTATAAGCGTGCTTAAAGTCAGTTGATGATTTGTTTACTGTGAAATAGCATTGTATTTGGTAAAACACAATTTTTCCAAATGTTTACTAAGGGTTGGTAACAGGCTGATTGGTCGGCTGTTTGGGCCAGTAAAGATTGCTTTGCTTTCTTGGGTAGCAGAATTACGTTTGCTTCCCTCCAGGCCTGAGGGCACACACTTTCCTGTAAGATTGAAGAGATGGCAAATAGGAATGGCAATATCGTCAGCTATCATCCTCAGTAATTTTCCATCCAAATTGTCCAAATAGTTGGCAATATCAGTGGGCTTTGTGATGAATAAACCATCTGATTCAATGAATGATGGAGCTGAGTTCGTCTTTTTGCCCAAAATGTCATTTAAGGTGCTCCAAAGCTTTTTACTATTATTCTTTATATAATGTATCTTTGTTTCATAATACAGTTTCTTCTTCTTTTTGTTTAGTTTAATCACATTATATCTCAATTTACAGTACGTGTCACGCCTACTCCCGCTCCCTCTCTCCAGCACTCGACGTTGCCAGTCTACTAACCTCCAGCCCTGGCAACAATCATTACGTACACCTGTGCCCCATCATTATGCACACCTGGTCATCATTATCTCCTTGATTACTCCCCCTTTATTTAACCCTCAGTAGACAGCAGTCACTAGGTAGTATTGTTTCTCTCACGTTCTGTATGCTTCTCATGTTCTGTTCATCTGCATCATTTCTCAACCATACAATTGTTCAATTTCTCATCAATCCACGGGGACGTAACAGTTTTTACAGTCATTGTCTTAATGCGTGCATGCTTATTAGCAACTGGAATAAACAATTTCATAAATATGTCAAGTGCAGTGTCTGGTTGCTCATTGTACACCACAGACCGGCAAATATTCTTTACATCTTCAACATAGGAATCACTACAAAACCTTATGTATGATCTCGTATACACTATATTAGACCCAGCCTTTGGAACTTGGGTATTCCTAGATATGGCTACTATATTATGATCACTATATCCGATGGATGTGGGTACTGCTTCATAGCAGATTTCTGCAGCATTAGTAACATGTGGATAATTTCATTCCTGTGCTGTTTGTAACTACCATGGTAGGTTGACTGATAACCTGAACCAGGTTGCAGGCACTGGTTAAAGTTTGAAGCTTTTTCTTGAGTGGACAGCTTGATGAAAGCCAGTCAATATTTAGGTAATGACATAAATAAAGAGAGAACGTTCAAGTGAGGTGGGGATAAAGGAAAGGGTGTAGAAAGTAAAGCAAACTGATCCCATATGGTCTTCTCACTCTCGCTCTTTCTCTTTCTCTAATTTGTCTGCAGAGATAAACTTGACCAGGCACTTGTGTACTGTGTAGCCACTTCAGTGTTTGGTATCGGAGATCGCCACAACGACAATATCAGGATCAAGGAGACTAGGCAGGTGAGATGCACAGCATTTCCTTTTGTTAATGTGAAATGTGTAAAATGTTGATAATCTTTATGTCTGATTAGAGTGGGTATCCTTAGTAGGAATAGAGCTCTTTGTTTATATCTAAGATTTTTTTTTGTCTTACACTATTTATAATTCATAAAGTAACCCGATATACACTTATTCTTAGACAGACAATGGAAATGCCAGTAATTCAAATGAATCACATTTGGCCTCTCTAAAAACAACTGTGATAGGCTACTGACTACTATGTATGATATGCGTAGTAGTTAGTTCTACCACAAGCTGGCACATCTTACTACACACAGCAATGCTAATATACAGCAGTTTTGCTGCCAAAATATTAGTCCCACTTCATAATGACTTTCATGAATAAGCATTGATAACTTAGTTATGAACCATTAATAAATAAATATGTCTTTATTTTTTTACATTTATAAACATGTATAAGCATTACAAGCATTCCAATTCATAAGTATTTCTATATTATGATTTTTTGAAGATTTTTGTTGTTGTTGACATTTTACAATTAAGAACATTCAAAACAAAAATGAGAAGATATTAGACAACAATATAACAAAGTGAGCATATATATTATTTAATGTGAAAAGCATTTATAAAAATGTATAAGCATTTAATGCCTTATTCATTAGTTATTCAATACATTATTTGTGAGTTATTATGAATGTGTTACCAAAACACTTAATCTGATAATAAAACATTATAAAAAAGAAAATATCTAATTTGCCTGCAGCCACAATGGTAATCTCAAATAATGATGTTTAATCATGTTTGGATGGTTTGGATATCTTCTGTTAATCTCCTGCTTGACTCTATCTCTTTTAGCTGTTCCACATTGACTTTGGACACTTTCTGGGGAAATTCAAGAGCAAATGTTATTCTGACGTACGACTTTGTCCACGTCATCCAACAAGGGATGACCAACAATAGTGAGAAGTTTGAAAGGTGAAACATGAATCTATCTATGATCTTTGACCCTCTGTAACTTTCTCACTCATCATTATTCACGATTCATTCAGGATTATCCGCAATCATGGTAGCATCCACATTAATGTAGAATTGTTCAGAAACATAATCTATTCTTATTTACAATAAAAGTGACTCCAAAATGACACAATACATTATTTACCATTCATTTCTATTGGACACGAAATAATCTGAAACAACAAAAAACGAACTGAAAAATGCATCCAACAAGTTTGTAGAGTCCCAAGCTTGATGTAGTCATTGTGTGCTAGGAATATGGGACCAAATACAAAACTTTTGACTACTTTATTTATAAGAATATTTAGGGGTGTCAATAATTTTGACCCCGACCGTTTTTTTATCACTTGTTAAACAAAATCTCTTTCTCTGAGTATTAGTATAAAATAATATAATTTCCCCATTTTTTGGCATACAATATAGGTCAATACAATTATTGCTCATCTTTATCAAGGGTGTCAATCATTTCTGTCCCCACTGTATATTATATTATATAGTATTATATTGTATTGTATTATATCATATACTGTACATATCCAACACTGCATTGTCCCTGTTAATATAGAGTTGTGCCAAGATAAAAATCTGTCACCATATTCATATCATTCCATTACTGGTGTTTTTTAAACTTCAAATCAGGTACTATATGCGACACATCCAGTCATCTGAATGCACTTATCAATCTCATATTAATAGTGATTCAGTAGCACCCAACCCTGAATACTTATACCTATACGTATACTAATACTTAGTTATATAACCATGCATACTGTGTGGCAGGGTTCCCCAACTGGCAGCCTGCATGCCGAATTTGGGCAATTAGTGGTTTTATTTATTCATGTTTTCTGAGCAAAATAAAGTACTTTTTTTGTCATGGTTGGAAATAAAATACTAAAACACCAGGAAATCAGCTCCAAGTTATTTTACTTTTGGAAATCTGTTCCCAAGTATTCCCATACGTAATAGAGAGACACGTGATCGTATACAAATGTAAGCAAGGTTTGAAACAATTATGTTTTATTTAAATATTGTGTCTGTTTGGGCTTCTTGCGGTTAATTTGCAGTCGACAAATGATTTCTAATTATATTCCATCCCCCAGACCAACTCAATGTAGTACTGTGCGTCTCCCATAGTCTGTTCTGGACTTGGGGACTGTGAAGAGACCTCTGGTGGCATGTCTTGTGGGGTATGCATGGGTGACCAAGCTGTGCGCCTGTAGCTCAAACAGACAGCTCGGTGCTTTCAACATGTCAATACCTCTCACAAATACAAGAAGTGATTAAGTTAATCTCTCCTCCACTTTGAGCCATGAGAGATTAATATTTGCTCTCTGTGTACATCCAAGGGCCAGCCGTGCTGCATTGTTCTGAGCCAATTGCAATATTCCTAAGTCCCTCTTTGTGGCACCTGACCACACGACTGAACAGTAGTCCAGGTGCGACAAAACTAGACCTGCCTTGTTGATAGTGCTGTTAAGAAGGTAGAGCAGCGCTTTATTATAGACATACTTAATGTCTTAATGATCGGCTATGAAAAGCCAACTGAGAGACCTGAGCCCTAGGACCATACGTCGGGACTACCGGCCGTGGTGACTCCTTGCTGTCCCCAGTCCGCCTGGCCTTGCTGCTATTCCAGTTTCAACTGTTCTGCCTGCGGTTATGGAACCCCTACCTGTCCCAGACCTGCTGTTTTCAACTCTTAATGATCGGCTATGAAAAGCCAACTGAGATTTATTCCTGATTATTATTTGACCATGCTTGTCACTTATGAACATTTTTGAACATCTTGGCATGGTTCTGTTATAATCTTCACCCGGCACAGCCAGAAGAGGACTGGCCTCCCCTCATAGCCTGGTTCCTCTCTAGGTTTCTTCCTAGGTTTTCGCCTTTCTAGGGAGTTTTTCCTAGCCACCGTGCTTCTACACCTGCATTACTAGCTGTTTGGGGTTTTAGGCTGGGTTTCTGTACAGCACTTCGAGATATTAGCTGATGTAAGAAGGGCTATATAAAATAAAATTGACATACTTCTCCCCATCTTAGCTACTGTTGTATCAATATGTATTGACCATGACAGTTTACAATCCAGGGTTACTCCAAGCAGTTTAGTCACCTCAACTTGCTCAATTTCCACATTATTTATTACAAGATTTAGTTGAGGTTTAGGGTTTAGGGAATGATTTGTCCCAAATACAATGCTTTTAGTTTTATAAATATTTAGGACTAACTTGTTCCTTGCCACCCACTCTGAAACTAACTGCAACTCTTTGTTAGTAATTTCAGTCACTGTAGTAGCTGACATGTATAGTGTTGAGTCATCCACACACATAGACACTCTGGCTTTACTCAAAGCCAGTGGCATGTCATTAGTAAAGATTGAAAAAAGTAATGGGCCTAGACAGCTGCCCTGGGGAAACCCTGATTCTACCTGGATTATGTTGGAGAGGCTTCCATTAAATAACACCCTCAGTGTTCTGTTAGACAGGTAACTCTGTATCCACAATATAGCAGGTGGAGCAAAGCCATAACACATACATTTTTCAAGCAGCAGACTATGATCGATAATGTCAAAAGCCACACTGAAGTCTAACAAAACAGCCCCCACAATATTTGTATCATTAATTTCTCTCAGCCAATCATCACTAAGGGGGCTTTACTATTTTTAGGTAGCAGAATTACTTTTGCTTCCCTCCAAGACCTGGGGGCACACACATTCTAGTAGGCTTAAATTGAAAATGTTGCAAATAGGAGTGGCAATTTCATCCGCAATTATCCTCATTAATTTTCCATCCAAGTTGTCAGTCCCCGGTGGCTTGTCATTGTTGATAGACATCAATGATGGAGCTGAGTTTGCCTTTTTTCCCAAAATTTCATTTGAGGTGCTCCAAAGCTTTTTACTATAATTCTCTATGTCATTTATCTTTGTTTCATAGTGTAGTTTCTTCTTCTATGCAAGGTCCTACACCTGAGATCAGTGTCCTTTTAAACACATAGTTATGATTTGGTAATAGTTACAAGGATATGTCTGCAGCTACAAATGATGATGATGATGATGATGATGATGATGATGATGGTGTTGGTTGAAGGGACCTCAATGATAGTGATGATGATCATCATCTTTATGTTTATGATGGTGATGAGGAAGGCAGGGACCTTGATAACAATGATGATGATCTAATGATAATGACATTAATGTTGATGATGATTCCCAATATGATAATGGGAGTTGTTTTAATCCATCCTTCTGATCTCATTGTTCTTGTCTCACACTTTTCTAAGGAGTCTTTAGCTTTGGGGAAAGAAGCACTGAATAATTTCTAAGTGAAGTTTAACGAAACTCTGAGAGATAGCAGACTTTGAAGATAGCCACTTCCCAGGGGAAATGTTCTGAACCAAATACCCCTGATTCGTCTATCTTATCTGGGTTTTCAACTTATGGAGCCAAATGGAATGAAAATGCATTGAAGTCTTTGCCTTAAGACACCCACCATCTCAGATTGTTCTGCAATGTTTTCTGCAGTTAGAAAAAATTACTTGATCTCTGAGAAATTAAGCTAATTGATTGCACCCAAATTGGCCCTTTTAATTTATATGATTCACATAACTTTAGTACCTAACATCCGATTTCGACCATACTTCATCCTACAAATGAGTAAGACATGAAGAAATTGTCAAAAGCACACACAGCACACCAAGCCCACCCCAACGACCAGCATACAGTATCAGTTCTCTATGTCTGACAAGTAGTATGAAGCTGTGGCTAGGAGTATTGTTTCTTCATACTATGTTAATTCAAGACTGAACCTTCAAATGATAATCATTTATAAATATGGGGAAATATTTGAAGTTAGAACAATGTACTTGCCCAAATACACAACATCTCAAAGAAAAATCATATGTAAACAAAAAACAGCATTGAGGACTACTCATTCCTCATTTCATTCTTTCACTGCAATAGAAGATGCCCTGAAGAAAGAAAATGAAGTGAAATAATTAAATGAGCAATGAGTAGTCCTCAGTGTTGTTTTTTGTTTTTGTATGATTTTTCTTTTAGATGTATTTGGGCAAATACATTGTTCTGACTTTAACGCTTCACTTTACATTTACAAATCATCATCATTTGAAGGTTCAGTCTTGAATGAACATTGATTGGGGGCGGGGGGGGGGGTTCTTCACACTTTCTTCAACTAATAGCAAGAACAGCACCATCTAGTGGTGAGAACATGGTAATATCAGGTTGTATGATGGTACAAAAACCTAACAACTTCAATGACTAATTTCTCTGAACAGGGGAAAATAACCATCATCAAATTCACTGAGAATACATTACATAGTATGAAGAAACAATAATCCTAGCTGCAGCTTCATACTACTTGTCAGACATAAAGAACTGATACTATGTATACTTGGCGTTGGGGTTGGCTTGGTGTGGGGTTTGGGGGGTCCGTAGGTGGCTTTTGAACATTTATTTGGATTCTTCACATCATTGTTAAGAAGAGGTTTGGTCCAAATCGTATGTTGGGTATTATATTTATTAAATATTATATTAATCCTTTAAATTGAAATGGCCAATTTGGGTGCAATCAATTAGCTTAATTTCTCATAGTTCAAATTGTCTTTCAACAAAATAATGTTGCAAAAATGCTTATCTTATCTGTTTCTAACTACAGAAATTATTTCAGAACAATCAGAGATGGTGGGTGTCGAAATCCACTTTCTTGTGCTTTTTGAGATGGAACGACCCATAAAGCATTTGACAGATGTTTACACCTGACTGGCAGTCATGCTTATGATTTATGAACTGATGACAGGCTGCAAGTACTTGTTGGCAGTCACATTTCATCAGGACTAATTAACATTCTTACTATATCATACAGATAGTATAGCGTTGAAAATCACTTGCAAGCGGCACGACCTACAGTGGGGGAAAAAAGTATTTAGTCAGCCACCAGTTGTGCAAGTTCTCCCACTTAAAAAGATGAGAGAGGCCTGTAATTTTCATCATAGGTACACGTCAACTATGACAGACAAATTGAGAAGAAAAAAAATCCAGAAAATCACATTGTAGGATTTTTAATGAATTTATTTGCTAATTATGGTGGGAAAAAAGTATTTGGTCACCTACAAACAAGCAAGATTTCTGGCACTCACAGACCTGCAACTTCTTCTTTAAGAGGCTCCTCTGTCCTCCACTCGTTACCTGTATTAATGGCACCTGTTTGAACTTGTTATCAGTATAAAAGACACCTGTCCACAACCTCAAACAGTCACACTCCAAACTCCACTATGGCCAAGACCAAAGAGCTGTCAAAGGACACCAGAAACAAAATTGTAGACCTGCACCAGGCTGGGAAGACTGAATCTGCAATAGGTAAGCGGCTTGGTTTGAAGAAATCAACTGTGGGAGCAATTATTAGGAAATGGAAGACATACAAGACCACTGATAATCGCCCTCGATCTGGGGCTCCACGCAAGATCTCACCCTGTGGGGTTAAAATTATCACAAGAACGGTGAGCAAAAATCCCAGAACCACACGGGGGGACCTAGTGAATGACATGCAGAGAGCTGGGACCAAAGTAACAAAGCCTACCATCAGTAACACATTACGCCGCCAGGGACTCAAATCCTGCAGTGCCAGACGTGTCCCCCTGCTTAAGCCAGTACATGTCCAGGCCCGTCTGAAGTTTGCTAGAGTGCATTTGGATGATCCAGAAGAGGATTGGGAGAATGTCATATGGTCAGATGAAACCAAAATATAACTTTTTTGGTAAAAACTCAACTCGTCGTGTTTGGAGGACAAAGAATGCTGAGTTGCATCCAAAGAACACCATACCTACTGTGAAGCATGGGGGTGGAAACAACATTCTTTGGGGATGTTTTTCTGCAAAGGGACCAGGACGACTGATCAGTGTAAAGGAAAGAATGAATGGGGCCATGTATCGTGAGATTTTGAGTGAAAACCTCCTTCCATCAGCAAGGGCATTGAAGATGAAACGTGGCTGGGTCTTTCAGCATGACAATGATCCCAAACACACCGCCCGGGCAACGAAGGAGTGGCTTCGTAAGAAGCATTTCAAGGTCCTGGAGTGGCCTAGCCAGTCTCCAGATCTCAACCCCATAGAACATCTTTGGAGGGAGTTGAAAGTCCGTGTTGCCCAGCGACAGCCCCAAAACATCACTGCTCTAGAGGAGATCTGCATGGAGGAATGGGCCAAAATACCAGCAACAGTGTGTGAAAACCTTGTGAAGACTTACAGAAAACGTTTGACCTGTGTCATTGCCAACAAAGGGTATATAACAAAGTATTGAGAAACTTTTGTTATTGACCAAATACTTATTTTCCACCATAATTTGCAAATAAATTCATTAAAAATCCTACAATGGGATTTTCTGGAGTTTTTTCCCTCATTTTGTCTGTCATAGTTGACGTGTACCTATGATGAAAATGACAGGCCTCTCTCATCTTTTTAAGTGGGAGAACTTGCACAATTGGTGGCTGACTAAATACTTTTTTCCCCACTGTACATCAACTGGACCTATCACCACATGAACAGCGCCCTGAAAGTGTGACAATAATCACAAGCCAAATAGGGAGCAAACAATGTAATAACAATGCCTACTGAAACAATGTATCAAAGTTTTGTCAGGGGTGTAATAAGAGAGAGGAATTAAATAATAGGTGATGACATTGGTTAAATTCCTTGATAAGTTCTTTGCATTGATTATGGTTAAATGACCAGGCCAGAGAGAGGTATGTAGCACCTTAAGTGTTTTTACATTCATGGTTCTATGATTTTATTACTTTTGAATTTGATTATTTTCATTGAAGTATACACTATATATACAAAGGTATGTAGACACCCCTTCAAATTAGTGGATTTGGCTATTTTAGCCACACCCGTTGCTGACAGCTGTATAAAATCCATCACACAGCCATGCAATCTCCATAGATAAACAGAGGCAGTAGAATGGCCTTACTTAAGAGCTCAGTGACTTTCAACGTGGCACCGTCAGATGATGACACGTTTCCAACAAGTTAGTTCACACAAGCCTAAGATCACCATGCGCAATGCCAAGCATATTCTGGAGTGGTGTAAAGATCGCCGCCATTGGACTCTGGAGCAGTGGAAACGCTTTCTCTGGAGTGATGAATCACGCTTCACCATCTGACAGAGAAACCTGAAATGAAAGAAAGAAATGAATGGCAAAGAAATCAAGTTTATGTCCTGAATACAAAGCGTTATGTTTGGGGCAAATCCAACACAACACATTACTGAGTACCACTCTTCATATTTTTAAGCATGGTGGTGGCTGCATCATGTTATGGGTATGCTTTTCATCGGCAAGGACTACTGAGTTTTTTTGGATAAAAATGAATGGAGTATAGCTAAGCGAAGGCAAATCCACCATTCAGCAGGACAATAACCTAAAACACAAGGCCAAATATACACTGGAGTTGCTTATCAAAACGACATTGACTGTTCCTGGGTGGCCTGGTTACAGTTTTGACTTAAATCGGCTTGAAAATCTTTGGCAAGACTTGAAAATGGCTGTCTAGCAATGACCAACAACCAACTTGACAGAGCTTGAATACATTTTTTAAGAACAATGTGCAAATATTGTACAATCCAGGTGTGCAAAGCTCTTAGAGACGTACCCAGAAAGACTCACAGCTGTAATCACTGCCAAAGGTGATTCTAACATGTATTGACTCAGGGGTGTGAATACTTATATAAATTAGATATTTCTGTATTTAATTTTCTATAAATTAGCTAAAATGTATAGAAACATGTTTTCACTTTGTCATTATGAGGTATTGTGTGTAGATGAATTCAGGCTGTAACACAACAAAATGTGGAATAAGTCAAGGGGTATGAATACTTTCTGAAGGCACTGTATTTCCTTCAACACAATTGCATTTTTAGTCACTGTTACTTGGTCACTTAACTCAAGAGTTGATATTCATATGGCCTTGTCAGAGACCATTATGCAATACCCAGTCCCAGACCTACTGTATACACTGGTGCCAAGACTGAAACCTTGGACATTCCATGACCAAGTGATCTTGACCGGCCTTTAGACCAAAACTACAAGTTCAAGACTCCATCTCTGGAGTCTATAACACCGGCGTAGGACACACCCACGAGGTTTGGGGGCAACCAAAATAATAGCATATGAACACATCACATGCCGTGAAATAAAAAAAATGTATGACAGGAAATTTGCTTAAAACTGCAAAATGTTATCTCAGCTTCATGGCAAAATGTGTAGAATAGCAGCAAATTAGCTCAGAGATTCTTGAAAGTCAAGACATTCCTTTTTCGGCAGGAAAACCTTTTTTTATAGTTGAAAAATGTAGATTTTGTTGCATTTTCTAAATACTTTCAATATTATTATGTCAGCTCTATGCCTGGAAATGCCCTTGTCCGTAGCAAAGAATCCCAATTTCAAACTCTCCAAAAAAGTGTTTAAAATTCGAAAAACAGCCAAGAATGGATATTAACTGAAAGAATATCTTATTTTGTTTTTGCAATAGCCCTCTGTGACTTTAAATAATATTTATCTCAAAACTGTGATTCCTAAAAGATGTGTCTGCGCATTTGGTCATCATCAGATTCGTCTACAATCCTAAATTAATCAGGAATGAGCAGGGTCAGGCATACCATAAGGACCCCTTATTCATGTCCTCATTACATACTGTATAGTGCAACAAGACCACTAATGGTCTGTGAAGTTCTCTACTTTTGATAGATTTAAAAACAAACAATATTGGAATCACCATGGTCACAACCATAAACTGTCAATTTATCTGCCTGATAGATTACAATAGAATATACATTTTGATTCAAATATGTTACATTTAATTATGTTTTAGAGCCATATGCTGAGAAAAACAAAATTGCTATTGTGTATACCACTTGAATAAATAAGAAAAATAAAATTTTTGTCAACACCATAAAATATCTAGATTTTTTTATAACATCAACTCAGTCATTGTGCTGAAAGATCTGATAGAATGTAATTTTTTATTGTGTCACAGATTCTTCCTTCTGGCTCGGGCAGGCTTCGGCGTTCGTCGTCACCGGAGTACTAGCTGCTGCCGCTCTATGTTATATGTTTCTATGTTCACTTGATTGTTGTCTGTTGTCGCACACCTGTTCCCCATTATGTTAGTTTGTCTGCCTATTTAACCTGTTCACGTCCACTGTTTGGTGTGCGTGTTTATTGTATGTACGAGTGTCATTAGTGTGAGCGGGTTTTGCTCCTCTGTTGTTTTGGAGGATTTTCCTTGTATTCTTTACTACTCAGTAAAGTGGTTCTTCATCTCATTCTGTGTCCTGCGCTTGACTCTGGCCTACCGCATTCCACCGACATTCATGACAGAAACACGCACCACTATGGAGTCAGCAGGAGCAGCCGGAGTATCCGAGACGATGGAGAAACGAGTCCAACGCCAGGAGATCATGATTCAGACTCTCGGGATCACCATGGAACGAGTATTCCAGACAATGGAACGATGGGAGAGAGGTGGTATCCCGTCACCTTCTCCAACCACTCAACCACCTACAACACTGGTCACCGCTTCACCATCTGGGTCCAGTGGGATTCGGCTCTCGCTCCCGAGGGCATATGACGGAACACCTGCCGGGTGCCAGGGATTTCTCTTCCAGGTCGAGCTGTACCTGGCCACCATTCACCCGGCGCCCTCGGGATACGAGAGCGTGTCCGCCCTCATCTCCTGTCTATCGGGGAAGGTGCTGGAATGGGCCAACGCCGAGTGGGGAGGAATCCCAAGTACTGTCCGCTACGAGGATTTCACCCGCAGCTTCCGGGCGGTATTCGATCATCCACCAGAGGGGAGGGCGGCGGGTGAACGTCTGTTCCACCTACGACGGGAGATGAGGAGCGCACAGGAGTTCGCGCTGGAGTTCAGAACTGTAGCAGCCAGCGCGGGATGGAATGAGAGGGCCCTGATCGACCATTATCGCTGCAGCTTAAGGGAGGATGTCTGTCGGGAGCTGGCCTGCAGGGACACCGATCTCACCCTGGACCAACTGGTGGACATGTCCATCAGGTTGGATAACCTGTTGGCAGCCCGCGGACGTTCTGATCGGGGGGCCGTCCATTCCATTCCCCAGCACCTCCGAGTCTACTCCCATGGAGCTCGGGGGTGCTGCTGTTAGGGAGACGAACAGAGGGACCGTCCCCTGCACCAACTGTGCCGCAGAGGACACACTGCTGGTCGGTGCTGGGGAGGGTCCTCAGGAGGTCAAGGCAGCAGGCAGGGCACTGGGCGACCATCTCAGGTGAGTAGGCACCCGACTCCCCCAGAGCCTCCTGTTGCTAATTTGTGTATAGATATTGTTTTTTCAGAGGTTTCCGCCCATTCCCAGCATAAGGCGCTAGTAGATTCAGGCGCGGCTGGGAATTTTATTGATCGCCAGTATGCTCGTAGTTTAGGGATTCCTACTGTGTCTGTTGATAAACCTTTCCCTGTGCATGCCTTAGATAGTCGCCCGTTAGGGTCAGGCATAATCAGGGAGGTCACCACCCCACTTCTGATGAGGACGCAGGGTGGTCATGAGGAGAGGATTAGCCTCTATCTGATCTGATTCTCCTGCGTATCCTGTGGTGTTGGGACTTCCCTGGTTAACCATTCATGCCCCCACGATTTCATGGCAACAGAGGGCTCTTAAGGGATGGTCCGGTCAGTGTTCAGGGAGGTGTGTAGGAGTTTCCTTGGGGGCAACTACGGTGGAGAGTCCAAACCAGGTTGCCACTATTTGGCTATCGCCTTCAGTAAAAAGAGGGCGACTAAATGACCACCTCATCGTCTGGGGGATTGCGCGATAAATCTCCAGGTAGGAGCTGCACTTCCCCGGAGTCACGTGTATCCTTTTTCTCAGGAGGAGAGGGCGGCTATGGAGACATATGTCACCGAGTCTCTAAGACAGGGATACATTCGGCCATCCACTTCACCTGTCTCCTCAAGTTTATTTTTAGTGAAGAAGGATGGTGGTTTACGCCCGTGCATTGATTACCGTGGCTTAAATCAGATTACCATCAAGTACAGCTATCCATTACCCCTGATAGCTAGTATGACGGAATCATTGCACGGGGCACGCTTCTTCACAAAATTGGATCTCAGGAGTGCATACAACCTAGTGCGTATCCGGGAGGGAGATGAGTGGAAGACGGCATTTAGTACCACCTCTGGACATTATGAGTATCTTGTCATGCCATACGGGTTAATGAATGCTCCATCAGTCTTCCAATCATTTGTGGATGAGATTTTCAGGGACCTGCGCGGACAAGGGGTAGTGGTGTATATTGATGACATACTTATATACTCCACTACAAGGGCCGAGCATGTGTCCCTGGTGCGTAAAGTGCTTGAAAGACTGTTGGAGCATGACCTGTATGCCAAGGCAGAGAAATGCCTGTTCTTTCAGGAGTCCATCTCATTCCTAGGGTACCACATGTCCGCGTCTGAGGTGAAGATGGAGAGTGACCGCATTTCGGCCGTGTGTAATTGGGCGACTCCAACAACGGTAAAGGAGGTGCAGCGTTTCTTGGGGTTTGCCAACTACTACCGGAGGTTTATCCGGGGCTTTGGTCAGGTAGCGGCTCCCATTACCTCGTTGCTGAAGGGGGGACCGGTGCGTCTGCGGTGGTCAGCTGAGGCGGACAGGGCTTTTAGTCGCCTGAAGGAGCTGTTTACCTCGGCTCCAGTGCTGGCTCATCCGGATCCCTCCTTGGCCTTCATGGTTGAGGAGGATGCATCCGAGGCTGGGATAGGCGCTGTACTTTCTCAGCGCTCGGGCACGCCACCCAAGCTCTGCCCCTGTGCTTTCTTTTCGAAGAAGCTCAGCCCGGCGGAGCGCAACTATGATGTGGGGGACCGGGAGTTGTTGGCGGTGGTCAAAGCCCTGAAGGCCTGGAGACATTGGCTTGAGGGGGCTAAACACCCTTTTCTCATTTTGACAGACCACCGCAATCTGGAGTACATCCGAGCGGCGAAGAGGTTAAACCCTCGCCAGGCAAGGTGGTCCATGTTTCTAACCCATTTTGTTTTCATCCTTCTGAGGTCGTATTGCCAGGACCGGCGAGGGGAGTGGTCGGTTTTCCTACCCTGGGCAGAGATGGCTATAAACTCCAACCGCCACTCCTCAACTGACCTCACACCATTTCAGTGTGTGTTAGGTTATCAGCCTATGTTATATGTTTCTATGTTCACTTGATTGTTGTCTGTTGTCACACACCTGTTCCCCATTATGTTAGTTTGTCTGCCTATTTAACCTGTTCACGTTCACTGTTTGGTGTACGTGTTTATTGTACGTACGAGTGTCATTAGTGTGAGCGGGTTTTGCTCCTCCTCCTTTGTTGTTTTGGAGGATTTTCCTTGTATTTCTTTACTATTCAGTAAAGTGGTTCTTCATCTCATTCTGTGTCCTGCGCTTGACTCTGGCCTACCGCATTCCACCGACATTCGCGACATATTGGGGATTTTCAAATGAATCATTTTCCATATTTTACAAATGTTTGTATTGAACTTTTATTTTCAGAGGCAAAAATATGTCTGTTTTGAGTATATGTTGTCAACTCTGTCAGTGGCTTGTCAACTCCGTCACCGATGGAGTAATTTTTTGGGGTAAATATTCTGAAAAATAATTTCATCACTGCATGCTTAAACAATTGAAGTATTTGCTGTGCTCTATCTATTGGATAATGTTCGCTTTATGAATATTGTTTCATGTTCTAAAACTAGAAAAAACTTTCCAAAATGCTCACGAAATTAGCTCTGGAGCATTTAATAGTGCAATAAAAAAAAAAGACGTTTGGAGATTTGTATTACATACTTTAATCTAATGTTAGAATTAAACAATGAAAGCCAGTAAATACTTGGACAATAATTGTAACAATGAAATACCTTTTATGGTGTCTGATGGAGTTGACATAAATCCAGTTAGTTGCATTTTATGAAACTAATGTATTCTTTAATTAGAAGGTTGTTCCTATATATGGTGTGATAGATTATGCTTTGGTGTATCAACTTGTTAATATTAAGACAAATATTTGTAGGAAAAAAGTTGAGATTGTGCCATCTTTCAAAAATCGCTGAGCTCTAAAACAGCAACATTTTATTTCAGCCTCATGACAAAATGTGTAAAATAGTATGAGATTAGCTATAATACTGCCCTATGCCACTGGTCTATAATAAGCCATAGCTCTGTATCTCAATTGTTGCTCATGTCTCAATATGTGGTCTCATTATTCATAATCTACCTACTACATGCTGTGAAATGATAAGGGGTAGATGCTCTTGATAGACTTAGATCAGTTGAATTGATCTACAATACCTCTCAAAGAAATTGGCTTTCAGATCTTTAAATGATGCACTGTCCACAGTGGCAATCCTGATCTATGTACCTATGCCTTTTCCTTTTATGCTCAAAATAATTATTCTATAAAGAATACTGTACATACCTAATGGGCTTTAGCATCTCAGTCATCTCAAAATACTGTGTCAAGTCCCAATGCTGTGTAGAACAACTGATGTTCTGTGAAAACAAACTGTATTACTGTAATACATTTCTCGTTGAATTACGCATTTTGTATCTATACTCTCCTGATCAGAGTCTACTGTGGACAGAATCCGCCAATGCTTGTTTTAACAACAGGATAGTAGTGTGTGTGGGGAGGAAGAGTTGCTATTGAACACTCATACTTATTTAGTGGGGGAAAAAAGTATTTAGTCAGCCACCAATTGTGCAAGTTCTCCCACTTAAAAAGATGAGAGAGGCCTGTAATATTCATCATAGGTACACGTCAACTATGACAGACAAAATGAGAATTTTTTTCTTCCAGAAAATCACATTGTAGGATTTTTTATGAATTTATTTGTAAATTATGGTGGAAAATAAGTATTTGGTCAATAACAAAACTTTCTCAATACTTTGTTATATACCCTTTGTTGGCAATGACACAGGTCAAACGTTTTCTGTAAGTCTTCACAAGGTTTTCACACACTGTTGCTGGTATTTTGGCCCATTCCTCCATGCAGATCTCCTCTAGAGCCGTGATGTTTTGGGGCTGTCGCTGGGCAACACAGACTTTCAACTCCCTCCAAAGATTTTCTATGGGGTTGAGATCTGGAGACTGGCTAGGTCACTCCAGGACCTTGAAATGCTTTTTACGAAGCCACTCCTTCGTTGCACGGGCGGTGTGTTTGGGATCATTGTCATGCTGAAAGACCCAGCCACGTTTCATCTTCAATGCCCTTGCTGATGGAAGGAGGTTTTCACTCAAAATCTCACGATACATGGCCCCATTCATTCTTTCCTTTACATGGATCAGTCGTCCTGGTCCCTTTGCAGAAAAACAGCCCCAAAGCATGATGTTTCCACCCCCATGCTTCACAGTAGGTATGGTGTTCTTTGGATGCAACTCAGCATTCTTTGTCCTCCAAACACGACGAGTTGAGTTTTTACCAAAAAGTTCTGTTTTGGTTTCATCTGACATTCTCCCAATCCTCTTCTGGATCTTCCAAATGCACTCTAGCAAACTTCAGACGGGCCTGGACATGTACTAGCTTAAGCAGGGGGACACGTCTGGCACTGCAGGATTTGAGTCCCTGGCGGTGTAGTGTGTTACTGATGGTAGGCTTTGTTACTTTGGTCCCAGCTCTCTGCAGGTCATTCACTAGGTCCCCCCGTGTGGTTCTGGGATTTTTGCTCACCGTTCTTGTGATCATTTTGACCCCACGGGGTGAGATCTTGCGTGGAGCCCCAGATCGAGGGAGATTATCAGTGGTCTTGTATGTCTTCCATTTCCTAATAATTGCTCCCACAGTTGATTTCTTCAAACCAAGCTGCTTACCTATTGCAGATTCAGTCTTCCCAGCCTGGTGCAGGTCTACAATTTTGTTTCTGGTGTCCTTTGACAGCTCTTTGGTCTTGGCCATAGTGGAGTTTGGAGTGTGACTGTTTGAGGTTGTGGACAGGTGTCTTTTATACTGATAACAAGTTCAAACAGGTGCCATTAATACAGGTAACGAGTGGAGGACAGAGGAGCCTTAAAGAAGAAGTTACAGGTCTGTGAGAGCCAGAAATCTTGCTTGTTTGTAGGTGACCAAATACTTATTTTCCACCATAATTTGCAAATAAATTCATAAAAAATCCTACAATGTGATTTTCTGGAAAAAAAATGCTCAATTTGTCTGTCATAGTTGACGTGTACCTATGATGAAAATTACAGGCCTCTCTCATCTTTTTAAGTGGGAGAACTTGCACAATTGGTGGCTGACTAAATACTTTTTCCCACACTGTATATTGTATGTCCATGTCTTTTCTGTTGGTGCAAATTGTAAAAAAGGGTGAAATGTAAAACATATGGCATTGCTGTGTGAAACACTGAATATTGTGAATGGAAGAATAGCTTCCATTGATGACAATATTCTTTACCTGCTCAGTGACAGCTCCATCTACACTGAATGGTGTTGATCTTGCCAGTTAAATGGATACTTCACTCAATTACTATCTTTTAGTACTTTATTAATTAGTCCATTGTTAATACAATCCCATATTTTTTTATTTGCATAAAAGCAATCAAGTTTTCAAGATAGACCACTTTCAGTACAGAGCAAAAACTGTGATGATGATGATGATGCGTATCTTAAAACTTGACTGCTGTCATGCAACATTTTGGGGGAATTGTATTAACAGTGGACTAATAAACCAATTTCCAACAGATTTTGAGTGATGTGATCCAGAAAACCCATATACAAAAAAAGGCCAGTGAGTAGCAAGGATTATTTGTTAGGCATATAAGTGCCTTTGTGATTTTCGCTATTGATAATATTTCTGAGCATTACCATGTCTTTATTATCATCACGGCCATCATTATCATCAATATTATTGTCATCATTATCATCAATATTATTGTCATCATTATCATCAATATTATTGTCATCCTTATCATCAATATTATTGTCATCATTATCATCAATATTATTGTCATCATTATCATCAATATTATTGTCATCATTATCATCAATATTATTGTCATCATTATCATTTTATGCAATGTTAACCTTTTAAAATGATGAACAGCCTAGGTACATTTCATTGCAACATATTTCTATGAAAAATGTTTTTATTTTATTCCAAAGCTATTTCAATTCATGACAAAGAACAGGTGCATATGCATAGACTGATGCTGAAAGAATAGAGAGAGAAATTTGAGGACCATAGGTACTCGCAAGTACACTGGATAGGCTGGAAATGTATCCCTGCTTTTGAACAGTCGCAATTGTACCTGAATCAATTACCTGAATGTGTAATACATTCAGTGTTTTATCATCATGAAGTTCAAGTAAAACTCAAACATACTGTTATACCTATTCAAGGTAATGCACTTTATAACTCTTTCAACAAATAAACTGTAGACTTGAAGAAGGGTAGGCCTTTATGTTTTTTATTTGGCATGTGCTCATTTGTTTCAACGGTGCACACTTATCTGTGGAATCAAGTTTTGAAATAAAAGTGGACACTGCACCTTGTGTATGACAATTACTACACTATATATACAAAATTATGTGAATACCCCTTCAAATTAGTGGATTAGGCTATTTCAGCCACACCCGTTGCTGACAGGTGTATAAAATCGAGCACACAGCCATGCAATTTCCATAGATAAACATTGGCAGTAGAATGGCCTTACTGAAGAGCTCAGTGACTTTCAATGTGGCACCGTCATAGGATGCCACCTTTCCAACAAGTCAGTTTGTAAAATGTTATTGTGAAGTGGAAACGTCTAGGAGCAACATGAGCCCACAGAACCGGACCGCCGAGTGCTAAAGCGCGTAGCGCGTAAAAAATCGTCTGTTCTCGATTGCAACACTCACTACCGAGTTCCAAACTGCCTCTGGAAGCAACGTCAGCACAATAACTGTTCGTTGGGAGCTTCATGAAAAGGGTGGACTCTGGAGCAGTGGAAACAGTCCGACGGACGAATCTGGGTTTGGCGGATGCCAGGAGAACGCTACCTGCCCCAATGCATAGTGCCAACTGTAAAGTTTGGTGGAGGAGCAATAATGGTCTGGGGCTGTTTTTCATGGTTCGGGCTAGGCCCCTTAGTCCCAGTGAAGGGAAATCTTAACCCTACAGCATACAATGACATTCTAGACAATTCTGTGCTTTGTGTCAACAGTTTGGGGAAGGGCATTTAATGTTTCAGCATGACAATGCCCCTGTGCACAAAGCGAGGTCCATACAGAAATGGTTTATCGAGATCAGTGTGGAAGAACTTGACTGGCCTGTGGAATGAATTGGAAGGCCGACTGCAAGCCAGGCCTAATCGCCCAACATCAGTGCCCGACCTCACTAATGCTCTCGTGGCTGAATGGAAGCAAGTCCCCGCGGCATTGTTCCAACATCTAGTGGAAAGCCTTCCCAGAAGAGTGGAGGTTGTTATAGCAGCAAAGGGGGGACCAACTCCATATTAATGGCCATGATTTTGATTCGACAAGCAGGTGTCCACATACTTTTGGTCAAGTTGTGTATTATTGACCTCTTCCTAATCATCCTCATGCATTCTTCAAAAATAAGTAGCCCTTAAAAATACCCATAAAACAAAATTTTGGAAATTATGTTTTATAATAAACCAAGCACTATAATGTGTTGTAAATGTGGAATAGTTGCAAAATTCAATTCTGGGTGGATGGCTCCCTTAGCAGTCGCCTGGAGCTAAAACAACAGCGGGAGCCTCGCACTGCGTTAAAGGCGAGGTCTGCATTGGCCCTGCAGCATTTACAGTGAAAGGGTCTCTGCAGAAGTCAGGTCATTCAACATATTTCGCTTTGCAAGGCATCGCAGAGCTGTTGTGAAGGAAGTTGTCAAGGAAGTAAGTTTGTGTTTATACATGTCAATGTGGAGCTATATGGAGCCCTTCACATTGTTACAAAATTTGGGAGGCGCACGGTGACAGAGCTCAATTTGTCCTCTACATGCCCCCAGAGGCTCCGCAATTGCGTCACACCCTACATACCGAGCTTCCGACTACATTTTCAGATCAAGCATAAATTGGCTTTAAATCACAGCCGCTGTGCAGCTCCAACTGGAGGGATGTGATTGTGATCCCGGAACAGGACGTCTTCATAAAACAACACACCGTTCAAATAAAACAAAGAAGGAAGGAAAACTGGACCAGGAGGGGTAAGCTCAAATGTAATATTTTCTGACGTCGGGTAATTCTCCTCCGAGTTTGGGGAACGTTGTATTGTCAGAAATCTTGCGTTTACTCTGCTGAATACTTACAGTCGGGTAGCGGTACCTGGATGGAATTGCACACCTATTGGAACTTCATTCAAGGCTTTTGTCTCGAGCCTAATGCAGCAAGCATTCTTTGGTGGCAAAGGGAAGATCGGTTGTTTCAGACATATTATGCAAAGTTAGTTCACGTTAATAAATAGTGTTGGTTTCGCAATATATTTCCAATGCTGTCAGTCCCGGTTTGCATGAGGAGATTTGTAAGGATTTACGAGTTCGTCGGTTAATAACAACCCGCCAAGCTATACTAAGAGACAGGAAACGTCGATGAATGATTACTGTCTGGCTAACTGGCTAGCTATAATATAACACTTTGTGTGCTGTGGCTAGCTATAACTATTGTATTAATCGCCCTTGTCGTATTATACTCCATAACAACAGTGCAGTAAAATGTATCCCTCTCAGGAAAATGAAACCTGGGAGTTTTCTTTGATTTCGTCTACATGTTTCTTAAAGGTTATTGTATTTTTTCGAACAAAAACGAAGTATGTATAATGTGAGGGATGAGTTGTAACATTTTTGCATTTTAAAATAATAACAACTACTGACTAAATTATCAACAATTTTTGTGAAATTGTCTTTTTTCTTTTTCCTGATATTATTTTAAATAATAATCATATAATCAACAGTAATACTAGCTATGTGTTTTGTTGGTGCATTTCAAACTAAAGCTTTCTACCTACCTATTCTACTTCTCAAACCTCATCACGTTGACTTCAGTAGGCTATTTTAGTCTCTCTCCACACTCATTAATGCATTGTGCTCAGCCTCACATGGTCTGATTTCCCGAACTTGCAGATAGCTAACGACACATTCAGCTGTGAAGCTGGCATATTGCCTGCAGTGGATCATTGACAAGTGGGTGTTAGGGCTGTCAACGGGCAGGAGCTCGAGATTCTCCTGGTGATGTGTGAACTTTGTTATGAACCGTATGTCATGGCTCTCTTAGTCCGCACATTCCCGTGGGTGGCTGGGGTTTGGAACCAGATTAGGACCCTTACCCCCCTCTCCTCATTATGCCAGGGGCAGGTGCTGTTCAGTGCATGCTCAACCCCCCAGGCCCCGAGGGGACCTCATCCATTATTATAATATTTATCCGCTCCTGTGAACAGAGGGGGGGACGGCTGTCTGTCTCCTCTCTGAACCAGGAGGATAATGCTTCGACTTCATAGACTGTATGCAGCAGATTCCGTTTCAATGTAACTGTGTGGTTGGTTTAGATTGGCACGTTGCTGTCACCCCCCCACCCCCTGTTGGTCCTCTGTAGCTCAGCTGGTAGAGCACGGCGCTTGTAACGCCAAGGTAGTGGGTTCGATCCCCGGGACCACCCATACACAAAATGTATGCATGCATAACTGTAAGTCGCTTTGGATAAAAGCGTCTGCTAAATGGCTTATTATTATTATTATTATTATTATTATTATTTGTCCATATCATTGTTTAACACTTGGCTATATCAGTGTGCCAAACAGAATTGTATGCCTTCTCTCTTTGGCCCTTTCAGATCTCACAGCCTTGTCCCTGTGGGACCAGATTACTGCTGCCACTTCTGTTTCAATACCTTAGAGGCTGTGTAGAGCAAGAGAGGAAAGCTTTGGATTGTATTTAGTTTACAATCTCATATTGTAGTGGGCCTACTTCGTCTCTGAAATTCATGATTGGATAAAGACCAACAATTGACAAAGGGCAGGCAAATCCTTACTTAGGCTAATTGACACAGATGGTCTTAGCAAAAACAGTACAGTATTTTCGAGATGGATTTTTTTTTTCTGTATAAACTTACACGACTAAAACCAGATAAGGGACCTATATATTTTTCAATAATATAATCTTTCAGAACTAATAATCACCTAAATAAAAGCTAGACAGTCAGGGAGAACTAAATTCCAAAAACAATTAATTTATTATGTTTGAGCAAAATAACATAGCCTTAGCCATTGCAAAATGCATAGAATTGCAGGAAATTGGCTTTAAAACTGCAAAATGTTCTCTCAACTCCATGGCAGAATATGTAGAATCACAGGAAATTTGCTTTAAAATTGCAAACATTTCTTTAGCTCCATGGAGAAATGTGTAGAATTGCAGGAAATTGGCATAAAAATGCTAACATTTCTCTACAACACCAAGATGGGGGCCTCTAAAAGTTTCTCTAAAATTCAACAGCGCCCTAATTGCCACTCTCCCTGCTATGCCCACCACCTAAACCCCTTTTTAATCCAGAAAAAAACCTTTTGGTGGATACTCGCAAATGGATCTTGAAGCAATTACTGTTTTTATGACTAATTTAGTCTACTCGGCATGTAGTGTCTTATTTCAAATGTCACATACCTATGTTCTTTAGACAGCCCAGACTTCAGGCACTGTTTGTTTCCCAAATACCACCCTATTCCCAAAACAGTGCACTACTTTTGACCTGAGCCCTAGTCGAAAATAATGCACTATATAGGGCAGTGGTTCTCAAACCTCTCCTCGGGGACTCCCAGCTGTTCCATGTTTTAGAATTTTTCCAGAGCTAGCTCACCTGATTCAACTTGTCAACTAATCATCAGGCCCTTAATGAGTGAATAAAGTGTGCTAGTTCAGGCCTACAACAATACATCTGGGGACCGCGAGGAGAGGTTTGAGAACCACTGATATAGGGAATAGGGTGCTATTTGGGACACAACCACTGTTGTTGTTTTTAGTAACCCTGATATTAAGCTGAGTAAGCTGAGATTTAACAGCGCTCCCCGGTAAGGCTCAGACAGCTATCCTCCTGGAGTGCCTGCCTGCTTCTTGCTGCATAACATAACACTGACGAGCCCAAACAGAGGCTGAGACGAGGATTGGATTTTGACATGTTCTGCGTTCTTTTTTTCCTCATCAATCTACACACAATACCCCATAATGACAAAGCAAAAACGTTTTTTTTTGACATTTTAGCAAATGTATTAAAACATAAAATAAAAAGGAAATATCACTTTTACGTAAGTATTCAGACCTTTTACTCAGTACTTTGTTGAAGCACCTCCGGCAGCGATTACAGCCTCGAATCTTCTTGGGTATGATGCTACAAGCTTGGTACACTTGTATTTGGGGAGTTTCTCCCATTCTCCTCTGCAGATCGTCTTAAACGAGTCGCTGCACAGCTATTTCTAGGTCTCTCCAGAGATGTTCGATTGGGTTCAAGTTCAGACTCTGGCTGGGCCACTCAAGGACATTCAGAGACTTGTCCTGAAGCCACTCCAGCTTTGTCTTGACTGTGTGCTTAGGGTCGTTATCCTGTTGGAAGGTGAACCTTCGCCCCAGTCTGAGGTCCTGAGCGCTCTGGAGCAGGTTTTCATGAAGGGTCTCTCTGTATTTTGCTCCGTTCATCTTTCCGTCGATCCAGACTAGTCTCGCAGTCCCTGCTGCTGAAAAACAGCCCCACAGCATAATGCTGCCACCACCATGCTTCACCATAGGGATGGTGCCAGGTTTTCCTCTAGACGAGACGCTTGGCATTCAGGCCAAAGAGTTCAATCTTGGTTACAGCAGACCAGAGAATCTTGTTTCTCATGGTCTTGAGTCTTTAGGTGCCTTTTGACAAACTCCAAGCGGGCTGTCATGTGCCTTTTACTGAGGAGTGGCTACCGTCTGGCCACTCTACCGTAAAGGTCTGATTGGTGGAGTGCTGCAGAGATGGTTGTCCTTCTGGAAGGTTCTCCCATCTCCACAGAGGAACTCTGGAGCTCTGTCAGAGTGACCATCGGATATTTAGTCACTCTAGGAAGACTCTTGGTGGTTCCAAACTTCTTCCATTAAAGAATGATTGAGGCCACTGTGTTCTTGGACGTTCACAGCTGCAGATATTTTTTGGTACCCTTTCCCAGATCTGTGCCCTGACACAATCCTGTCTCGGAGCTCTACGGACAATTCCTTCAACCTCATGGCTTGGTTTTTGCTCTGACATGCACTGTCAACTGTGGGACCTTATATAGACAGGTGTGTGCCTTTCCAAACCATGTCCAATCAATTGAATTTACCACAGGTGGACTGCAATCAAGTTGTAGAAACAGCTCAAGGATAATCAATGGAAATAGGATGCATCTGTGCTCAATTTCGAGTCTTATAGCAAAAGGTCTGAATATGTACAGTGGGGGAAAAAAAGTATTTAGTCAGCCACCAATTGTGCAAGTTCTCCCACTTAAAAAGATAAGAGAGGCCTGTAATTTTCATCATAGGTACACGTCAACTATGACAGACAAAATGAGATTTTTTTTTTCTCCAGAAAATCACATTGTAGGATTTTTAATGAATTTATTTGCAAATTATGGTGGAAAATAAGTATTTGGTCAATAACAAAAGTTTCTCAATACTTTGTTTTATACCCTTTGTTGGCAATGACACAGGTCAAACGTTTTCTGTAAGTCTTCACAAGGTTTTCACACACTGTTGCTGGTATTTTGGCCCATTCCTCCATGCAGATCTCCTCTAGAGCAGTGATGTTTTGGGGCTGTCGCTGGGCAACACGGACTTTCAACTCCCTCCAAAGATTTTCTATGGGGTTGAGATCTGGAGACTGGCTAGGCCACTCCAGGACCTTGAAATGCTTCTTACGAAGCCACTCCTTCGTTGCCCGGGCGGTGAGTTTGGGATCATTGTCATGCTGAAAGACCCAGCCACGTTTCATCTTCAATGCCCTTGCTGATGGAAGGAGGTTTTCACTCAAAATCTCACGATACATGGCCCCATTCATTCTTTCCTTTACACGGATCAGTCATCCTGGTCCCTTTGCAGAAAAACAGCCCCAAAGCATGATGTTTCCACCCCCATGCTTCACAGTAGGTATGGTGTTCTTTTGATGCAACTCAGCATTCTTTGTCCTCCAAACACGACGAGTTGAGTTTTTACCAAAAAGTTATATTTTGGTTTCATCTGACCATATGACATTCTCCCAATCTTCTTCTGGATCATCCAAATGCACTCTAGTAAACTTCAGACAGGCCTGGACATGTACTGGCTTAAGCAGGGGGACACGTCTTGCACTGCAGGATTTGAGTCCCTGGCGGCGTAGTGTGTTACTGATGGTAGGCTTTGTTACTTTTGTCCCAGCTCTCTGCAGGTCATTCACTAGGTCCCCCCGTGTGGTTCTGGGATTTTTTGCTCACCGGTCTTGTGATCATTTTGACCCCACGGGGTGAGATCTTGCGTGGAGCCCCAGATCAAGGGAGATTATCAGTGGTCTTGTATGTCTACCATTTCCTAATAATTGCTCCCACAGTTGATTTCTTCAAACCAAGCTGCTTACCTATTGCAGATTCAGTCTTCCCAGCCTGGTGCAGGTCTACAATTTTGTTTCTGGTGTCCTTTGACAGCTCTTTGGTCTTGGCCATAGTGGAGTTTGGAGTGTGACTGTTTGAGGTTGTGGACAGGTGTCTTTTTATACTGATAACAAGTTCAAACAGGTGCCATTAATACAGGTAATGAGTGGAGGACAGAGGAGCCTCTTAAATAAGAAGTTACAGGTCTGTGAGAGTCAGAAATCTTGCTTGTTTGTAGGTGACCAAATACTTATTTTCCACCATAATTAGCAAATAAATTCATTAAAAATCCTACAATGTGATTTTCAGGAGAAAAAAATTCTCAATTTGTCTGTCATCGTTGACGTGTACCTATGATAAATTACAGGCCTGTCTCATCTTTGAAGTGGGAGAACTTGCACAATTGGTGGCTGACTAAATACTTTTTTCCCCCACTGTATTTCTGTGTTTTTATTTGTAATAAATTAGCAAACATTTCTAAACCTGTTTTCACTTTGTCATTATGGGGTATTGTGTGTAGATTGAGGAAAACAAATAATTGAATCAATTTTAGAATAAGGCGGTAACGTAACAAAATGTGGAGGAAGGGGTCTGAATACTTTCCGAATGCTCTGTAGTTAGACAGCAGGTCAAACAATCCAAGAGCACATATGGAGGCCGGGGGAGGGTGATCAATTCCCACTAGCGTCAGATGGGCATTTTTTTCCAAGTCCCACATTTTAGGACTAGACGTTCAAATTGGTTAGGAACAGAGGTGGTGATGGTTAAAGACACATTTCAAATCACATTTTATTTGTTCACATACACATATTTAGCAGATGTTATTGCGGGTGTAGCGAAATGCTTGTTTCTAGCTCCAACAGTGCAATAATACCTAACAATACACACATCTAAAAATAAAATAATGGAATTAAGAAATATATAAATATTAGGACGAGCATTGTTGGAGTGGCATAGACTAAAATACAGTATATACATATGAGATGAGTAAAGCAAAAATATGTAAATATTATTAAAGATGCCAGTGATTCCAAGTCTATGTATATAGGGCAGCAGCCTCTAAGGTGCAGGGTTACGTAACCGGGTGGAAGCCACCTAGTGATGGCTATTTAACAGTCTGATAGCCTTAAGATAGAAGCTGTTTTTCATTTACTATTGATGCACCTGTACTGACCTCGCCTTCTGGATGAGCGGGGTGAACAGGCAGAGGCTTGGGTGGTTGTTGTCATTGATGATCTTTTTGGCACATCGGGTGCTGTAGGTGTCCTGGAGGTTTGCCCCCAGTGATGCGTTGGGCAGACTGCACCACCCTCTGGAGAGCCCTGCGGTTGTGGGCGGTGCAGTTGCCGTACCAGACGGTGATACAACCTGACAGGATGCTCTCAATTGTGCATTTGTAAAAGTTTGAGGGTTTTAGGTGCCAAGCCACATTTCTTCAGCCTCCTGAGGTTGAAGAGGCTCTGTTTCGCCTTCACCACACTGTCTGTGTGGGTGGACCATTTCAGATCGTCAGTGATGTGTACACAGAGGAACTTGAAGCTTTCCACTTTCTCCACTGCGGTCCTGTCGATGTGGATAGGGGTGTGCTCCCTCTGCTGTTTCCTGAAGTCCACGATCATCTCCTTTGTTTTGTTGACGTTGAGTGAGAGGTAATTTTCTTGGCACCACACTCCCAGAGCCCTCACCTCCTCCCTGTAGGCTGTCTCGTCATTGTTGGTAATCAGCCCTACTACTGTTGTGTCGTCTGCAAACTTGATGATTGAGTTGGAGGCGTGCGTGGCCACGCAGTCATGGGTGAACAGGGAGTACAGGAGGGGGCTGAGCGTGCACCCTTATGGGGCCCCTGTGTTGAGGATCAGTGAAGTGGAGGTGTTGTTTCCTACCTTCACCACCTGGGGGGCGGCCCGTCAGTAAGTCCAGGACCCAGTTGCACAGGGCGTGGTTCAGACCCAGGGCCCCGAGCTTAATGATTAGCTTGGAGAGCGTACTATGGTGTTGACTGCTGAGCTGTAGTCAATGAACAGCGTTCTTACATAATTATTCCTCTTGTCCAGATGGGATAGGGCAGTGTGCAGTGCAATGGCGATTGCATCGTCTGTGGATCTATTGGGGCCGGTAAGCAAATTGCAGTGGGTCTAGGTTATCAGGTAAGGTAGAGGTGATATGATCCTTAACTAGCCTCTCAAAGCACTTCATGATGACAAATCAAATGTTATTTGCCACATGCGCCGAATACAACAGGTGTAGACATTACCTTGAAATGCTTACTTACAGCCCTTAACCAACAATGCATGTATTTCTTGATAAAAAAGTAAAATAAAACAACAACAACAAAAAAGTGTTGTGAAAAAAAAAGAGCAGAAGTAAAATAAAATAACAGTAGGGTACGCTATATACAGGGGGGGTACCGGTGCAGAGTCAATGTGCGGGGGCACCGGCTAGTTGAGGTAATATGTACATGTGGGTAGAGTTAAACTGACTATGCATAAATAATTAACAGAGTAGCAGCAGCGTAAAAAGATGGGGTGGGAATGCAAATAGTCCGGTTAGCCATGATTAGCTGTTTAGGAGTCTTATGGCTTGGGGGTAGAAACTGTTGAGAAGCCTTTTGGACCTAGACTTGGTGCTCCGGTACCGCTTGCCGTGCGTTAGCAGAGAGAACAGTATATGACTAGGGTGGCTGGAGTCTTTTAAATTTTTGAGGGCCTTCCTCTGACACCACCTGGTATAGAGGTCCTGGATAACAGGAAGCTTGGCCCCAGTGATGTACTGGGCCGTACGCACTACCCTCTGTAGTGCCTTGCGGTCGGAGGCAGAGCAGTTGCCATGCCAGGCGGTGATGCAACCAGTCAGGATGCTCTCGATGGTGCAGCTGTAGAACTTTCTGAGGATCTGAGTACCCATGCCAAATCTTTTCAGTCTCCTGAGGGGGAATATGCTTTGTCGTGCCCTCTTCATGACTGTCTTAGTGTGTTTGGACCATGATAGATCGTTGGTGATGTGGACACCAGAAGTGAGTGATATGTATATGGCGACACCCCCCTCCTCTTCCAACTCTATCAGGAGCTGACGCTGTCGTAATCCATGTGGGGTCAAACGACACCCATGCATACCCCACAAGACATGCCACCTGAGGTCTCTTCACAATCCCCAAGTCAAGAAAATACTATGGGAGGCGCACAGTACTACATAGAGCCATGGCTACATGGAACTCTATTCCACATCAGGCAACTGATGGAAGCAGTAGAATCCAGATTATTATTTTTTCTATATAAAAATACACCTTATGGAACAGCGGGGACTGTGATGAGACACACACACAGACACGCACTTGCACATGATAAGACGTGCACTCTATACACAAGTACACATGGATGTTGTATTGTAAATATGTGATAGTGGAGTAGTGGCCTGAGGGAACACACTAAATGTATTGGGTAAAGTGTTTATGAAATGTAATGTCATGTAATATTTTAAATGGTATATAATTTACTTAATGTTGCTGGACCCCAGGGAGAGTAGCTGCTGCCTTGGCAGCAGTTAATGGGGATCCTAAATATAAATCCTCTCTGTTGAACATCTTCTGTTTCCAAAAGGTGTCAAAGTTATCCACAAATGTAACTCCAACAGAGCTACAATAGACTCGTAGCCAGTTGTGTAGTGCCAGCAACCTACTGAATCTTTCGCTGCCACGACTCAGTGGTGGCACTGGGCATGAAATAATTGGGTGTTTATTGGAGTCCTTCAGAGTTCCAATCAATTCTATAAAATCCAGTTTCAGACGTTCCGGGCTAGCTATCCTAATGTCATTAAATCCCACATGGATGACGACAGCGATAGCCCCCGTGCTCTGGTGTAACTCGGAGTCCCTGAACAACACTGTTTAGAACTTTTTTTAAACTTCTCATTCTATTCTTAATGAGCACAAATCTGGTTTTAGACCTGGCCATTAGGGGTGTGAACATTTTAACCTTTAAGATTTTTTAAATGAAGTTGGGATCCTTAACATTAAGAAAAATCCCTAACTGAAAAACTGTTTTTTTCCACTTAATTAAAATCAGTGCAGTTTTCACAAAACATATTATTTTATGTGTTCTAGTCTATAGGCTATAAAGGCCTGGGAAAGTTGTGTAATTCAAATAAAACCAGGGAGGAAGAGGCAAACTTTAGGCTACATTGGTGAATTTGCAAGGCATGCAAGACAAGACATTGCGAGATACAGATTTCCAAAACATATGAGCAAGCTTCTGCCTGCCCCCCTCTATCCCTCACGCTGGCCTGCCTGCTCTGTCGCTTCGCTAAGGATGCAAGTGTGTGTTCAGTCTTCGGTCTGTTGCGTGTAGAATATCCATGGCACCGATGTCATCGGTATGTAGATGTACTCTTCGTTTTTGCCTCGTAATATAAAATTATAGTAGGCTACCGGTAGCCTTCTATCGATTACCCTTTTCAGACATAATGGAATGTAGCACCTTGAAAGCGCCTCGGTTACGACGTTTGTTTGTCTGTCTGTTAGGGTAGGCTACACTAAGGATTTCTAAATGCTGACATGAAACCTTCTCTGGAGATATGAATGGGCATTTTATACTTGTCTGTAAAGGAATGAGGCTTCTGAAGCGGGACCAGCGTCCATCACTAGGCAACTAGAACTGTCAATCAAATCTTGAGCTGCTGGCACTTCCTGCCTGAGCGCAGACCAATCTCTCCTAAAAACCTTTAAAGGTCATTAAATACCGTGACTTACCAAGACATTTAGTAGAAATAAAACATCTAGCTATAATACCATAAAAAATAACACTGCAGCACATCAATCAGCAACGTTATTGTTCTTTGGGAAAAAATACAGAACGTTTTATGCCAGAGCAGAATTCTACTGTTACCAATTGTCGCTATGGACATGTTACTGTAGCTGCGTTCTATGTCTGTAAAGGGTTGCGGTAGATATAATTTAGTGGTCATGTATACACTACCAGTCAAAGTTTTGGACACACCTACTCATTCAAGGGTTTTTCTTAATTTTTTACTATTTTTTACATTGTAGAATAATAGTGAAGACAAACTATGAAATAACACATGGAATCATGTAGTAACCAAAAAAGTGTTAAACAAATCAAAATATATTTTATATTTGAGGTTCTTCAAATAGCCACCCTTTGCCTTGACAGCTTTGCACACTCATGGCATTCTCTCAACCAGCTTCATGAGGTAGTCACTTGGAATGCATTTCAATTAACAGGTGTGCCTTCTTAAAAGTGAATGTGTAGAATTTATTTCCTTCTTAATGCGTTTGAGCCAATCAGTTATGTTGTGACAAGGTATACGTAAGATAGCCCTATTTGGTAAAAGACCAAGTCCATATTATGGCAAGAACCGCTCAAATAAGCATAGAAAAACGACAGTCCATCATTACTTTAAGACATGAAGGTCAGTCAGTCTGGAATATTTCAAGAACTTTTAAAGTTTCTTCAAGTGCAGTCGCAAAAACCATCAAGCGCTATGATGAAACTGGCTCTCATGAGGACCGCCACAGGAATGGAAGACCCAGAGTTACCTCTGCTGCAGAGGATAAGTTCATTCGAGTTACCAGCGTCAGAAATTGCAGCCCAAGTAAATGCTTCACAGAGTTCAAGTAACAGACACATCTCAACATCAACTGTTCAGAGGAGACTGTGTGAATCAGGCCTTCAGGGTCGAATGCTGCAAAGAAACCACTACTAAAGGACACAAATAAGAAGAAGAGACCTGCTTGTGCCGAGAAACACGAGCAATGGACATTAGACCGGTGGAAATGTGTCCTTTTAGTCTGGAGTCCGAATTTGAGATTTTTGGTTCCAACCGCAGTGTCTTTCTGAGTCGCGGTGTGGGTGAACAGATGATCTCCGCATGTGTAGTTCCCACCGTAAAGCATGGAGGAGGAGGTGTTATTGTGTGTGGGTGCTTTGCTGGTGCCACTGTCTGTGATTTATTTAGAATTCAAGGCACACTTAACCAGCATTGCTACCACAGCATATGGTTTGGGCTTAGTGGGACTATCATTTGTTTTTCAACAGGACAATGACCCAACACACCTCCAGGGTGTGTAAGGGCTATTTTACCAAGAAGGAGAGTGATGGAGTGCTACATCAGATGACCTGGCCTCTAAATCCCCTGACCTCAACCCAATTGAGATGGTTTGGGATGAGTCGGGCTCAGCATATGTGGGAGTGCTCAGCATATGTGGGAACTCCTTCAAGACTGTTGGAAAATCATTCCAGGTGAAGCTGGTTGAGAGAATGCTAAGAGTGTGCAAAGATGCCATCAAGGCAAAGGGTGGCTATTTTAAAGAATCTCAAATATAAAATATATTTTTTTGTTTAACACTGTTTTTGTTACGTTATTTCATAGTTTTGATGGCAACTATTATTCTACAATGTAGAAATTAGTAAAAATAAAGAAAAACCCTTGAATGAGTAGGTGTCCCCATTTTTTTAACAGGTACTGTACGAACTAGGACCATTATTCTGCATTGTAAATTGATGTGGAATTGTGTGATTTTTTTTCTCATTGTTTTAATGGAAAACCGATTTTCTCTACACTATTTATATAAATAATATTGGTCTATCTTTTAACCTGTAACTAATCTCTATGCAGCTTTTATTTATTTAACCTTTTAATTTGACAGGGAGTCAATGCTGAGACCAAGGTCTCTCTTCCAGATCAAATCAAATTATATTTGTCACATGCGCCGAATTCAACAGGTGTAGACCTTACAGTGAAATGCTTACTTACAATCCCATAACCAACAATGCAGTTTTAGAAAAATAAGTGTTAAGTAAAAAATAACTAGTCCGGGTAGCCATTTGATTAGCTGTTCCGGAGTCTTATGGCTCGGGGAAATAAGCTGTTAAGAAGCCTTTTGGACCTAGACTTGGCGCTCCGGGACCACTTGCCGTGCGGTAGCAGAGAGAACAGTCTATGACTAGGGTGGCTGGAGTCTTTGACAATTTTTAGGGCCTTCCTCTGACACCGCCTGGTATAGAGGTCCTGGATGGCAGGAAGCTTGGCCACAGTGATTTACTGGGCCGTACGCAATACCCTCTGTAGTGCCTTGCGGTCGGAAGCCGAGCAGTTGCCATACCAGGCTGTGATGCAACCAGTCAGGATGCTGTGTTTGGACCATGATAGTTTGTTGGTGATGTGGACACCAAGGAACTTGAAGCATTCAACCTGCTCCACTACAGCCCCGTCGATCAGAATGGGGGCGTGCGCAGCCCTCTTCTTTCTCCCGTAGTCAACAATCATCTCCTTTGTCTTTGTCACGTTGAGGGAGAGGTTGTTATCCTGGCACCACACGGCCAGGTCTCTGACCTCCTCCCTATAGGCTGTATCATCGTTGTCGGTGATCAGGCCTACCACTGTTGTGTTGTCGGCAAACTTAATGATGGTGTTGGAGTCCTGCCTGGACAAGCAGTCATGGGTGAACAGGGAGGACAGGAGGGGACTTGAGGGGCCCCTGTGTTGAGGATCAGTGTGGCAGATGTGTTGTTACCTACCCTTACCACCTGGGGGCAGCCCATCAGGAAGTCCATGATCCAGTTGCAGAAAGAGGTGTTTAGTCCCAGGATCCTTAGCTTAGTGATGAGCTTTGAGGGCACTATGGTGTTGAATGCTGAGCTGTAGTCAATGAATAGCATTCTCACGTAGGTGTTCCTTTTGTCCAGATGGGAAAAGGCAGTGTGGAGTGCAATAGAGATTGCATCATCTATTGGGGCGGTATGCAAATTGGAGTGGGTCTAGGGTTTCTGGGATAATGGTGTTGATGTGAGCCATGACCAGCCTTTCAAAGCACTTAATGGCTACAGACGTGTGTGCTATGGGTCGGTAGTCATTTAGGCAGGTTACCTTAGTGTTCTTGGGCACAGGGACTATTGTGGTCTGCTTGAAACATGTTGGTATAACAGACTCAGTCAGGGACAGGTTGACAATGTCAGTGAAGACACTTCCCAGTTCGTCAGCGCATGCTCGGAGTACACGTCCTCGTAATGTTGACCTGTTTAATGGTCTTACTCACATCGGCTACGGAGACCGTGATCACACAGTCATCTGGAACAGCTGATGCTCTCATGCATGCTTCAGTGTTGCTTGCCTCGAAGCGAGCATAGAATGAATTTAGCTCGTCTGGTAGGCTCGTGTCACGGGGCAGCTCGCGGTTGTGCTTCCCTTTGTAGTCTGTAATAGTTTGCAAGCCCTGCCACATCCGACGAGCATGGGAGCTGGTGTAGTAGGATTCAATCTTAGTCCTGTATTGACGCTTTGCCTGTTTTAATGGTTTGTCAGAGGGCATAGCGGGATTTCTTATAAGCGTCCTGGTTATAGTCCTGCTCCTTGAAGCGGCAGCTCTACCCTTTAGCTCAGTGCGGATGTTGCCTGTAATCGATGGCTTCTGGTTGGGGTATGTACGTACGGTCACTGTGGGGACGACGGCATCGATGCACTTATTGATGAAGCCAGTGACTGATGTGGTGTTCAGTCGTGGTCAAAGGTTTTGAGAATGACACAAGTATTGGCATTAACAAAGTTTGCTTTGTGTTTCTAGATATTTTTGTTAGATGTTACTATGTTATACTGAAGTATAATTATAAGCATTCCATAAGTGTCAAAGGCTTTTATTGACAGTTATATTAAGTTTATGCAAAGAGTCAATATTTGCAGTGTTGACCCTTCTATTTCAAGACCTCTGCTATCCGCCCTGGCATGCTGTCAATTAACGTCTGGGCCACATCCTGACTGATGGCAGCCCATTCTTGCATAATCAATGCTTGGAGTTTGTCAGAATTTGTGGGTTTTTGTTTGTCCACCCGCCTCTTGAGGATTGACCACAAGTTCTCAATGGGATTAAGGTCTGGGGAGTTTCCTGGCCATGGAGCCAAAGTTTCGATGTTTTGTTCCCCGAGGTCCAATCCCTGCAACTTTTGCAGAATATCAGTCTGTCCCTGATGTTTTTCCTGGAGAGAAGTGGCTTCCTCGCTGCCCTTCTTGACACCAGGCCATCCTCAAAGTCTTCGCCTCACTGTGCATGCAGATGCACTCACACCTGCCTGCTGCCATTCCTGAGCAAGCTCTGCACTGGTGGTGCCCCGATCCCGCAGCTGAATCAACTTTAGGAGATGGTCCTGGCGCTTGCTGGACTTTCTTGGGAGCCCTGAAGCCTTCTTCACAACAATTGAACCTCTCTCCTTGAAGTTCTTGATGATCCGATAAATGGTTGATTTAGGTGCAATCTTACTAGCAGCAATATCCTTGCCTGTGAAGCCCTTTTTGTGCAAAGTAATGATGACGGCACGTGTTTCCTTGCAGGTAACCAAGGTTAACAGAGGAAGAACAATGATTTCAAGCACCACCCTCCTTTTAAAGCTTCCAGTCTGTTATTCTAACTCAATCAGCATGACAGAGTGATCTCCAGCCTTGTCCTTGTCAACACTCACCTGTGTTAACGAGAGAATTACTGACATGATGTCAGCTGGTCCTTTTGTGGCAGGGCTGAAATGCAGTGGAAATGTTTTTTTGGGATTAAGTTAATTTTCATGGCAAAGAGGGACTTTGCAATTAATTGCAATTCATCTGATCACTCTTCATAACATTCTGGAGTATATGCAAATTGCCATCATAAAAACTGAGGCAGCAGACTTTGTGAAAATTAGTATTTGTGTCATTCTCAAAATTTTTGACCACCACTGTACTCCTCAATGCCATCGGAAGAATCGGGGAACATTTTCCAGTCTGTGCTAGCAAAACAGTCCTATAGCTTAGCATCTGCATCATCTGACCACTTCTTTATTGACCCAGTCACTGGTGCTTCCTGCTTTCGTTTTTGTAATTTTTTCTCTGGTTGCACATTTAACATGCTGGTAGAAAACTGATTTAAGTTTCCCTGCATTAAAGTCCTTGGCCACTAGGAGCGCTGCCTCAGGATGAGCATTTTCCTGTTTGCTTATGGCCTTATACAGCTCATTGAGTGCCGTCTTAGTACCAACATCGGTTTGTGGTGGTAAATAGACAGCTACGAAAAATATAGATAAACTCTCTTGGTAAATAATGTGGTCTACAGCTTATAATGAGATACTCTACCTCAGACGAGCAAAACCTCGAGACTTCCTTAATATTAGCTTTCGTCCACCAGCTGTTGTTTACAAATATACACAGCGTATATCCCGCCAGCTGTATGTTATCCATGGCGTCGTTCAGCCACGACTCGGTGAAAGATATAACCGTTTTTAATGTCCCTTTGGTAGGATATCTGTGATCTTAGTCTATTTTGTTATCCAAAGATTGTAATCTTAGGTCATCCAATTTGTTCTCCAATGATTGAAGATTGGCTAATAGGACTGATGGTAGAGGCAGATTACGCACTCGCTGTCGGATCCTTACAAGGCACCCAGACCTACGTCCCCGATAGCTCTGTCTCTTTCTCAAGCGAATGACGGGGATTTGGGCATTGTCGTAAGAAAAATCCTTTGCGTCCAACTCGTTAAAGAAAAAAATCTTCATCCAGTACGAGGTGAGTAATCGCTGTCCTGATATACCGAAGCTCTTTTCGGTCATAAGAGACGGTGGCAGAAACATTATATACAAAATAATTTACAAATAACGTGAAAAAACACACACAATTGGTCAGGAGGCCGTAAAACTGCAGCCATCTCCTCCAGCGCCATTCTTTCTTTGGTGCTATACAGATGAACCCTGTATAGCATCAAAATACAGTAAACACATTAAACTATACATTATACACAACAATACACGAGAAGCGAAACACAATCATAAAAAATACACATATTCTTCAGTAAAAAGGTCCCCTAACAACCGTCTGAAATGCCCTAGAGGCACCACTTCCTCCAATTTTTTAAAGTGTATTTTAGATAATAGGTAAGGTGCATGGAAATTAAAGACTGATTTACCAAACTCCCTAGACACCAATGTGAATGGGTTTGTTAACTTGTCAGTTTAAATCTTAACTGTGATGTTCAGTAAGTCGGAAGCTTGTGGGTCAGGGTTTTGTAAACAAAAAGAGCATAATGATGTGATCTACGTGACTTCAAAGAGGTCCATCCAACCTATTGGTAAAGAATACAGTGAGTAATAAAACTGTCTCCTGTGATAAAACAAAGGGCGCTATGAAAAAACGGCATCCATGGGTTTAAAAGTAGAGGTCATTGGCCATGCAGCATTTACGGTGAAGTCAGGGCATTCATACTTATTGTGCTTCGAGGCACAGTGCAGAGCTGTTGTCAAGGAAGTATTAAGACCCTTTACTCAGTACTTTGTTGAAGCACCTTTGGCAGCGATTACAGCCTTGAGGCTTCTTGGGTATGGCGCTACAAGCTTGGCACACCTGTATTTGGGGAATTTCTCCTATTTTTCTCTGCAGATCCTCTCAAGCTCTGTCAGGTTGGATGGGGAGCGTCGCTGCACAGATATTTTCAGGTCTCTCCAGAGATGTTCAAGTCCGGGCTCTGGCTGGGCCACTCAAGGACATTCAGAGACTTGTCCCGAAGCCACTCCTGCGTTGTCTTGGCTGTGTTCTTAGGGCCGTTGTCCTGTTGGAAGGTGAATCTTAGCCCCAGTCTGAGGTCCTGAGTGCTCTGGAGCAGGTTTTCATCAAGGATCTCAAGGATCTCCCTCGATTCTGACTAGTCTCCCATTCCCTGCCGCTGATAAACATCCCTACAGCATGATGCTGCCACCACCGTGCTTCACCGTAGGGATGGTGCTAGGTTTCCTCCAGACGTGACGCTTGGCATTCAGCCCAAAGAGTTAAATCTTTGGTTTCATCAGACCAGAGAATCTTGTTTCTCATGGTCTGAGAGTCTTTAGGTGCCTTTTGGCAAAATCCAAGCAAGCTGTCATGTGCCTTTTTACTGAGGAGTGGCTTCCGTCTGGACACTCTACCATAAAGGCCTGATTGGTGGAGTACTGTAGAGATGGTTGTCCTTCTGGAAGGTTCTCCCGTCTCCACAGAGGAACTCTGGCGCTCCGTCAAAGTGAAAATTAATGGAGAGCCGCACACTCTAGGAGCTCAGATGCAATAATTTTATAACCGAATAACCAACGTTTCGACAGACAAGCTGTCTTCATCAGGGTATAGTGACAAACACTGCGGGTAACTAGTTTTATATAGTTTCAAACAACACACACAGGTGTCTGTAATCATGGCCGGGTGTGGTCTGATATCATTGGTTAATTCACAGATAAACAGAACATACAAAAAAATTGATCATAAATACAATTTGGCTACATAGGCCTACAAACATTTTCAATGAATAGCACAATCACAAGAATGGCTTCAGATCAAAGTCTACGTTGAGACCGACGGGAGCAAGGGTCTTAAGAATTAAAGATCCAGGCAGCCTCTCGTTTGAACAATAAGTTGTCGAGGTCACCCCCTCTCCTAGGGAGGGTGACATGTTCGATGCCGATATAACGTAGGGATGAAATCGAGTGGTTCCCTCCCCCGATTGCTCAGTTTGTTCTTGGGGACCTTCAATGCTGCAGACATTTTTTGGTACCCTTTCCCCCAGATCTGTGCCTCAACACAATCCTGTCTCGGAGCTCTACGGACAATTCCTTCAACATCATAGCTTGGTTTTTGCTCTGACATGCACTGTCAACTGTGGGACCTTATATAGACAGGTTTGTGCCATTCCAAATCTTGTCCAATCAATTGAATTTACCACAGGTGGACTCCAATCAAGTTGTGGAAACAGCTCAAGTATGATCAATGGATATAGGATGCACCTGAGCTTAATTTCAAGTCTCATAACAAAGGTTCTGAATACTTATGTAAAAAGGTATTTCTGTTTTTTATTTTTAATACATTTGCAAACATTTCTAAGAACCTTTTCGCTGTAGATTGAGAAAAAAATTTACAATGTGGAAAAAGTCAAGGGGTCTGAATACTTTCCATGTGTGTCCTGTAGCTCAGTTGCTAGAGCATGGCACTTGCAACGCCAGGATTGTGGGTTCGATTCCCAGTATGAAAAATTTATGCACTCACTAACTGTAAGTCGCTCTGGATAAGAGCGTCTACTAAATCACTCAAATGTAAAAAAATATATATACACACACACACACACACTACCAGTCAAAAGTTTTGACACCTACTCATTCAAGGGTTTTTCTTTATTCGTACTATTTTTTTACATATGGAATCATGTAGTAACCAAAAAAGTATTAAACAAATCAAAATATATTTGAGATTCTTCAAAGTACACACTCTTGGCATTCTTTTAAGCAGCTTCACCTGGAATGCTTTTCCAACTGTCTTGGAGTTCCCACATATGCTGAGCACTTGTTGGCTGCTTTTCCTTCAATCTGTGGTCCAACTCATCCCAAACCATCTCAATTGGGTTGAGGTCGGGGGATTGTGGAGGCCAGGTCATCTGAATCAGCACTCCATCACTCTCCTTCTTGGTCAAATAGCCTTTACACAGCCTGGATGTGTGTTGTGTCATTTGTCTTTTTGAAAAACTAATGATAGTCCAACTAAGCCCAAACCAGATGGGATGGCATATCGCTGCAGAATGCTGTGGTAGCCATGCTGGTTAAGTATGCCTTGAATTCTAAATAAATCACAGTGTCACCAGCAAAGCACCCCCACATCATAACACCACCTCCTCCGTACTTCACGGTGGGAACTACACATGCAGAGATCATCCGTTCACCCACACGGCGTCTCACAAAGACACGGCGGTTGGAACCAAAAATCTCCAATTTGCACTCCAGACCAAAGGACAAATTTCCACTGGTCTAATATCCATTGCTCGTGTTTCTTGGCCAAAGCAAGTCTCTTCTTATTATTGGTGTCCTTTAGTAGTGGTTTCTTTGCAGCAATTAGACCATGAAGGCCTGATTCACAGTCTCCTCTGAACAGTTGATGTTGAGATGCGTCTGTTACTTCAACTCTGTGAAGCATTTATTTGGGCTGCAATTTCTGAGGCTGGTAACTCTAATGAACTTATCCTCCGTAAGTCTGGGTCTTCCTGTCCTGTGGCGGTCCTCATGAGAGCCAGTTTCATCATAGTGCTTGATGGTTTTTGCAACTGCACTTGAAGAAACTTTCAAAGTTCTTGAAATTTTCCGGATTGACTGACCTTCATGTCTTAAAGTAATGATGGACTGTCGTTTCTCTTTGCTTATTTGAGCTGTTCTTGCCATAATATGGACTTGGTCTTTTACCAAATAGGGCGATCTTCTGTATACCACCCCTACCTTGTCACAACACAACTGATTGGCTCAAACGCATTAAGACGGAAATAAATTCCACAAATTAACTTTTAACAAGGCACACCTGTTAATTGAAATGCATTCCAGGTGACTACCTCATGAAGCTGGTTGCGAGAATGCCAGGAGTGTGCAAAGTTGGCTACTTTGAAGAAACTCATATAAAATATATTTTTATTTGTTTAACACTTTGTTGGATACTACATGATCCCATATGTTATTTCATAGTTTTGATGTCTTCACTACTATTGTACAATGTAGAAAATAGTAAAAATAAAGAAACGTGTGTGTGTGTGTGTGTGTGTGTGTGTGTGTGTGTGTGTGTGTGTGTGTGTGTGTGTGTGTGTGTGTGTGTGTGTGTGTGTGTGTGTGTGTGTGTGTGTGTGTGTGTGTGTGTGTGTGTGTGTGTGTGTGTGTGTGTGTGTATACAGTGAAAGGAAAAAAGTTTTTGATACCCTGCTGATTTTGTACGTTTGCCCACTGACAAAGAAATTATCAGTCTATAATTTTAATGGTAGGTTTATTTGAACAGTGAGAGACAGAATAACAATAAAAAAAATCCAGAAAAACGCATGTCAAAAATGTTATAAATTGATTTGCATTTGAATGAGGGAAATAAGTATTTGACCCCCTCTCAATCAGAAAGATTTCTGGCTCCCATGTGTCTTTTATACAGGTAATGAGCTGAGATTTGGAGCACACTCTTAAAGGGAGTGCTCCTAATCTCAGTTTGTTACCTGTATAAAAGACACCTGTCCACAGAAGCAATCAATCAATCAGATTCCAAACTCTCCACCATGGCCAAGACCAAAGAGCTCTCCAAGGATGTCAGGGACAAGATTGTAGACCTACACAAGGCTGGAATGGGCTACAAGACCATCGCCAAGCAGCTTGGTGAGAAGGTGACAACAGTTGGTGTGATTATTCGCAAATGGAAGGAACACAAAATAACTGTCAATCTCCCTCGGCCTGGGGCTCCATGCAAGATCTCACCTCGTGGAGTTGCAATGATCATGAGAACGGTGAGGAATCAGCCCAGAACTACACGAGAGGATATTGTTAATGATCTCAAGGCAGCTGGGACCATAGTCACCAAGAAAACAATTGGTAACACACTACGCCGTGAAGGACTGAAATCCTGCAGCGCCCGCAAGGTCCCCTTGCTCAAGAAAGCACATATACAGGGCCGTCTGAAGTTTGCCAATGAACATCTGAATGATTCATAGGAGAACTGGGTGACAGTGTTGTGGTCAGATGAGACCAAAATCGAGCTCTTTGGCATCAACTCAACTCGCCGTGTTTGGAGGAGGAGGAATGCTGCCTATGACCCCAAGAACACCATCCCCACCGTCAAACATGGAGGTAGAAACATAATGATTTGGGGGTGTTTTTCTGCTAAGGGAACAGGACAACTTCACCGCATCAAAGGGACGATGGACAGGGCCATGTACCGCCAAATCTTGGGTGAGAACCTCCTTCCCTCAGCCAGGGCATTGAAATTGGTCGTGGATGGGTATTCCAGCATGACAATGACTCAAAACACACAGCCAAGGCAACAAAGGAGTGGCTCAAGAAGAAGCATATTAAGGTCCTGGAGTGGCCTAGCTAGTCTCCAGACCTTAATCCCATCCCTCTGTGGAGGGAGCTGAAGGTTCGAGTTGCCAAACGTCAGCCTCGAAACCTTAATGACTTGGAGAAGTTCTGCAAAGAGGAGTGGAACAAAATCCCTCCTGAGATGTGTGCAAACCTGGTGGCCAACTACAAGAAACGTCTGACCTCTGTGATTGCCAACGAGGGTTTTGCCACCAAGTACTAAGTCATGTTTTGCAGAGTGGTCAAATACTTATTTCCCTCATTTAAAATGCAAATCAATTTATAACATTTTTGACATGCGTTTTTCTGGATTTGTTTTGTTATTCTTTCTCTCACTGTTCAAATAAACCTACCATTTAAAATTATAGACTGATCATGTCTTTGTCAGTGGGCAAACATACAAAATCAGCAGGGGCTCAATACTTTTTTCCCTAACTGTACATACATACATTTATTTATTTATTTATTTATTTATATATATATTGAAAACATTAGTGTTCCTACAACTAACCTTAAGGCACACGACACTTACAATTGATTTGTCAGAGGACAAACCATTCAGAGACGAACTGATATCTTTCTCCGACAGATAAGATGGTGTCAAAGGCGGCACTAAGGTCTAGGAGCATGGGGACAGATGCAGAGCCTTGGTCTGATGTCATTAAAAGGTAATTTACCACCTCACGAGTAGGGTTGTTACGAGTCATGAAGGCAGTCAAGTTCCACGTGACCGTTTAGTCACGTAATTAGGCTTCTCCAAGCTCTGATGCTGCTGATGGTCATTAGTAGCCTACCTAACTTGCTAACCGCCTGGTACTCAGCACTCTATTGTCCCTCTAACCACTCTGACATCAATGCAAATGTAATCAAAAATGTAATCAAACACTTAATGAGAGCCCTTGAACTGAAAGCAACATTTCTATAGGCTATGCAATTGCGTGAGAAAACGGAGTGAAGGCCTCTATTAAAAAGAGGAGGATCCCATCAGCTTTCTCTAGGCCAGGCCTACTATATTTATTTCTCAACTTTCCTAATATTAAGCACATTGCTTCTCTTTACAACAGGAGTATAATTGCACATGCAGTACCAGTCAGAAGTTTGGACACCTACTCATTCCAGGGTTTTTCTTTATTTTTACTATTTTCTGCATTGTGGAATAATAGTGAAGACATCAAAACGATGAAATAACACACATGGAATCATGTAGTAACCCAAAAAGATGTCAAACAAATCAAAATATATTTGAGATTCTTCAAAGTAGCCACCCTTTGCCTTGATGACAGCTTTGCACACTTTACCATTGTGAATGTGTATGGGCCTAACCATGAGGATCCTACATTTTACCAAGACATATTTTTTTAGGTAACGTGCCCCTCATCAGAGATATTAATGGCAGGTGATTTTAACTTGGTACTGGAACCTTCCAGTGATAGATCTTCCTCTAATAGTATCAACCTCACACAGGCATCTAAAATGTTAAAAGCAGAAATGAAAGATTTTGGACTTGTAGACATGGAGATTTCACAACCAAAAGGTTAAATAATGCTCATTTTACTCTCCTGTCCATAAATTACTCTATAATCGACTTATTTCTTATTCCTGCAGGCAAGGGAAGTTTAACTACTAGGTGTAAGTATTTACCAAGATCTATGTCAGATCATTCTGCCCTGCTGGCTTCATTACCAGTCAGTAAAACACAACCACCCTCAAGAAGGTGGTTTGGCACTTAAATACTAAATAATCCCACATTTGTAACATTTCTGAACACTCATATCGACACATTTCTTAGCAGCAATAACAACTCTGCCTCCCCCCTAATTTTATGGGAAGCTCTCCTTGCATATCTGAGGGGGCAAATTATTTCGGTTAGTTCAGGTTCTCGTAAGATGTACAGTGGGGAGAACAAGTATTTGATACACTGCCGATTTTGCAGGTTTTCATACTTACAAAGCATGTAGAGGTCTGTAATTTTTATCATATGTACACTTCAACTGTGAGAGACTGAATCTAAAACAAAAATCCAGAAAATCACATTCTATGATTTTTAAGTAATTAATTTGCATTTTATTGCATGACATAAGTATTTGATCACCTACCAACCAGTAAGAATTCCGGCTCTCACAGACCTGTTAGTTTTTCTTTAAGAAGCCCTCCTGTTCTCCACTCATTACCTATATTAACTGCACCTGTTTGAACTCGTCCACACACTCAATCAAACAGACTCCAACCTCTCCACAATGGCTAAGACCAGAGAGCTGTATAAGGACATCAGGGATAAAATTGTAGACCTGCACAAGGCTGGGATGGGCTACAGGACAATAGGCAAGCAGCTTGGTGAGAAGGCAACAACTGTTGGCGCAATTATTAGAAAATAGAAGAAGTTCAAGATGGTCAATCACCCTCGGTCTGGGGCTCCATGGAAGGTCTCACCTCGTGGGGCATCAATGATCATGAGGAAGGTGAAGGATCAGCCCAGAACTATACGGCAGGACCTGGTCAATGACCTGAAGAGAGCTGGGACCACAGTCTCAAAGAAAACCATTAGTAACACACTAAGCCGTCATGGATTAAAATCCTGCAGCGCACGCAAGGTCCCCCTGCTCAAGCCAGCGCATGTCCAGGCCCGTCTGAAGTTTGCCAATGACCATCTGGAAGATCCAGAGGAGGAATGGGAGAAGGTCATGTGCTCTGATGAGACAAAAATATAGCTTTTTGGTCTAAACTCCACTCGCCGTGTTTGGAGGAAGAAGAAGGATGAGTACAACCCCAAGAACACCATCCCAACCGTGAAGCATGGAGGTGGAAACATCATTCTTTGGGGATGCTTTTCTGCAAAGGGGACAGGACGACTGCACCGTATTGAGGGGAGGATGGATGGGGCCATGTATCGCGAGATCTTGGCCAACAACCTCCTTCCCTCAGTAAAAGCATTGAAGATGGGTCGTGGCTGGGTCTTCCAGCATGACAACGACCTAAAACACACAGCCAGGGCAACTAAGGAGTGGCTCTGTAAGAAGCATCTCAAGGTCCTGGAGTGGCCTAGCCAGTCTCCAGTCCTGAACCCAATAGAAAATCTTTGGAGGGAGCTGATAGTCCGTATTGCCCAGCGACAGCCCCGAAACCTGAAGGATCTGGAGAAGGTCTGTATGGAGGAGTGGGCCAAAATCCCTGCTGCAGTGTGTGTGCAAACCTGGTCAAGACCTACAGGAAACGTATGATCTCTGTAATTGCAAACACAGGTTTCTGTACCAAATATTAAGTTCTGCTTTTCTGATGTGTCAAATACTTATGTCATGCAATAAAATGCAAATTAATTACTTAAAAATCATACAATGTGATTTTCTGGATTCACATTGTATGTGAATCCAGTGTATCAAATACTTGTTCTCCCCACTGTATAGGTGGGCGAGAACATCTGGTCTCGTTATATGCTGATGACATTTTGCTTTACCTCACTAAACCAGAAATTTCACTCCGACCATTAGTTGACATCTTGAAAGAATATGGGACTTTTTCACGATATAAAATAAACCTATCGAAGAGTATAATAATGCCTTTTAACAGGGCAGCTATGCAGAACCCAATCCTAGACCAGCCGTTTTCTTGGAGAAAATGACACATCTGGGATTACAAATTATTTCTGAAATTATTAAGACATATCAACTGAACTATTCTCCACTTCTCAAAAAGGTTGGGGAAGAATTGGATAGATGGCGGGATTTACCAATTTCTCTTATTGGGTGGGTCAATTGTTCAAGGTCCTCGGTGTCCAAATCACTAAAGACTTAAAATGGTCCAAACACACACGCACAGTCATGAAGGCGCAACAGTGCCTCTTCCCCCTCAGGAGATTTGAGTTTGGCATAAACAGGTTCTACAGCTGTACGATTGAGAGCATATTGACTGGCTGCATCACTGCTTGGTATGGCAATAGCACCGCCCTCAATCGCATGGCGCTACAGAGGGTTGTGTGGACAGCCCAGTACATCACTGGGGCCGAGCTCCCTGCCATCCAGGACCTCTATATCAAGCGGTGTGAAATGAAGGCCTGGAAAATCGTCAAAAACCCCAACTACCCAAGCCATAGACTATTTTCTCTGCTGCCGCATGGCAAGAGGTACCGGTGCATTAAGTCTGACACCAACAGGCTCTTGAACAGCTCCTATCCCCAAGCAATACGACTGATAAATAGCTACACGGACAGAGTTTACCTTGTATCTTTATTTACCTTTTATTTCAGTCTCTATGCACACTCACAGGGCCCTACACACTCATATACACACACACACTGTCACTCCAACACACACACAAACACACACACCAGCATTTGCTCACTCACACATACACATACATTTATACTGACTCTACACACCCGCACACCCACTCACATGCAAGCTGCTGCTACTCTGTTTATCTTATATCCTGTTGCCTAGTCCCCTTACCCCTATACATATCTACCTCCATCACTCCAGTATCCCTGCACATGTAAAGGTATTGGAACTTACTTTTTAAATCTTTCTTGTATATAGTATGCTTAATTACTTACTTTGTGTATTTCTTATTTCTTGTGTGCTTTTTTTCAAGTAATGCATTGTTATTGATTATTGCGTTGTTGTTTTGAGTTTGCAATAAAATCATTTCACTGTACTTCGTCACTGCTGAAGTGAAGGCCATCCTCTTGGGGAGTGCTGTTTTTTAGTTAGCTTTGCGACAGTATCAAAAATACATGTTGGATTGTTTTTATTCTCCTCAATCAGGTTGGAAAAGTAGGCTAATCGAGCAGCAGTGAGCGCTCATCGATATTGCACGGTACTGTCTTTCCAAGCTAATCGGAAGACTTCCACTTTGGTGGAGCGCCATTTCCGTTCCAATTTTCTTGAAGCTTGCTTCAGGGCTCAGGTATTTTCTGTACCAAGGAGCTAATTTCTTGTGACAATTTTAGAGGTGCGACTGCATCTAAGGTATTATGCAAGGTTAAATCTAGATCCTCGGTTAGGTGGTTAACTGAGTTTTGTACTCCGATGTCCTTGGGTAGGTGGAGGGAGTCTGGAAGGGCATCTAGGAATCTTTGGGTTTTCCAAGAATTTATAGCACAGCTTTTGATAATCATTGGTTGGGATCTGAGCAGATTTTTTGTTGTAGCGATTGGATAACAGAACACAGTGGGTGTTCTTTAATGGAAGCTTCTCCAACATAATCCAGGTAGAATCAGGAATTCCTCAGGGTAGCGGTCTAGGCCTCTTACCTTTTTCAATCTTTACTAATGACATGCCACTGGCCTTGAGTAAAGTCAGTGTGTCTATGTATGCGGATGACTCAACACTATATACGTCAGCTACTACAGCGCAGCAGCACGGAGACAACGCGGTAGTGATGCTCTGGATCGACACGTACGACAGTGTCTTCCAGTTTCCGCCAATATCCAGCAACTTCGCACAGCCATTGAGAGGAGTGGGACAATATTCCACAGGCCACAATCAACAGCCTGATCAACTCTATGCGAAGGAGATGTCACACTGCATGAGGCAAATGGTGGTCACAACAGATACTTTTCTGATCTATGGCCCTACTTTTAATTTTTTTGGGTATCTGTGACCAACCGATACATATCTGTATTCCCAGTCGCGTGAAATCCATAAATTAGGGCCTAATTTAATTATTTAAATTGACTGATTTCCTTGTGATCTGTAAGTCAATAAAATCTTTGAAATTGTTGCATGTTGTGTTTCATATTTTTGTTCAGTATATATTATGATCACTACTGCCGATTGAATTTGAATACTGCTTTAGAGTAGATTTCTGCAGCATTAGTAAAGATATGATCAATACATGTGGATGATTTAATTCCTGTGCCATTTGTAAATACCCTGGTAGGTTGACTGATAACCTGAACCAGGTTGCAGGCACTGGTTACAGTTTGATGAAAGCCAGTCAATATTTAGGTCCCCCAGAAAATATACACTACATGACCAAAAGTATGTGGACACATGCTTGTCGAACATCTCATTCCAAAATCATAGGCATTAATATGGAGTTGGTCCCCCCCTTTGCTGCTATAACAGCCTCCACTCTTCTGGGAAGGCTTTCCACTAGATGTTGGAACATTGCTCCGGGGACTTGCTTCCATTCAGCCGCAAGAGCATTAGTGAGGTCGGGCACTGATGTTTGGCGACTTTTTGGAAAGGTGGCATCCTATGATCGTGCCATTTTGGAAGTCACTGAGCTGTTCAGTATGGGCCATTTTTACTGCCAGTGTTTGTCTATGGAGATTGCATGGCTTTGTGCTCGATTTGATAACCTGTCAGCAACAGGTGTGGCTGAAATGGCCGAATACACTAATTTGAAGGGGTATCCACATACCTTTGGCCATGTAGTATGCCTCTTTGTTGAAATCACTTACATTATCAAGCATTTGACACATACAGGATTATCCAGATACTGACTGTTAGCACTTTGTGGTCTATAGCAGCTTCCCACAATAATGGGCTTTAGGTGAGGCATGACTCTTAACATACAAGGCATCACCTCCACCATTGGCATTCCTGTCTCATCTGAAGATGTTGAAACAATGTATTGCTACCACAGTATTATCTAAGTGAGTTTCAGAGATAGTCAGTATATGACTTGTGTTACTAGCAAGTTATCGATTTCATGAACCTTGTTTCTTAGGCTACATATGTTAATGTGGGCTATTTTTTTTTTTAGCACTTATCGGAGGTAGACATGACAGTGATATGTATGTTTTAGCTGATAGTGCAGGGTGAGCTGCAAACAGTGGACTTCCTACTTGGGAAAACTGCCTCTGTGCTAAAAGTATAACTCCGATTCATAGGCATATGATTACTGCATACAATAGCTGTAGGCTTGACAGAGGCATTCAGGGGAGTTAGAGGGACAAAAATTAGGTTACTTACATTATGACTGCCAACGCCCCTGGGACAATGTACATTTGCATCAGCACTATTACAACTCAGCGACATAATGGTAGGGATTATCTGAGCAGGGCATGGTTCACTGATAAATCATTGTTTCAACGCAGCCTTGAAATGGTATGTGGATGACTCAACACTATACAAGTCAGCTACTACAGTGACTGAAATGACTGCAAAACTTAACAAAGAGCTGCAGTTAGTTTCAGAATGGGTGGCAAGGATTAAGTTAGTCGTAAATATTTCAAAAACTAAAAGCATTGTATTTAGGACAAATCATTCACTAAACCGTAAACCTCAGCTAAATCTTGTAATGAATAATGTGGAAATTGAGCAAGTTGAGGTGACTAAAATGCTTGGAGTAACCCTGGATTGTAAACTGTCATGGTCGAAACATATTGATACAACAGTAGCTAAGATGGGGAGAAGTCTGTCCATAATAAAGCGCTGCTCTACCTTCTTAAAAACACTATCAACAAGGCAGGTCCTACAGGCCCTAGTTTTGTCGCACCTGGACTACTGTTCAGTCGTGTGGTCAGGTGCCACAAAGAGGTGCCAAATTGCAATTGGCTCAGAACAGGGCAACACGGCTGGCCCTTGGATGTACACGGAGAGCTAACATTAATAATATGCATGTCAATCTCTCCTGGCTCAATGTGGAGAAGAGATTGACTTCATCATTGCATGTATTTTTGAGAGGTATTGACATGTTGAATGCACCGAGCTATCTGTTTGAACTACTGGCACACAGCTTGGACACCCATGCATACCCCACAAGACATGCCACCAGAGGTCTCTTCACATTCCCCATGCCCAGAACAGACTATGGGAGGCGCACAGTACTACATAAAGCCATGACCACATGGAACTCTATTCCACATCAAGTAACTGATGCAAGATAAAAAAAAAAAAAGGAAAGATAGAAATACACCTTATGGAACAGCGGGGACTGTGAAGAGACACAAACCCAAGTACTGACAAATGCATACACACACGCACACATGGATTTTGTATTGTAGATATGTGGTAGTGGCCTGAGGGCACACAATGTGTTGTGAAATCTATTGTGAATGTATTGTAATGTTTTCACATTTGTATAAACCACCTTCATTTTGCTGGACCCCAGGAAGAGTAGCTGCTGCCTTGGATCCATAATAAATACAAATACAAAGGTAAACACGTGTGTGCACAAAATATGAGAGAAATAAGCTTTTTGTGCGTATGTAAGTTAAAAAAATATATTTAAAAAATTATTCTCATGAAACATGGGACAAACTCATTCCACGGAGGGCCGAGAGTCTGTGGGTTTTCGCTCCTCCCTTGTACTTGATTGAGGAATTAAGGTCACTGATTAGTAAGGAACTCCCCTTACCTGGATGTCAGGGTCTTAATTAAGAAAACCAAAAACCAGCAGACACTAGGCCCTCAATGGAATGAGTTTGACACCCCTGTCCCAATTCGTCCTAGAATAATGTGGCCACATATTCTCCCAGCAGGCCCAGTTATTCAGGAAAGCTTAACTAGATCCCTGCCTCCGATCCGAGCGACTATTCCTCACACACCTAGAACCTAACGCTTCAATATAGCCTAAATATTTGTAATTTTAACTTTTAAAAATGTAATACCTTTGTGTGGCATAAACACAACCAGTCACAATGTTTTAATATGATTAGGCTACTTCAAAAATCTTCTGTAGGCTACCTTCGCACGTTCGTCCAAAAGATAATTACAGCATCCAAACTGTGTAGATTGTGGCGTTGAAAAGGCAAACCATAATGTTGAAGAGCCCAAGGTCGGTGTGCTCTGCTTATTGGTTGTGGCATAGAAACCTGTTTGTGGAAAATTCGTTTTTCTTTGTTTTACATTGTCAAATAACTCAAGCATAGATTTGTAACTTATTTTCTAATTTGGCACACAGAAACTAGAGGCCATGAGTAACTTGGTATATAAAATAAAAGATTAGCCTATAGGTGGTGCTGTTATAAACAGTATCACTTAAACCCTCATATCCGTTGCCCAGTTTGACCTACAAACATGAAATGTTTTATGTAGGTGTCTTTCCTCATGCTGAACAACTTTTCCTCAAGGACCCATAAGGTCCGTCAGGATAGATATTCCTCCATCTTGGCAATGTGGGAAAACCTTTTGAAAAACTGCTTCTCATGATCCATAAGTACAAATAACACCATGTAGGCCCACTGTACATGTCTTAACTTAGTTTGAGAGAAGATAAGGGATTGGTCAAAATAGTTATTGATGATAAAAATATAAAAAATTACGTGGCAATTTTAAACCACTGTAAATCCACTCCACAGTGGCCTATCAACTTGAAACTTGTCATCGCTATCATGGATGTCCTTAAGATGAAACGCACTGAATTTGGTATTGATATCTAAAAAAACGATTTATTATTTGCATATGTAACGCTATTGCTCAAAATCATCTGCAGTCATCATCTTCTCCTCATGAACCATATGTCAGATTCACTACAAATTTTGTATTTAGACTCATTACATCAGTCTTGAATGGTTCTGAGAAAAAATTGTTGCTGCATTCAAATATGACCGTCACTGTACCTATAGTTGCACGTTAGCACATATGCCAATGCTTAAAATACCTATAAAATCTTCTTCTCATGAACAATAAATCAGATTGACTCCAGATTTGGTATATAGACCCAAATGAGAATGATTAGTTAATGCATTCAAAGTCGGCCACGCTACACCAATAGATGTCACCATATCACACCAGGGCTATAAGAACTGAACTGATGGACATGGGGCCATGACATTTGGAATGTATACCTTATGTATATGTACTTAGAAGCTGTTGAATATAAAGTCACTGCAACCTTAGATGGCTACACCAGACCAGTTGGTGCCACTATATATGTAATTTGGCACCAGTGGCATAGGATACTAGAGCAATAACTATTGATCAAGTGGACTTTCTCTCATGCAAATGAATGTTAGATTTAAATTATGCAGACGAACCATGTGATATATCGTAAAAATAACTGATCTTGTGTCATTTCTGTCGTCCTGTGAACCCCGTTCATTGCTGCTCGCAGCTATATTTTCCATTCTGGTCCCTACATTGTTGGAAGCAGTAAGATTACCAGAGTGCTGGAGTTGTTATTTTTATTGAGTACACTTTTTTTATGCTCCTGGTAGCAGGTTACGTTGTGCAAGTTAACTTTCTAAAAAATGACTATGTGTGTCTCAGAGCTACGGGAGCAGGGGGGATGAACGGCGAGGAAGCCCCGGGGAAGTCTCCTGAAGAGATGTACATCCAGCAGAAAGTGCGGGTCCTGCTCATGCTGAAGAAGATGGGATCAAATGTACGTATACCAGACCTGGGATAACTATAGTTTTAAATATGCTTTGTGAAAAACCATTCACTAAACCTCTACGAAATCTTGTAATGAATGAATGGAAATTTAGTAAGTTGAGGAGACTAAACTGCTCAAAACATATTGATGCAACGGTAGCTAAGATGGGGAGAGGTCTGTCTGTAATAAAGTGCTTCTCTAGCTTTTTTGACATTGCTATCAACAAAACAAGTTCTACAGGCCCTAGTTTTGTCGCACCTGAACTACTGCCCGGTCATATGGTCAAGTGACATGTTGAAAGCACCATGCTATCTGTTCAAATGACTAGCTCAGACAACCATGCATACCCCACAAGACATGCTACCAGGGGTCTTTTCACAGTCCCCAAGTCCAGAACAGACTATGGGAAACGCACAGTAAAACACAGCGCCATGACTACATGGAACTCTATTCCACATCAAGTACTTAATGCAAGCAGTAAAATCTGATTTTTAAAAAAGGCTGAAGAGATGCACACACATGCATACGCTAGCACACACACTCGACACACAAGTACATTTTAATATTGTTGTAGGGTGGTGTTATACATTTTGTTGTAGAAATGGGTCTTTCTATAAATAATAGGGTCAATGTGTGACATTGGATCAACATTTCTAAATAGTTTTGGGAAAAAATAAGGTGACTCTTATGATTTTCCAATCGCATTTATTATTTAGGATTTGTGTGCCCATTTAAACTGTTTTCGCCACGTAACATAAGACCCGAAATGTTATGTAGGTACACT